>NW_027507790.1:3000000-3495000 GCF_037356315.1 Lithobates pipiens
TGCCATCGGGAGCGCGCCGCCGGCGGCGCGCTCCCGCGCTGGTCGGGACCCCCGTGAGTCCGGTCGCGGGACCCGCGGACTCGATCGCCGTGGGCATCCCCGCGATCGTCTCACGGAGCGGCCGAATGGAGGAAATGCCATGTAAACAGCATTTCCCCATTCTGCCTAGCAACTAGTGACGCTGATCTCTGCTCCATGTGATTGGAGCAGAGATCAGTGTTCACTAAATGAAAGCCCAACCCCCCCACAGTTAGTAACACACCCCTAGGAACACTTAACCCCTACACTGCCACCCCCTGGTTAACCCCTTCACTGCCAGTGTCATTTACACAGGAATCACTGCATTTATATAGCAGTGATTATTGTATAAATGACAATGGTCCCAAAAATTTCCGATGGGTCCCCCACAATGTCGCAGTCACAATAAAAATCGCTGATCGCCGCCATTACTAGTAAAGAAAAAAATAATAAAAAATTATTAATAAAAATGCTATAAAACTATCCCCTATTTTGTAAACGCTATAACTTTTGCGCAAACCAATCAATAATCGCTTATTGCGATTTTTTTTACCAAAAATATGTAGAAGAATACGTATCGGCCTAAACTGATGGAAAAAAATGTTTTTTTATATATTTTTGGGGGATATTTATTATAACAAAAAGTAAAAAATAAATGTGTTTTTTTCAAAATTGTCGCTCTATTTTTGTTTATAGCGCAAAAAATAAAAACCGCAGGGGTGATCAAATACCACCAAAAGAAAGCTCTATTTGTGGGAAAAAAAGGAGATCAATTTTGTTTGGGAGCCACGTCGCACGACCACGCAATTGTCAGTTAAAGCGACGCAGTGCCGAATCGCAAAAAGTGGTCTGGTCTTTGACCAGCAAATTGGTCCGGTCTCTGAAAGTGGTTAAGGAAAGTAGCTCTTGTCCATCAAGGCATAACTCACCCCCCAAAACGTAGCCCACCTGGTCCAAGGCTCAGCTACCACACAAACCATACAGGATTTTCTTGCGTAAGCGACCCTGCTGGGTCCTCATTATCCTACGTATGTATGCCTTGGCCCCATTCATTCCTACTGGAAAACCCTACTCCATATAATCTCTAAAAGCCAGTGGGGAGTACAGCTCTTCATGTGAATGACAACTTGCATGCAAAGAATGATACAGAGAACATTTAAGAAGAAAGGCTGTGTGGTTTTGGGCAGGGTCACATAGTGAGGATGACTGAAATGGGGACAGAGGTAAGTATCAGATCAGTAAAGCTACACTCAGTAGGAAGCATGCCTTAAAAGAGAAGCATGGGAATATTTTTCCCCTGTAATCACTTACATAGGTGGATGCAGCATCGATATATATATATATATATATATATATATACACACAGTATATACATATACACACACACGCTGCGCTAAAAGGTATGTATAAGAAGTGCACAGTGAATAATTGATCTCAAAATTAAATATTAAACCAGTGAATTATAAATGTTAATACACATATATCATACTATGGACAATATAGTTAAAGTGCCTAGTGCATAACTGTGTATTACAAACCACAAAATAAAAAACATAAAAAAAAAAACAGCAATATAGCAAAGTGCTTCTGTGCTTTCATACAGTGTGCAAATAGGTCAATGATGACCATGCTGAAACACAATGCTGTAGGTGATAAGATCATATAACAAAGTGCCCATGTGCATATAAGCAGCGACCAATTGCGTCACTAATCCAGCATTGATAAAGGTCCATGTCATCCAAAAGATGTGACCGTGCTAAGGTGTCATCACTCAGGTGCCCCCCTTAGGTAATAAATGCTCACCTTGGAGCGTGTGACTTTGTGATTAAGCCAAGTCAAAACCACCTCTAGACTCTATATTCATATTGGGCTCCTGGATTGCTCAGCATACGCTACCGGGATATGATAATTTGATTTACGCAGGAAACTCGCAGGATTGTCCTTCTATCTTTTAGCATTAGGCCGATGCTGCATCTGTCCCCCGGGGTCTCTGCACTGAGAACCGAGCCATCGAGCACGGTTCTCTCGGCTTCCTGAGCAGCAGCTCTCCTCTCTGCTCCTCCACGCTCACTGGAGCGCTGAGCTGTGGAGGGGCAGGGAACAGCCATCTCAGCGGCTCGCTGAGAGGCTGAGACGGTCATCAGTCCAGGCACCTGGCGGGTCCAGACTCCCAGAGTTGGGATGATGTGGATCCTGGACTGATCTGTGTGACGTCAGCAGAGAGGGGACTTCAGACCGCTCTTTGCTGAAAACGGGTCACGGGAGTGCAAAACTAATTGCACTCCTGTGACCCAGAGGAGAAGTCCAGTCAAACAAGCTCAGGCGGAACTTTTCCTTTAAAGCAAACCTGGTATCAAACGGTATTTTGTTCTTTAAACTTTACAATATAAATCTGGTTATTTGAAAGCAGTTATCTTACCAAAATCTCTCTGTGATGCGGTAATAAAACAACCAGGATTTAGATCTTCTTCTGGAGGTTTGAAATTAGGATCTGGCAACAAGGCATGAACAACATGGATTTCCTACAATGAATAAACAAACCTTATTGAGTTAAAAGCACATAATAGTGCCTCATTTCCTTTATAATAAGCTCATCCAACTTACTTGCATTGATCCAGTTTTATGTTCCATGAGGAACACTTTCCCTGACAATGTGTGAAGTTGCACCTGTTGTGAGGCAGTGAGAATTGCAGACAGCACCAGGGACTCAATCTCCACACTGTAAGCCTTCTTTGCTCTGTAGGAGAAGAAACAGAATTCCAAGTGCATTTGCAGTAACATAGGGGCAAGCAAACTATGAAGAGGCAGCCTTAGCTTTTATTTATGAATAATTATACCAATGAATGGCTGCAGTCTACATACATTTCAATAACCAATGGCACTGGCACTGATAAAGCACCAACTGCTGAAACAAGGTGTAAAGTACTTTACAGCAAACACTTTCTCAGAAAACTGCCTTCAGACCAAAAGATCAGTACACAATGGAAACGAGTCCCTTGCAAAAGGTCTTGGTGGTGAGCAATTAGAAGCTGTCGCAGCACACTTTTGTAATAAATGTGACTAGAATGGAATATGGCTAGAAGTGTTGGTGCTTGTCTATTTTTGTGAGTATTATAAGTGCCAATTTTAGGTCATCTTAATCAGAATTTTGGCCATTATCTAGATGATCTGAGAATCCCAGGCATTAAACATTTTTTACAAAGCCTGCTCTGACCATCTTGTAAAAGATGTTAGTCTCTGAGAATGAATCTATTTTTTAAATTATTACCTACTTATCTAGCACTGTTGATTTAAGCAGCGCTTTACACATATTGTACAGTCACATCAGTCCCTGCCCTCAAGGGGCTTACAATCTAAGGCCTCTAACTCACATTCATATATACACATACTAAGGCCAATTTAGATAGGAGCTAATTCACCTATCAGCACATCTTTGGAGTGTGGGAAGAAACCTATGCAGGCACAGGGAAAACATGCAAACTCCAGGCAGTCCCGTGAATGGGATTCGAACCAACAACACCAGTGCTTCTATGAAGAAGTGCCACTGTGCTGCCCAAATTACATTACATCACTCCTTTGGGTGGAGGATTGCACAAGACATAAGGGGACATTCAAATAAAAGTTGCAGCTGTTCAAATGCCGCAGTTTGGCAAGCTTTTGTAAAAATGTGACAGACTTGTTATAATGTAATAAAATGAGCTGCACCAGATATTTTATTGCATTATGTTAAACTGACAGATTTTCCGGAAAAAAAAATCTCTCAGAAAACCATTTAAACAGTCATTATATGATCACTGCATCTGCTTAAAAAGTAGTTCACATCACTTTCTAATTATACAACAGATTGCTTTGTTACTCAAATTATACAAGTATGCTGCGGATTGCTTGGGACTGGAAAATGGGTGACCAAGACAATGTGGTTACAACACTCCAGCTAAACATGGTCCACAACAACTAAGCTGGCAAATGTTGTGGAATTGACAGTACCATGGGAAAATAATGTTGAATAAGCTTTTAAGAGAAAAAAAGATCAACTTCTCTGAACTAACAACTGAATGGCTGGAAGATTCTCCCTGCAGGAGTGGGATGCAGGAATTTAATTGCTACAACCAGCCTTCTGAAGAAGATAGAATCAAGGGGTCATTCCTGACTACAATCGATTCCTTTTCAAATCAAGCAGAAAAAAAACTGTATACATTGAGTCTAAAAAGAAAGACAATAACTGGCCTGCAAGATTAGACAGGAAGGTATGAACGGAGAGTGGTGTACCTAAAATTTCAAGCATCACCACTGAGGCCCTCTGGAGACAGTGGAAGGAAGATGCCTGCCTGATGACTCCAATGACATACCCACCCTTCCCCTTTTTACCACACCAATCCTAACATTAAGAGAGCAGACTTATCATAGGGACTGATATATCAAGTCCTTAACTCTACCCACAATCTAGCACTTGTAGCAAATATGCAAATACGGGCAGGCATTTACAAACCAGGAAGTGGCACAGCACTTGCAATGTCAGCCAGTAAAGGAGGATACTGTAATAAAATGGTGCAATGTAGAGCACGACTGCATGCATTAATGTCGCTCAGCGTTATAAATGCTCTTTGGGTTTCACTGTACAAAATAAGTCCTTTTTTTGGTAAATTCATTTTTATTTGAGGGAAAACCCACTCACAGACACTTTTTAAATTAATATTTGTGGCAATGCTGTATCGAGTTCCTAATAAGTACATTTCCAAAATATTCCAAGTTGTTAATAATTTAGGTGCATTTCCAACTAAACCTTTTTATTGAGTTTTGGATAGAATAGGGACTGGTTAGAAATCACTCTTGGTGTTCATGTTATAACCTTGGAGACAAGGTTGTCAGAAATCTAAAAACTAGAACATGATGGCTAGAGAGAGTTTTTTTTTTTTTTTAGCAGAACGATTGGAAGGGTCAGAACCCTGAGGCCGCGTACACACGGGCGGACTGTTGGCTCAACTTTGTCCGCTGAACAGTGTTTCAGCGGACAGTCCGCTTGTGTGTGGGGCTTCAGCGGACAGTTTCAGCGGACAGTTTGACGAACAAAGTTTTTCGGATATTCCGAAAAACTGTCCGCTGAAACTTGGTTTGAGCGAACAGTCCGCCCGTGTTTAGGCCACTTTCGAAATGAGCAAACTGTTCCCGCTCGGAGGGAAGTCTGCTCATTTCGAGCGCGTGTGCAGGTAGGCGCCCGAACACGCCCACACACGGCACTTTTTGAGCGGACAAATACGGCAAACTTTGTTCGTCGTACTAAGTCCGCGCAACTTTTGAAATGAGCGGACTCGCCCACACACGAGGCAACAGTCCGCTCATTTCGAGCGCGTGTCAAGGTAGGCGGGGCCCGCGACGGAGACGTCGCGGGCTCCGCCGCCTGGAATGGACTTAAAGGGGAACCCCAACGCCGAAAAAAATCGGCGTGGGGGTCCCCCCAAAGTCCACAACAGACCCTTGTCCGAGCACGCTACCCGGCCGGCCAGGAAAGGGAGCGAGCGAGCGCGCCCCCCCTCCTGAGCCGTACCAGGCCGCGTGCCCTCAACATGGGGGGTGCCTTGGGGAAGGGGGGGCCGCGCGGCCCCCCCACCCCAAAGCACCTTGTCCCCATGTTGATGAGGACAAGGGCCTCTTCCCGACAACCCTGGCCGTTGGTTGTCGGGGTCTGCGGGCGAGGGGCTTATCGAAATCCGGGAGCCCCCTTTAATAAGGGGGCCCCCGGATACCGGCCCCCCACCCTATGTGAATGAGTATGGGGTACAATGTACCCCTACCCATTCACCTGTAAAATAAAAGTACCCAAAAAAAAAAACAACACACGAGATAAAATATTTTATTGCACAGCTCCGGGGGTCTTCCGTCTTCGGGGGTCTTCTCGCCGGACTCCTCCGCTATCTTCTTGTAGCTCTTTTGCTAGCGGAGGAGTCCGGCTTTCTTCCTCCCCGCCGCCGGCCTCTTCTCCCGACTTCGGGGGTCTTGTCCCCCTCTTCGGTTCTTCTGCCGGGCCACCGCGCCTTCTTATAGCTCTTTTGCAGGCGGTGGCCCGGTCTTCTGTCGCCGCTGTCGCCGCCGCCTTCCGTTCTTCTTCTTCTTCTTGTTCTTCTCCAGGAGATGTTGACACGTTGCTCTCTCCGGCCGGAATGGCAGAGCCGCGCTGAGCGGCCACTTATATAGTGACAATGGGGCGGTGTCACATGGTATATGTCACATGGGTTGGTCACATGGTGACCCCGCCCCCTTACGATGTCATAGTCCCCATGTGACATCAACCCATGTGACCAACCCATGTGACATATACCATGTGACACCGCCCCATTGTCACTATATAAGTGGCCACACAGCGCGGCTCTGCCATTCCGGCCGGAGAGAGCGTCGTGTCAACATCTCCTGGAGAAGAACAAGAAGAACAAGAAGAAGAAGAAGAACGGAAGGCGGCGGCGACAGCGGCGACAGAAGACCGGGCCACCGCCTGCAAAAGAGCTATAAGAAGGCGCGGTGGCCCGGCAGAAGAACCGAAGAGGGGGACAAGACCCCCGAAGTCGGGAGAAGAGGCCGGCGGCGGGGAGGAAGAAAGCCGGACTCCTCCGCTAGCAAAAGAGCTACAAGAAGATAGCGGAGGAGTCCGGCGAGAAGACCCCCGAAGACGGAAGACCCCCGGAGCTGTGCAATAAAATATTTTATCTCGTGTGTTGTGTTTTTATTTTTTGGGTACTTTTATTTTACAGGTGAATGGGTAGGGGTACATTGTACCCCATACTCATTCACATAGGGTGGGGGGCCGGTATCCGGGGGCCCCCTTATTAAAGGTGGCTCCCGGATTCCGATAAGCCCCCCGCCCGCAGACCCCGACAACCAACGGCCAGGGTTGTCGGGAAGAGGCCCTTGTCCTCATCAACATGGGGACAAGGTGCTTTGGGGTGGGGGGGCCGCGCGGCCCCCCCTTCCCCAAGGCACCCCCCATGTTGAGGGCACGTGGCCTGGTACGGCTCGGGAGGGGGGGCGCGCTCGCTCGCCCCCCTTTCCTGGCCGGCCGGGTAGCGTGCTCGGACAAGGGTCTGTTGTGGACTTTGGGGGGACCCCACGCCGATTTTTTTTCGGCGTCGGGGTTCCCCTTTAAGTCCATTCCAGGCGGCGGAGCCCGCGACGTCTCCGTCGCGGGCCCCGCCTACCTTGACACGCGCTCGAAATGAGCGGACTGTTGCCTCGTGTGTGGGCGAGTCCGCTCATTTCAAAAGTTGCGCGGACTTAGTACGACGAACAAAGTTTGCCGTATTTGTCCGCTCAAAAAGTGCCGTGTGTGGGCGTGTTCGTTCATTCAAAAGTTTGAGCGGACTGTTTGACGAACTTAGTTTCGGCAGACAGTCCCCGCGTGTGTACGCCGCCTTAGTTTTATTATGGTTGTGTCTTCATTGAAAATTTTTCTCACTTCCTGACTTCCTGCCACAATGACACGGTTGTCACCAATACAGAAAGTGAATGGAAATATTCCCAATGCAACACAAACAGTGTTAAACACTGACACTTATTCTAACTGTTCTATATTCCAAAAACAAAAAAACAAAAAAAAAAAAGCATTAACATGTCAGTATATTGTAGTGAATATGATAAACTATCCCAAACCATTCAAAGCCTCATGCACAGTTCATACCTTCATTAATTATTACTGACCTTAAGCCACCACCTTTACAAGGAAACAGGAGCCAACGAGAAATGGTCAGATCATTGGAGATAATGCAGAATGAACGTTGTGTAGTAAATACAACTGAGGAAATGCAAAGCTCTCCACACTGCAATACAAGCACAGGCATCAATCTCGTTAATTTCTATGACTTGTACTAAGTAGAGGTAGTCAGTCAGTGCTCATTAGGAAATAGGTGCAAATAAGGAGGAGTTTTAAAGAAACACGTTTCCATGACAGGCTTGTAAGCGAACGGCCAATCTATTTTTTTTTTTAAATAGTTGCAAATATTTTGGTTATCTACTACCTTGAATATTTACTGAGCAAGCAGGCATTTATTTACAAGAATGCCATGTAAAACTGACATCTAAAGACATTTATGCACATGTTTTTAAAATAAAGCTTGAGGTGATTGTAGTAGTATTAGTGCACTTGTGACATAGAAAACAGTACTGTCCGTGATACTTTTTTTATTTGCACTAACATACAATTTTTCAGGACAAGCTTTCAGGGTATGTCCCCTTCTTCAAGGTCCCGGTAGTACTGATTCACAAAGTTTTTGCAGAATGTTAGAAAAAAAACACAATCTGAGGGAAAGGCAAAAAAAAAGAAAAACAAAACACACACAAACCAATGTACATGGCAATGGTAATAAAATTAGTATAGTTCGTGATACAAGACAGAGAGAGCGCTATTGACTAGGGGGATGATGATAGTCACAGAGGGGGTCGTAAAACTGTTGGATAATGGTGGGTAAGGAAAACCATGTCCAAATTTAGGCCGTTATTTTTTGTGTCAAATAGAAGTTTCATTCTTAGTTTAAAATTTTTCCTATCCTGGATATTTCTAAAATTCCCTTTAAGAACTAAGACATTGAGGTCTACTATAGTGTGGTCTGGTTGTGAGAAATGATGTTCCAAAGGTGTGCAGAAACGGAATAGGAAGCTCTAATGGTTTTTAATCAGTGCTTTATACTTTGTTTTTTATATATGCTGTATATAAAATGTATTGTTCCGATAGATTCAAGCAGTTACATAGTATGATGTTCAAAGATTTCCATTTCAGGCTTACAAGCTTACGCCCTTCTTCAGATCACAACACAATACATTTATAAGTGCAGCAATCCTTTGGACTTTTCTTGTTTATATGGTCAGTGGGAGGACCAGATTGCACTGCACGATTACAGACCGGGTGCCGCTTTCCTCAACTTCAGTGAATTATATATTATAATTTATTTATTTCTTTTTAACTATATAACATTGTTAGCATAACCACTTCTTGTGGTTTTTTCATTGCCAGCAATTACGCATCTGGTAAAAGTGATCCGAGCAGCTATGCAGCGCATATCAACCACTTTTACAGGATGCGGAAAGGGGTCCAGTACCGATGTGACTGTTCAGTACCAATGCGACTGTTCTAATTGCAATTACCATGAAAAGTAGAAGAAACGGACATCAGAAACCGGTAGCTACAAGGATTTCATCACTTGCAGTTTCTGTTTATTTACAAGCTGTTACTGGTTTATACAGCACCTGATCAAACCAATCTTGTTGAACAGATGCTTTGGATGCCAGATTTCTCCAAAGAGTTTCATGGCACATGCTATCACAAGGAATTTTGTTCATCCATTGTGATAGCAATAAGGTTTATTTAAAAAAAATAAAAAAATGTAATAAATTGTTTAAAAAAAATGTTGCCCCCATCCACCTTTGCTCACAACGAAATGTGAATAAGACCTCCTGTGTAACTTTAAATTGGTAACCTGTAAGGGCTTTTGAAGAGTCGCCTATGGATAATTTAACGTACCTTAGTTTGTCTCCATTCCACGAGCGTGTGCAATTTTAAAGCGTAACATGTTTGGTATCTATTTACATCACCTAACACCATCCTTTATATTTTGAAAAACTGGTGGAAAAATATTGTGCGACATAAAAAATTGCAACACCCTCCATTTTATGTTGTAGGGCCTCTACCTAAAAAATGTATACGGTTCGTGGGTTTCTAGCAAAAAAAATTCAGATTTTTACATTTATGAAAGAAATGTCAGAATTGGCCTGGGAATCAAGTGGTTAAAAATAAACATCTAACAGAGGGTATATCAGTTTTTTTGGTGTCACAGAGTATTATGTGTTTTCTAATCAGGGAGCACAGCAGAAACTTTCACTAAGGCCACTTTCACACGGGGCGGATCAGTAATGATCCGCCCCGTGATGATCCGCTCGCTCAGCGGGGATCGCTCCGTTGTCCCCACTGAGCCGGCTGCAGACAGGGCATATCATCCGCATGTGTGAAAGGGGCCTTACAGAATACCTGTATCTGAACTGATAAGGTAGGGATGGAGAGGGAGGAACCTGAGTAAAGCTGGCCATAGATGGATTCAAGGTGGATGAAGGAATTCTCCCCACTCTGCTATTGTATTCTAACAGCAAGACAATTTTGCTGTCAGAATGCACTGATCAGAACTGTGCTGATCAGATCGACTCCTGAATGGGAACAACCACAGATGGATCAAAATGTTTCCGGTTCCTGATGAAGCAGCCAAATTTCAATCCATCTTTGGCCAGCTTTACGCCTCCTGTTCATTGAGTTGTGTGTGCACACCTCAGCTTCAGCTATAGAGAGCTCTAAAAGCAAGTTTTATTCCAGTAAAGCAGTTGAAAATGTCTAGAGTTGCACAAGCTGGTAGTATTATACCTACTAAAACATTCCTTTTTTTTTTTTTTTTTTTGTAATTGTACTTATTAATCCTAAGCATGATAAAGAAATCATATTCAAACAATATATACCTATAAAGAAGAGTGAATGGTTTTACCTGCAGACTGAGAATAGCTTTCTCTTGTTTCCATACGATCAGATCCCCAAGCTCTCCAGCCGATACCACCAGCTCCCCATCTGGAGACCATGTAATGGCAGACACTGCACCCTTGTGACGGATTCCTTTAGGACCCTCTGTGGAGTAACAAACAGCTGAATAAAGCTTGTGTAGTACCACTGTATAGATTGTTTATAAACTTAACTCCCTTTGTTACGGTCTGTAACTCTGAAAAGCAAATTATACAAGCATACTTAAAAATTAAAGCCTAGTACACACAATGAGATTATGGGACAAATTACCGTTTTTTTTTTTTTTTTTTGCATGATAGTTTCCATAAGTTACGAATGTATGAAAATTCTTGTACGACAGAAAAAAAATAATTCAGAAGTGCTGTAATGTATTTGTATTGTATTTTTGGACGAAAACTGCTGATTAAATGAAAATCACATTATCTGGAATCGTATGAGAAAAAATTTCGTGTTTGTCCCTTTGGAAAATTTTGGGCGACAGCTGTGTACCAACGATCAGATTATCGCACGATCACATCGAAAGCAGAATTTTTTCATTTGGTTTTCTCATCATGTGTACAGGCTTAACTTTTACTTTCTCTGTCAGCTAATTTACTTACAGCTATAACCTTTTGACCCCTCTAAGGTACCATATTTACCCCCCAGATTTACCAAAACCATGTAGTACAAGGGCCTGCCTTACTGCATACAAATTGAAACTCTTAAGGTTTGACCCCATATTATATTGTTTTGGTAAATCTGAAGACAAAAATCTTCAGAATATCTAATAGTGTGTATGGGGCTTTACTCTGTTGTCTTGAACTGTTTTGTAATTGTACCTTTTTTTTCATAAAGCACTGCACAAACTGCTGGAGCTACATAAATTCTGTATAATAATATTGATTAAGTAATTGTGCAATAAGAATGTCAAAGTGAAACTAAACTATATCTGAGCACCACAAACTAAAAAAGCGTTAATAAAGGAATTTTAAATTTTCGAGGCAAACTCACTTATCCATCCATCCTTCCATGTCTCCATGTTTTCTTGTGTTTAGATTGGATTGAGAGAATTCGATTTTTCATTATAAAACATACTATACAACGTAAAAAATGCACACATGCATGTTTTTAAAATAAGACTGACCATACTATTTTACCATTTTCTTGTACAATTTTTCCTATAGATTTACCAAAAACATATAGCATGAGATCAGACCTAAACACTTTAAAATTTGTATGCAATCAGGCAGGCCCTTACACTACATAGTTGAAGGTAAATCTAATTCCGCGTACACACAACCGGACTTTTCAACATCAAAGGTCCGACGGAACAATTCCGGCAGACCATTCGATCGTGTGTGGGCTGCAGCGGACTTTTGATTTGCAAAAGTCTGACAGACTTTAGAAATGGAACATGTTTCAAACTTTTCCGCCGGAACTCCGCCGTTCCCAGTTCCTACCGAGAAATCCGCTCGTGTGTATGCTAGTCCGATGGACAAAAACCGACGCGAGGGCAGCTATTGGCTACTGGCTATAAACTTCCTTATTCTAGTCCGGTCGTACATCATCGCGTTCGAATCCGTCGGACTTTGGTGTGATTGTGTGTGGCCAAGAAGTCCGTTCATTCGGAAAGTCCGTCAGAACTCTGTCAGAACCCCGTCGGAAGTCTGTCGAACCTAGTCCCTCGAAAAGTCCGGTCGTGTGTACGCGGCATAAAAGAATATGGAAGTTGTACAATATATGGCCAGCTTGAGGAAGAACAGAACCCAGAACAATTAAATGTCATACCATCCCTGCATGGCATTCCCCAAAGCCGAACTGAACCATCATAGGCAGCGGTAACTGAAACCTCATGTCTGGAATTTGTTGCAGAAGTCATCACTGCACCTCCATGACCATACAATGTCTGTATTTGCTCCATCTGTAAAACAAATCTGGTATGAGGGAGTCCTATAATCCGTTGCTGCCCAGCCTATGGCAGAATGACGCTGGGGCCGGCCTCCACTGGACACAACCGATGACCGATCACTGTACTGGCCTGATTTCTGTACCATGTGACCGATGTAACCAAAAACAGCAGGTCACATGACAGTTGTAAACAATCGATGGCTTCCTTTCAAGCCATCCATTGGATCTGTGCAATGTGATCAACTGTGGCCAATTACAGCTAATTACAACAAAACAAATTGAATGAATCAATTTCATACAGTAAAATGCTTGCAATTCATTGCAATAAGCAAACAATGTGCAAAAAATAAAATTAAAAAATACTGATTACTTCCCCAGAGTAGTGCAATGTTACTATGGCAACATTATATATACAAACATAAAAAAAAAGAGAAAAAATATATATAATAAAAAGAGAAATGGAAAATATATATTTTTTTTGTACCATCACCAGTCAGTGTCCCTGATCACTGTAACACCCGTTATATGATGATGCTGTACTGCACTGGTGACAGTATGTAAAAAACGAATAAATAAAAAAAAGTATATATATATATATATATAATTTATTTATTTATATTTTTAATTTATTTTCCCAAAAAATCATGACAAAAAAAACCAACCATGCCTCTTACTAAATACCTTGGACGGTCTACTTTCCAAAAAGGGGTCATTTGTGGGATATTTGTACTATCCTGGAATTTTAGGGCCTCAAGAAATGAGACAGGCCATCAAACACATTAGGAATGATCGATTTTCAGATATATACCATCGTTTGTGGACTGTATAACTTCTCTACAGACTAAATAACAAACTGATTTGGGTTATTCTCACCAAACAAATGTAGCAGAATGCATTTTGGCCTAAATTTAAGAAGAAATATTATTTATTTGCAAAATTTTGTAACAAAAACAAATGTCTTTTTTTGTTTTTTTAGCAAAAAATAAAAAAACCTGTGGTGATTAAATACCACCAAAAGAAAGCTCTATTCGTGCGAACAAAATGATAACAATTTATTTTGGTTACAGTGTTGCATGACCGCACAATTGTCATTCAAAATGTGACAACGCTGAAAACTGATAATTGGCCTGGGCAGGGGGGGGGGGGTAAAAGTGCCCGGTATTGAAGTGGATAATCCTCACCACTGATCTATAACAATGCATGTTAAACATTATTAGCTGAACTCCCTAGCAGGTTATAGGTGTATATGAGGTGCTGTACTGAATTATCTTACCTGTAGAGGACTCCATTTTAAAACTGTGCCATCAGACCCAGCTGTATAAACCACAATATCAGCATCAGCTAAAATGAAAAATCATAAAAATGTGTTAAAAGCACATTCCCATTTCATGTAATTGACTGTGGAGGGGCTGACAAAGTAGATGACCACATAGCCTGTCTAGTGTTTACAAATGAGTTCTGCCATTAAAGCAAGCATAGTGCATTTTCAGTTAACATGCATTTTATTAAATTAATATTACAGTGTTTATGTAATTTAGTGTTTCAATTTTATATGGCTTTGATATTTTAAATATGCTTACAGTTTCATTTTCATGTACTGTATTAAGTAGACATTTGTAGGTTAGCTCACAGTGACTCATTGGGATGCTGAAAAATTATCAGGAGTATAGTGTTTTAAGTTAGTAGACAAGCTCATAGAACTCCATGGTGAGAAGGAGCAGTAAAGCACTTCAAGGTAAGAAGCAGAGCCAGGGTACGTAATGAGCAAGAATTGCCGCTATGTACATATATAATAATAAACCATATATTTAGGAGCATAGTTTCTGAAATATTACAAACAATATTCTCATTTAACTGAGCTTTGACATTAAGCTTTAATCACAATGCAGTCGATGGCAGTGCTGGGGGGGGACTACTAGGATTTATGATCCCGGCCTGTCACCCAGTACCAAAGGTGACTGAAGATAAAAAAATAAAAAGATCCATCAACTGCAACAAAAAAAAATCTCCAAAGAAAAATAAACAGCAAAAACTAGGAACTACCAGCGCCATATCCTAACTCCTAAGACTCTAGGCAATAACTGAGTTTAGCGTTTAGCGATGGAGTGTTTGGCCACCACCAGAGGGCTGCTCCTTAGGCATGCTTTTAGTTTAGGTTGCACCTAGTGTCCTGCTTCTGAAGGTGGCTGCAACAAACACATCTGTGAATAATTAAAGCTCTGTCCTTCAAAGAACAATAGGTAAAGATCAATTTGATATTTTTAACATAGATAACATTTTTTTTTTTGATAAAACCTTACAAGGAGGACAAAAGGCTCATCTTCACGTCACAAAACAGCAAAGCATGGTCGTGGTTATATAAAAAAAACTCCTTTACTGTATAAACCAATAATATGAAAGTTCTGATCTTATTAATGGTGTCTTACCGCGACTATCTTCTGGTTCCCAGTAGGCTGCACTCTGAGTTATCTGGTTATGGTCAGTATGAATATTTGCAACCTCAAGGCCAGTAAGACTCCATACTTTTAGGTATCCATCCCTACTGGTGGAGATAACACGTTCCCCCTTGTAAAAGGACAGAATTAATTTAGATCTGGCAGACAGAGCATCACTGAAAAGAAAAAGTGACCCAAAGATGCAAGACGACTACGTACCATGCAAACAACACTACTGACTGCATTCTGATGTCCAGCAAATGTTAGGAGCCGCTTCCCCTGCTGAATGTCCCACAGACACAGAGATCCATCTCCAGAACCAGAGACCTGCCCCAAAAAAGATGCTTTATGTTATTCATCCTGAAGAAATACACTCAAATGTATACACATTCGACATACCCATCTATTTGAATTACACCAAGTTACACAGATATTGATCAGCACTAGTACAAGCAGAACATAACACAGTAAAAGCTGAAGGATCATCTGTTCTTTTCATGTCAACTCAAGTAAAAAAAGTTTCTGAACCTTACCAGCATACCACTGTCAGTCCAGGAACAGCCCGTCACCCAATCCTTGTGACATGATAGAAGCGAGCATGAAAGGATAGGTGGGTTCACTGACACATCCCAACAAAGTACAGACTAAAAGGAAGCAAAAATCAAAACCAATTTTTTTTTACAAATGCCATTAGGCTTGTATAATAACATATTCACAGCAGCCCACCCTGATATAAGCTATCAGAAGTTTAAAGAGAACATCCAAACAAATGAAAGCATTTAATGAGCTGAATGATATGGCTTTTATTCTGATCCGCTGATGATAAAACAGATGTACCGTATATACTCGAGTATAAGCCGAGATTTTCAGCCTCTTTTTTGAGGCTGAAAGTGCCCCCCTCGGCTTATACTCGAGTCATCGCTGTCTGCCTGCTCGATCAGCGTGTCGAGCAGACAGACAGCGGCCATTCTATAATTCAAAAGCCGCGCCTCCGGCTCCGCCTTCGCCTGTGATAGGCGGAACACTGAATTTCCCAGCAGCCTGTGTTCCGCCTATCACGGACATCGTCTCATCCTCGTACTACGGACGAGGATGAGACGATGTCCGTGATAGGCGGAACACAGGCTGCTGGGAAATTGTGTTCCGCCTATCACAGACAGGGAGGCGCGGCATTTGAACAGGGGAATGGGCGCCGACGAAGAGCGGTGATCCTGGGACGGGACCGGACGGAGGCTCGGCTCGGGACGGGACGGGACCGGACGGAGTCTCGGGACGGGACGGGACCGGACGGAGGCTCGGGACGGGACGGGACCGGACGGAGGCTCGGGACGGGACGGGACCGGACGGAGGCTCGGGACGGGACCGGACGGAGGCTCGGGACCGGACGGAGGCTCGGGACACAGGTAGGCTGGACACACAAGGCCACACACACACACACACACACACACACAGGGATGGATGGATGGATGGACACACACACACACAGGGATGGATGGATGGATGGACACACACACACACACACACACAGGGATGGATGGACACACACACACACAGGGATGGATGGATGGATGGACACACACACAGGGATGGACAGGCATATCTCACCCTCGGCTTATACACGAGTCAATAGGTTTCCCAGTTTTTTGGGGGTAAATTGGGGGCCTCGGCTTATACTCGGGTCGGCCTATACTCGAGTATATACGGTATGTGTTCTCACAGTTGTATGTTTCTATGCTGCTGTCATTTAGTAAACCTTCAATAAAATTTATTGAAACAAAGTATTTAATTAATTATTACAAAAAGACTACAGCAAACACAACAATTGTACTAAACTCTGAAGGTTCACTCAATTTTCTTTAATCTGAGCTGTGTTATTCTCTGCATGATAAGCACCACATGTCTCTAGACTAGATGAGACCAGAAAAAGTGTTATTCCTGAATCCTGAACTGTAGGACTTCCATTCTGTCTGCTTTCTATATCACCAATGACAGATTCCAAGGTACGCTTGAATCTAATTGGCAGCCGCCATGAGATGTATTGATCTTCATTTACAAGTTTTGTTACAAAAAGTTGTGTAAAAAGCAAGACTGTTGTTCTCAGTACTGGCTTTCTAGCAAAAAAAAAAAAAAAGGTGCAAATCAAAAAGTTCTGTTAAATGTCCTCAAGGTGAATAGCTATTTTCTAGGTATTAGGTATTCTCCAGTTAGAGTGATAAACAATTTCAAGGTGTTGTCAAGGCAAGTTAGCATGATTAATGTCCTTCAAACATATCCTTTTTCATATGATAAATGTAGTTGGAAATCTGTATCTCTCATGCATTCTGCTAGACGACATTTTTGTGGGGGAAGGGGTTGGGGCTGAGCAGGGCTTTTACATCCACCCCCTAGCTCCTACAGATAGCAGAATATGTTGTCAATCTAAAGGGCCATCAGTGAAGTAAACGTGGATATTCACCTATAGAGCCATCGCTTGTAGCAAGGTCTAAGCAGCTAAAGCATCAGCAAGGGTAAATACGCATCTGTGATTTCACTGCAGAAGAATGAGTGTTGGGAAGGACTTATTTGTTGGCTCTACTATCAGGATCAAAAAAACATTTACAAAATGTTCCAAAATGTACTTAAAAAACAGACCAGTCATATTTGTATAGGAAGCCCATATCAAAAATGAAATTTTAAAGTTTGATCATAGTTCTGCTTAAACTATCCCCTAAAATGTTTCTTTAACTCTTGACCCCCTTGCCCTTCAACACACACAGATACATACTACCTTTACTCTAACCCTAACACTTAACATAATGCTTAATATTCACTATAAAGCTGCAATAACCAAATGCCAATAATGAAAAGAACTGGTCTGTGCAGGCATCTTTTCTTACCCGATCTTGCCCCCCAGTAGCCAGCAGTGTTCCATCTGGGCTGAAAGAACAGCAAGTAATTGCTGCAACGTGACCACGAAGAACAGACAAAGGAGAGACTGTGGGATCAGATGCCAAGAGACTTTCCACTGACCAGAGACAGACTGAAACATCCTCTAAAAAGTATGAAAAATTGTTTAAATAAACTTACAGTCGATGAAATGTTAAAGGTGTAGTTCACCTTTACCAAAAATGCAGATACTGGGTGTATGTAGATAAAAACGAACTGTGCAGATTTGACCAAAGTTGAATAATGCCTCTGGTATATATAGATGTAGGCTATTTGCGCACCTCCTGAAGCATGACTGAAAAACTTCCAGAGATCGCATCATCCCATGTTGCCTTGTTGCTAGGATGTTGATAACAGAGTCACAGCTGTTAACCTCCACCATCACAGGAGCAAGCTCTCAAGTTTGCACGGAGTTCAGAGCTACTGCTTCAAGAGAGAGAAAGCGCCTGTGAGGGGTTCAGAATCAGAGAAACACTTTACTCCTGTGATGGTGGAGGTGACCAGTAAGAGCTAGGAGTCTCTTAGCAATGTCCTAACAACAAGGCAGGATGGGATGATGGGAGTTTTTCAATTTGGTCCTTGTGCAGGGCGACGGTCTTGTCTCAGTTTCTGTATGCAACATGTAGTTGGTGGGACTGCTCAGTCCATCCTACAGATTTGGTCCCTGCACAGGCAGATATCGCTGCTACTTTTAACTGGTAATATCTTGTTTTGCAAATACATTTGGTGCGCACAAACTGGATTTAGATCCTCTGTGGCTATCGAGGAGGATAATTTTCTATTGTAAATAACAGATGTAAGAGGCTGTGCAAAACTATTTTGTCAGGTGAAAGAGGGTTAAGGGTTTCTGTTCCAGGTATCTGTAATCTGACCTCAACTTCTGTGCAAAGTCCTGAAAGACGTAGTGACACAATAAAGGCAGGATTATTTTTGGAAATTCTACCTACAACTACAGACTGCATCTGTGGATGTGAAGATAATAATACTGAACTAAATATGGCTTGTGTAACAATTACATCAATTTCTAACCAAACTAGGTTTTTCTTTAAATGTCAGTGGTCATATCAATGTGTCATTTTTTTACAGAAAATGGACTGTGGTAAAATTGCTTGTAAAACGTCACTATTATTATTTCTTCCATTCCAATGTTAGAAGACTACCATTCTGGGCTGAATCCACACTGACAGCCAATAAGACAACTATTTAAGGAAAGTAAAAACTGTGTGCAGTCACTTCCTACCTGATGTAGAAGCCAGAAGCTTGGAGGAGAGAGCCAGGCCTGAAACAGAGCGCTGGTGTCCAAGGAGTGTGAGCCGACAAGCACTCGGCCCTGGGAACACAGTCCACACACGAACCAAGCTGTCCGAGCTGCCACTCACTAAAATACTGTCAGACAGCCACACCAGACTGTTCACAGCCACATCTGAAAACATGCACTGTGTCAAAAGATCCCCTGAAATACAAGAAAGCATGTCATTAAGAATTGCTTGAAGATGTTGCAGACAACCACTATATTTTAAAAAAATATTTAAACCCAACATTTCATATTCCTTATATGTGCCTGCTGTACCATTTTCTTGTATGAAAAGGTATCCTGCTCTTTTTTTTGTATTTTTTGTATTGATTCCTTTGTTTGAAATCCCTGATGCCCCTTCCAGTCCTCCTGCTTTCCTATTAAAAACTGACCACACTTAACATGAAAGCATAGCCAGCAGTTCTCTAGCTCTGCTGCAAACTCAGCCTAAACTCCTTAATAAACGCCGACAATGATTTGCTGAATTGAAGACTGTGGGGGGGTTTTCCTACCCACAAGATGGGCATACCTTATGAAGTGGCTACCAAGTGAGAGTAAGTGTGTATAGATAGTTACATCATAAACCTATTGGATCAGGGGATATTATTTTTATTCTGATATACAAATAAGCTTTGTCTCTCTCTTACCAGTAGCCACACTGTAGACGCCAACAGAATCAGAATGATATCCAACAGCCAGCAGTTCTCTGTTGGGGGACAGGGCTAGAGAAAGCACTGAAGACTGTGCATTATTTACACAGGCACGTCCATGTAATCTTCCAAGACCTCCAGATGATACCTGTACCTGTATATGAAAATACACAAGCTTATTATATACCCTAAGGTTCTATTCCTAAATTAATTGTGAATCAGAATGTGATTCATCACCTTGCCATCCTCTCCTCCAGTTAGAAGGTATTCCCCATGACGTAGAAAATTAGCAGTCAGAGTTGAGCCAATGTGAGCTCTAAATCTAGACAATTCAACTTGTGCTTCCCATGACCAAAGTGACACCCAACCATCAAGGCAACCAGAGACCATAACACTGCCTTCCATGGAGAAGGACACCGTTCTTACTGAAGAGGAACCTTGCATAACCTAAAACAGATTAGGACCATGTTACCAATCATTCATACATAGTTAATGAAACTGAATAGTGTATACAATAGGGGAATTCATAAAGGGTGTCGTAGAATTCCATTGTGGCACAACAAATATGTTGGTGCTTGCACCTGGATTCATTTTCACAGAGAGGAGAGAGATACATTACCTTGTCAATGGCTGCACTGTGAAAGGAGTGTCCACACTGGAAATTCCTTCCTCAGTGCATTCCCTCCCTGGCCACTGCACCTGTCACAGACAGGCACATGGCCAAGGAATTTTGTACTGGGGTGGGTGGAGCCTGATGGGGAGACTAGTTCCCCACCAGGTTCCTTTTCTTTTAATTGACCGTGCACGTCAGTGGGCAGATCCATAGCGCTATTGAATAGTCCAATAGCAACTTTTGAATCCACCCTCTGACGTATGCCATCAATCAAAATGAAAGCAGACCAGATGGGAAACTATTCTCTCAGTCTGCCATCAGTCTCCGCCAACCCACTGAGTGGCAAGTCATTTGACATCACTTGTATCCTCATTTACCTTCTGACAGAGGAATCTCCTGCCCGACAGCTAAATGGGGCCGGGCTTATAGAAAGGTGTATAAAGCTGTCACATACAAGACAGCTTCCCAGCACAGGCATGGCCCGCTCAGACTTGGTCTTAATTAGCACCAGATTCCTAATTTAAGAACTGGTGTTAATTTGTTAAGAATTTGTCACTGCCATAGTGAAAGGTTCTGAATATAGGACAGTAGCAAGAACTATCTGAATTTTACACAGAAGTCCGTAGTGTTACCAACATTGGCACAAATGCTTGTCAGAGTTAGGTGCAGGTAGTTCAGGTGCAGGCAAAAGTGCTGTTAGGGCTGTTTTGAATTCCCCTAATTGTGACTTACTGCACTCCTTTTCCAGTTTTCCAGTCGCACCACAGATATTTTCCCATCCCAGGAACCAACTGCTACTTCATGACCCCTGGGGTGAAATGCAGCACAGTTAAGGGGGCTGAAGAAAGAGGTAGAACTTAACAACGAATAGCGGCTGGTATCCCATGACTGTAAAAAAAAAAAAAAAAAAGAGAAAGGAGAAGAGTAGTGAGAAAAAGTACTGTTCACATAACATATAAGACTTGACAATACATTTAATAAGACAAAGTCACCTTCAGCTGACAGTCTAGAGAGCAGGTAATTAGCTGTTTGTGATCTGCACTGATACAGCATCCTGTGACCTGTCGCCGATGTGCTTCAATCCTGTGTAAACTGAAAGTAAAAAAAAAAAAGGGATGAAAATTATGAACAACATACATTGCAATACACATTCATATGCATTTAATTTTTGATGGCTGCCAGAGTTAAAGACCCTGACAGTAATATATATCAGTAAACCTGCTGTGGCCATTAAAATGTATTCCAATTATCGCTCGTGGATTTTTTTAATGTTATGAAGAATGCCACAGAAAGTTATGGAAGAAACTAAGATGGCCAAAAATGTAAAAAATTCCCACATGGACAGGAGTTAGGATAATACGGTGGGGAGATATCACTATTGTAAGAATCCATGACATATAAGAAAGCAGAGAACTGTTCAGGTATTCTGACAGCTGGCATCAAAATTAGCTTTGGCTGGACTTCTCCTTTAAGGGTGGGGTTCAGTTTGAAAAAAAACATTCCTAACAGCAGTGTCTTGTTGCTTATTGGATGACTTAGTAGGAGGTTTCAATCAGCCAAACAGAGCTGCAAAGCAATCAGCTGCTGCTGAGCTGTATTTTTTTAGCTAAACTATAGAGGTTTGATGAATACGTTGTTAAATTTTAAATGTTTATCTGTAAAACAAAGGTTGCATATGTGACGGACTGGGGTTTATATGGTCACAAAACAGACACCCCAAAGCAAAGTACATATTCATTTTTTTTTTATTTTAGTTCTAAGTATGTCCCTTCTATTCTATTAATAACCAGTAGATGGCAGAGAAGGTACACAAACAGAGTCTATATAAGGCCACACACCATGTGACTGGAAATTAAACTACTTCCAGCCATAAAGTCAGTGGTCATATCTCATGCTGTTTGTGTGATTCTTTGCAGGTATGTACTCTAAATTGTTCCTAATCTGTATTAACCTGTGATAGAAAGATTCCTAAACATCTTGAGCAGATGCAGAAAAAGTCTCAGCAGATTTTATGCTATAGTTTTGCTGTAATTAGAAGTTTAGAACAGCATGTGTCAGAAACAAGGGAAAAGTGCATAAGAACATGAAAATACTGCATTAGTCAGAACAAATGTCTATGATAAACACTAAACCATTCTAAATAGGTATATTTAAACCTGATTTATTGGAAATTGCATAGATTTATAGAAGCACATGTTTTCTGTTATTTAATATAGAAAAAAACCTATTGTATGTAAAGCTTATGTATTGCATCATACAGAAATGCAATGTGCACCATCTAGTGGTTAAAAAAGAGTACTACCATGAAAATATTTGTATTAAAGCAATGCATTGCTAGTATGATTATTGCACACTTAAAGTGTACCAGAGAGATAAAGATAATTATCTATAACACTGAATAACAGGGATATATATGTTATTAAATTTAGTAATGTTCATTGCTGTAACTACGTTTTAAAATACTTTAGTTAAAATCTGTATTATATATATTGTTAATGGTTATAAACATGTGACTATAAAAATGTAAAAGATGTATTGTTATGTAAAAATTAAACTACTTCCAGCCATAAAGTCAGTGGTCATATCTCATGCTGTTTGTGTGATTCTTTGCAGTCCACGCCAAGCTGATCACCTTATCTCATCGCGTCTACAATCATCGGCTCTCTTAATTCACATTTTGAGGCCGGTAACATTTTGGGGGCTCGTCCGGGAACAAATTCATCTGCTTAATGAAGAACAGCTGCATAGCCTCGCTATTACGCTGGGAGATGAAAGAGACGTGGACGTTCCATCAGTGACTGGTACCAACGAAATGGAACTTGTTGAATTTATTAAAGACTACTTGAGAAGTGATCAGCTGGAAAAGTTGGAAGACCAAGGTATGTCTTACCTACTCATCATCCAAGACAAGATCAATGAACTAAAACTTAACAAGGAAAGTACACCAACTGTGGACATTGCAACCGCTGCAAAAAAAATAAGTAGTGGGACTGCAAGGACTGAACAGGTATCGGAGGTGGTGAGATTAACTGATGTTGTTGCTTTATTGCCACGTAGAGAATTTAAAATGCATGGTGGTGTAATTTCAGATCATGGTTCGGACATGAGTTACAGTAGCGTGTGCAGACAAATTGACGAGGGTCTAACAGAAAAATTCCCTGAATCTGAAATTATACGCACAGTGTTGAGAATAATCAAACCTGGTAATTTTAAAGATATGTTGACTGACAAAGATGATCTTACTGTTGCTGAATTGAAAAGGTTTTTGAAGTCACATATGAGAGAACGAAGTGGTAATGAGTTATTTCAGGACCTTAGCAATGCTACCCAGCAAGAAAGAGAAACAGCACAACAATTTGTTTACAGGCTAGTGGGGTTAAAACAAAAAGTTCTGTCTACATCACAACATGATAGGCGAGAGCTTAGCTATGACAAAAAACTGGTGCAAGGCATATTCCTTCATACACTGTATCAGGGACTAAATGAGAAAAATTCTAATGTTAGACGAGATATCAAGCCTTATGTGTCTGATTTGACAGTAACGGATGACTTTATCATAGAGCAAGTCACCAGATCAGTTGATGAGGAAACAGAAAGGCAGAGACGCTTAAACAGTGCACCTAAACATAAACCTATTACTGTTCATTCATCACAGACACCAGGGAATAGTGAAAAAGACACCTTGCAAAAGAGAGTTGAGGGAGATGTTAAAGTAAATCACACTGCATTAATGGAACTAACAACACAGGTCTCTGCTCTCACAAAGAACCTGGAAAAGATGATGACGCTAACTCCTATTGTTGGAAACCAAATGACTAAGCCACTAACCAATGTTCAAGTTCCAGATACAACTCACTGCAAGCCCAGGTGTGATGATTGCATTAAACGAGAGAGTCAGAACTGCTACCATTGTTTCTACTGTGGTTGGACAGGACACAGAGCGGTTGATTGCTTGAAGAAAAGAAGGCAGTCGGGAAACGACAGACGGTCACTGGGAAAGGGACAACCAGTGACCACCTCAAATGATCTGTCCCATGCTAAGGTAAACAGGGTATTCACCCACCGGTCAACTAGAACACTCCCAAAAGAGAATGGATTCTCCAAACAACACGTAGCACAATTAATTGGAGGAAAATGCCTACTGTCATGTCGGATGAATGGTGTTCCGGTTGACATGTTGATGGATACAGGAGCTCAGGTCAGCATTGTCGGGAAGGCATGGTTAGAAAAGTTTCTACCCAGTGTCTCCATTAGGCACATACAAGATTTACTTTGTGATGACAACTTATCCATTACAGCTGCAAATGGTTCTATCATTCCATTCATCGGGTGGATTGAAGTCTGCCTGGAATTCGAAAGTAGTGGACATGGAAATTTAGCCATTTACGTGCCAATGCTGGTGAGTGACTGCTGTAATGACAATCCAATTCTTGGGTTTAATGTTATCGAAGAATTGATCAGAGAAAACCGTGACCGACCAAACAGCACCCAAAACCTGACTATCTTGCTGAGTGAAGCTATGAAAGTAAGACAGAGTGTAGCGAATAACATTGTCAATGCTGTCAGTCAAGCAACTGACCCAGGAGAAATATTCGATAGTCGTATGGTCAAAGTGGGGAAGAAGGGACTCCAGATTAAAGGAGGCGAGCTCTGTGAAGTCAAATGCAGAATTAGAGCGTGGCCGAAAGGAGGAATCATGTCATTTGAACCACTTCCCGAATATCCAGTTGAGGAAGGACTTGAACTATTTCCTTCAGTGGTAGATGTGCCAAATGGGTTCTCTAAACTGGTGAAGATACCTATACTGAACCGTGCTCAACATGACATCTACCTTCCACCCAGAACAGTATTGGGTACCATTTCTCCAGCAGCTGAGATTCTACCATTGTCTCCAAACAAAGACGATGGAAAGGGAATTGACCAGAAGAAAAGGGTGTTTCATGTAAACCAGTTGAATCAAGTGGACACTGGAAATCAGCTACCCACTAACAAATCTGTTAAGTGGCACCCACCTGTCAATTTGGAAGATCTCTCAGAAGAAGAACAGGCGATAGCGAGACAAATGTTATATGATGAATCAGATGTCTTTGCTCGAGATGAGGGAGACATAGGATGCATCCCTAACCTGAAACTGAGGATAAATCTGAAAGATGAAACTCCTGTCCAGAAACGCTACAATTCGATACCGAAACCCCTATACAAAGAAGTGAAAGAATATATCCAAAACCTTCTTGACCGAGGTTGGGTAACAAAATCTTCTTCCGCATACTCATCACCAGTTGTTTGTGTTCGAAAGAAGGACAGTAGCCTACGACTATGTGTTGACTTTAGGGAGTTAAACCGAAAGACTATCCCAGATAGACATCCACTACCCAGAATACAAGATCTGCTGGATAGCTTAGGAGGATTTACGTGGTTCTCAATCCTGGACCAGGGTAGTGCGTATCATCAAGGCTTTGTGCATGAAGACTCCAGACATCTGACGGCTTTCAGCACCCCCTGGGGACTCCTGGAGTGGAACCGTATTCCATTTGGATTAACGAATGCCCCAGCAGCTTTTCAGAGATGCATGGAGAATGTATTAGAGGGCATCAGAGACAAATGTTGTTCTCCATACTTGGATGACGTACTTTGCTACTCCAAAACTTTTCAGGAGCATGTCAATGATATTAGGCAAGTGCTTAGTCGAATGCGTGAGCATGGTATCAAACTTAGACCGAAGAAGTGTGAACTCTTTAAACGACAGATTCGATACCTTGGACGAATGGTGTCAGAAGAAGGCATAAAAATTGACCCAAAAGATCTTGAAGCGGTATTACATTTGAAAAGGAAAGAACCCAAAACAGTGGGAGGGGTCAGATCTTTGTTAGGATTCCTGAGCTACTACAGGTCCTTCATTCAAGATTTCTCTCGACTTGCTAAACCACTGTATGAACTTTTGCAGAACACTGAGAAAGAATCTGCTACATCCATCCCCAAAAACAATCGGAGGGAATCCACGAAGAAAAACGGGAACAAAGCACAAGTGCCATCTAAAACACTGATTCAATGGACACCCAAACATCAAGCTGTAGTATCCAGACTGGTGGACATGCTAACCAATCCACCAATTCTAGCATACCCTGATTTTGATTTACCCTTCGTCTTACACACTGATGCTTCCAATGAAGGCCTAGGTGCTGTACTATACCAACGACAAGGAGAAAAACTTCGTGTTATTGGGTTTGGCTCCAGAACATTGACTCCAGCAGAGCGCAATTACCATCTTCACTCTGGTAAACTTGAGTTTTTAGCTCTCAAGTGGGCAGTCTGTGACAAATTCAGAGATTACTTGTACTACGCTCCAACATTCACCGTTTACACAGACAACAACCCATTGACATATGTATTGAGTACTGCCAGACTGAATGCTGTGGGTCATCGCTGGGTTGGCGAGTTGGCTGATTTCCACTTCGATATCAAGTACAGGCCAGGTAAACAGAATGCAGACGCAGATACACTGTCACGATTTCCGGTGGAACTCACAAAGAATCTGAGTGAGTACACAGAGATTGTACCATCTGAGGTTGTGTCAGCTATGTGGCAAGGGAGCAAAGCTGTTGACGAAGAAGAGGCATTATGGGTGGCTTCATTGACTCTTCACTCAGAAAGTGATGTGGCCAAAGAATTGCTGAAAGGACAGACAATCTGCCCAATGACTCAGGAGAATATCAGAGCATTACAACAAGACGATACCAACATTAGAGAAGTGGTCTGGCTTAAGGAGAACGACTGGATTCCAAACCACAAAGAAAAGGAGAGTATGACCAGCAAAACAAGACGTTTGATACATGAATGGAATAAACTCAGAGTCGATGAAGGAATCCTCTACCGACACTCTGGAACCCAAAAACAGCTAGTTCTACCAGAAAAATTAAAACCATTGGTCTTAAGAAATCTTCATGATGACATGGGTCACATTGGTACTGACAAGGTAACCCACCTAGCACGTGAACGATTTTACTGGCCATTTATGCAAAGAGACATTGATGAATATGTGCTGAAGAAGTGCAGCTGCATCAAACGAAAGCGTCCAAATATCACCGAAAGAGCACCTATGGGTTCGATTACTACCAGTTCACCTTTGGAGTTAGTATCCATTGATTATCTTCACTTGGAGAAAAGCAAAGGAGGATATGAGTATATACTTGTAATAGTTGACCATTTCACACGCTTTGCACAAGCGTATCCAACTAAGAACAAATCTGGAAAAACGGCGGCAGAAAAGATCTTTCAAGATTTCATACCATGTTTTGGCTATCCAGAGAAACTCCACCATGACCAAGGAAGAGAATTTGAAAACAACTTATTTCAGACATTGCAACGATTGGCAGGGATTTCTCATTCAAGAACTACTCCATACCATCCACAGGGTAACCCAGTGGAGAGACTGAACCGTACTTTGTTACAGATGCTTCGCACCTTAGAGGAAGAGAAAAAGTCCGATTGGAAAGAACATCTTCCACATATGGTTCATGCATACAATTGCACCAGGCATGAAGCCACAGGATACTCGCCATTCTTTCTATTGTATGGAAGATCTCCTCGTTTGCCAATTGACCTAATGCTCAACCTAAATTTGGAAAAGGAATCAGAAAGTCAACCAACATTTACTCAGAAATGGGCATCTAGAATGCAAGAAGCTTACAAAATCGCATCCGAGAATAGCAAAAAATCATCTGCTAAAGGGAAGAAGTACTATGACAAAAAGATAAAAGGAGCACCTCTTCAACCGGGTGATCGGGTCTTAGTACGAAATCTCTCTGAAAGAGGAGGACCTGGTAAACTTCGTTCATACTGGGAAGAATCAGTACACAAAGTGGTAGAAAGAATCAAAGATGGGCCTGTGTACAAAATTCAGCCTGAAAGTGGTAAAAAGACTATTCGAGTACTGCACAGAAATCTTTTACTACCAGTAAATGACCTACCAATTGAAGGACACATTCCAAGAGTACCGATGAAACAAAGACAATCAAGTAACAGAAAGGATGCCAGAATGGATGTGGACCAGGAGGAGGAATGTTCAGATGAAGAAAGATGGTATTATCCTTATATACCAGAGACTACAGAAAGTCATGATTGTATTGTGTCTCAACCAAACTCTCAAAACGTACAGAAAATCCCATTAAGAGTTTCTGCTGAGGAGTTCTATCCTACAACTACCACACCCAATCTTGAACAAGAACAAAATGATGGAACAGTAGTTGACGACCAAATCTGGGCTACAGACATGGTGGGACTAGACACTGCAGAATTACCCTCATTAAGTCAAGACTTACCTGTGAACCAAGATATGCAAATGGAAAATGATGTTGATGGAGAAGACTCAACTCCTGTCAGAAGATCTACCAGACAACCTAAGCCTAAAGAGATCTTTACATATGACACACTAGGTCAGCCAAGATACATACCAAGTCAGATTCACACCATACAAACTCACACAATGCTAGCTACTCCCAGGACATGCCAGGTAGTTAACGTAGCTCCTTGGTGGCAACAAGTACCTATTTGGGTTACTTAAATCACTAAATAGTGTTCAGATACCAATTGAGTTTAATGTCGGGAGCCATTAACTGAAGGAGGGGAGAGTGTGACGGACTGGGGTTTATATGGTCACAAAACAGACACCCCAAAGCAAAGTACATATTCTTTTTTTTTTTTATTTTAGTTCTAAGTATGTCCCTTCTATTCTATTAATAACCAGTAGATGGCAGAGAAGGTACACAAACAGAGTCTATAGAAGGCCACACACCATGTGACTGGAAATTAAACTACTTCCAGCCATAAAGTCAGTGGTCATATCTCATGCTGTTTGTGTGATTCTTTGCAGGTATGTACTCTAAATTGTTCCTAATCTGTATTAACCTGTGATAGAAAGATTCCTAAACATCTTGAGCAGATGCAGAAAAAGTCTCAGCAGATTTTATGCTATAGTTTTGCTGTAATTAGAAGTTTAGAACAGCATGTGTCAGAAACAAGGGAAAAGTGCATAAGAACATGAAAATACTGCATTAGTCAGAACAAATGTCTATGATAAACACTAAACCATTCTAAATAGGTATATTTAAACCTGATTTATTGGAAATTGCATAGATTTATAGAAGCACATGTTTTCTGTTATTTAATATAGAAAAAAACCTATTGTATGTAAAGCTTATGTATTGCATCATACAGAAATGCAATGTGCACCATCTAGTGGTTAAAAAAAGAGTACTACCATGAAAATATTTGTATTAAAGCAATGCATTGCTAGTATGATTATTGCACACTTAAAGTGTACCAGAGAGATAAAGATAATTATCTATAACACTGAATAACAGGGATATATATGTTATTAAATTTAGTAATGTTCATTGCTGTAACTACGTTTTAAAATACTTTAGTTAAAATCTGTATTATATATATTGTTAATGGTTATAAACATGTGACTATAAAAATGTAAAAGATGTATTGTTATGTAAAAATTAAACTACTTCCAGCCATAAAGTCAGTGGTCATATCTCATGCTGTTTGTGTGATTCTTTGCAGTCCACGCCAAGCTGATCACCTTATCTCATCGCGTCTACAATCATCGGCTCTCTTAATTCACATTTTGAGGCCGGTAACACATACATAATAAAAAGAACAGTTTAAAAACATATAAACTTTGTTTAAAAATCCATCTGAAAAAAAACAAAAATCATCAGCAACCACTATAGTTTTCCTCAACCTCTTCCCGACCGGCGCACGCCAATGTACGTCGGCAGAATGGCACGGACAGGCAAATAGGCCTACAGGTTTAAATTTGCTGCCGTGCCACCGTGTGCGCAGCGGCGGCAGCATGCACCCCGGTCGGGACCTTCGTGGAGATTCTAAAGTAAACAAGCATCTCCCTGTTCTGCCTAGCAACAGTGACACTGATCTCTGCTCCCTGTGATTGGAGCAGAGATCAGTGATGTGTAAAACATAGCCACGCCCCCCACAGTCAGCAACACGCCTCTAGGACACACTTAACCCCTACACTGCCCACCTAGTGGTTAACTCCTTCACTGCCAGTGTCATTTACACAGGAATCAGTGAATTTGTATAGCACTGATTGCTGTATAAACAATAAAGGTCCCAAAAATGTGTCAAAAATGTCCGATGTGTCCGCCATAATGTCGCAGTCACAATATAAAAAAAAAACGCTGCTCACCGCCATTACTAGTAAAACAAAAATTATTAATAAAAATGCCATAAAACTATCCCCTATTTTGAAAACGCTATAACTTTTGCGCAAACCAATCAATAATCGCTTATTGCAATTTTTTTTACCCAAAATATGTGGAAGAATACGTATCAGCCTAAACTGAGAAAAAAAAATGTTTTATACATATTATTTTATATTATTTATTATAGCAAAAAGTAAAAAATTATGCTTTCAAAATTGTTGCTTTTTTTTAGTTTATAGCGCAAAAACTAAAAACCGCAGGGGTGATCAAATACCACCAAAAGAAAGCTCTATTTGTTGGGACAAAAAATGACATCAATTTTGTTTGGCAGCCACGTCGCACGACCGTGCAACTGTCAGTTAAAGCGACACACAGTGCAGAATCGCAAAAAGTGGTCTGGTCTTTGCCCAGCAAAATGGTCCAGGGCTTAAGTGGTTAAAGCAGATGTAAACCTGATTCAATAAATTTGAGCTGGGCACATATCTGTAGTGTTTTCTAATCTCTCTTCAAAGCACCATGCCCCATAGCGGTACCTTGCTCCGTTCTTATGTTATCACCGTGATAACTTCTGACAAATTCTCCATCACATGTGATATAAACAGCCTGGATTTTGTGTTAGAGAGGATGCTATAAATAGGTTAGCAGAGCCCTGAACTATTCAAACAGATAGATCTGAAAGTCCCTACCTATGGAGGAGAGAGGGGTGTGTGCCCTTCCTCCAATCAGCTGTCTTGGCTGTATGCCCAGGCTTCACTGCAGTGTTAAACAGGAAGAGAAAAACTCCTAACATGATCTGAACTTGTATATAAAAGCTGAAGACAGCAGATATACATGTACAACTTATGTAAGGAGATTTGTTTCATCCCTGTGTATCATCTGAAGCTGTTCACTTCACTGGGTATATTATGTGATGGTTTACATCCACTTTAAGAGTCTTAGAAATATTTCTTACCGACATCCATCTGTTATATTCCAGATCTCCATTATTCCATCATAGGAGCCAATACAGAGTAATGTGTCAGAAATGAAAGTACAGGTAGATACTCCGTCACAGCCACTGTACAGTGTTCTGACTTCCTGCAACACAACATAAAGGGGGTAGTAGTTTAATTAAATAAAATACTCCATACAACCCTGTATAGGGACACAGAAATGTCCACACCACTCTTCTAATCAGAAGGAAATGCTGGTGAGAATTAAAGTGGAAGTTTAGTCAAAATCTAACTAACGCTAAATCTACCCTCTGCCAGATTTTAAGCCTATCTAGCCCTGTAAACAAATATTGCTGTACTTGCCTATTATGCAGTTGCTCCAGTCTCCAGTAGCAGATTCTGTGTGCAGGAGAGAACCAACAATAGCTGGGAAATGCCTGGGAAGTGATGTCATCCATACAGTTACTATGGGGCTTCCGTTGTTGGCTGCCTCTCTTGCACACTCCCACACACTGACGCTGCCGCTGACAGCTCAGCATGGGACCGGACTGGAGCGGCTGCAGAACATGCAAGTATAGCACTTTTTTCTTTACAGGGCTAGACAGATTAGGCTTAGAATGTGGCAGAGAGCAGGTTTAGAGTTAGGTTTTGACTAAACTTCCCTTTTAAGTGAGCAGTTTACCTGCCATGGCATATGTAATTCTGTATTGCCAGTCATGTAATTTACGCACCTCTGCCACAATGCACTTCCAGGCAGGTAATACACTTAGTCCTGTATTATTAATCCTGCCTAGATCAACTCTATGCCTCCAGCTTGATCATTATACAATAAATCAGCATCATCACCTCTGTCCAATGAGCAGAGAGCCAATTCAGAAAGTAGTAATGCTGACCAACAGCAGTAATGCTAAACCAGGAGTGTACAATTAAAAAGGCTGGAAAAATGCAAACTCTTTTGAAGGTAAAGCAGTTAACATGTATTTTAACAATTTATTTATAATTATTATTATATGGTTTGTGCAGCACTTTACAAAATTAAGGAAAACATTACAGTTACAATGAATCAGAGGAATCAGAGGGCCCTTCTCATTTAATGATTGAGGTTGAAGAATACATACTGCATCCTCTGATTTTCTGAGGTGCAGAGGTAGGCGGATGACAATCTCTGCCTCAACCGGAGTTAAATTTGTATTCATTCACTGAATACAAAGCTTCCTTTGAATGTCTGTAATGCAATCAGCCCAACTAAATCTTGTTCCAGGAGTGGAATGGGAAGTCCCCATCCTGCTACCGGAAGTCCCCATCCCGCTACCGAAACACATCACTGTATATTGTATGTAGCTGATGCTACATATGGTTTATACAGCATTCCCAGTAGGTACATCTGTTAGTAAAGTACGTACATTAAAGATATTTATCCTCACTTCCTGTTCTGCTGGCTTCATCCGACAGGAAGTGAGGGTAAATCCACAACATAGACTCAGATAGAAATGAAAATCAGGCAGGGGCTTTACATTGACTATACACAATACAATCTCATTGTAAAATCTCCGGCCTGCCTGATTTTATACACATTGATGGATTGTTTAGGTTTGTAATATTACACAGTTATGATAAATCCAAAGAAAATGTTACAGATATTGAACAATCAGATTGTATAGTGTATGGCAAGCTTTAGTCTTTCCCTACCCTGCTAAAAAACAAATTTTTTTTGTTTTTAGTGTCGATTTTGGGAGATACCTTCACTTAATGTCTGATTAAACATGGTCAACATTGGACAGGTAATACGACTAAACTTTTTTTTACAGCACCCCAGGTAGCAGTACAAAACCTTATTAGGGTTCTAAACCTTCCAGTTGTGGCTGGATATAAACTTGAAGTTCTAACTTTAAGCTATTAGCAGCATTGTTTAGGCCTTATGTGCCTTATTAGTCATGCCTTACAAGGTCAGATTTATTATATACAAGGACTGTATGTGTTAGCAATCATGTCCTATAAGCCTGATGCTAATTAAAGTGTATTGCATTTGCATAATTTAAATTAAGCATTTCATTGTATAATTAAGAATGTTATTTGGGAATTTAAGTGCATCTATGCTCAATTTATTCCAGCTTCCCAGGCATTAGATGTGGTGGCGGCAGCATTAGTTTTCTTTTTTTTTTTAGATCCTTCACAACACATTTCCTATCCTAGGGTTACAATACTCGCCATACAATATCTATGGAGAAGCAGCATTGTTACTATAGGACAGGAAGTGTTTTACAATTACAAAGTACCTCTCTCATTCTCCTGATTTACACTGCAGGCTTTTTTTTACTTATCAAACAGATATAACAAAACATATTCTATAGTATTTTTAACAGAACAAAAAGGTAGAAAACAACAGAAGTTCATTGTTAGCATTTATTTACACTTTAATGTATAATATTAAACATGGTTGGACTAATATGTTATAACGAATGTAGGCAAAGAAAATGACAAATCCAATACCTCGCCACTATTTGTATACAGGATGTGAAGTGAACCATTACTGGTGCCCAGCACTGCCATGTCTCCCTTTGCACTTAGGCCAACACAACCCGGAGTAGAAGGAACCTCCAACGATTTACTGAGAAAGAGAAGACAACTCTGATTTAAAATGAATAAAGCATAGTGATTATGCAGGCTATCCTTACATTTTTTTGTAATTTTTGCTCTAGGCTATAAGCTCTCATCATCTGTTGTGGTGTGTGCACATGTATTGTTTTGGAGGTTCTAGAGTTTAGAGCCAGCAGCATGCATAAATAAAAATAAAATCTATCAATATTATCAAATGTCATGTAGAGAGTGTGTATGTTCTCCCCAGGACTTTGTAACTTAAATTTGTGATATGTATATGAATAATATAATAAAATACGCTAGAGAGAGAGAGAATGAGAGAAAGAGTATGTATGAACAAGAGAGAGATAACGAGAGAGAGAGAACGCGCGCGAGAGAGAGACAGCGCGCGCGAGAGAGAGAGACAACGCGAGAGAGACAGCGCGCGAGAGAGAGAGAGACAGCGCGCGAGAGAGAGAGAGACAGCGCGCGAGAGAGAGAGAGACAGCGCGCGAGAGAGAGAGAGACAGCGCGCGAGAGACAGCGCGCGAGAGAGAGACAGCGCGCGAGAGAGAGACAGCGCGCGAGAGACAGCGCGCGAGAGAGAGAGAGACAGCGCGCGAGAGAGAGAGACAGCGTGAGAGAGACAGCGCGCGAGAGAGAGAGACAGCGCGCGAGAGAGAGAGACAACGCGCGAGAGAGAGAGACAACGCGCAAGAGAGAGAGAGACAACGCGCGAGAGAGACAACGCGCGCGAGAGAGAGACAACGCGCGCGAGAGAGAGAGAGACAGCGCGCGAGAGAGAGAGAGACAGCGCGCGAGAGAGAGAGACAGCGTGAGAGAGACAGCGCGCGAGAGAGAGAGACAGCGCGCGAGAGAGAGAGACAGCGCGCGAGAGAGAGAGACAACGCGCAAGAGAGAGAGAGACAACGCGCGAGAGAGAGACAACGCGCGCGAGAGAGAGACAACGCGCGCGAGAGAGAGACAACGCGCGCGAGAGAGAGACAACGCGCGCGAGAGAGAGACAACGCGCGCGAGAGAGAGAGAACAATAGAGAGAAATTGAATGAGAGAGAGAACGAAAGCGAGTGAAAAAACAAAAGCGAGAGATTGAGAGCGAGTGAGAATGAGAACAAGAGATTTTCAGACCTGGAACAGACATTGGTGGAGTCGGGTTTATTGTTCCATGCTGTGATGAGCTCAGATGCAGGGCTCTTGAAGTCAGCCAAAATCTCCTGTGCTTGAATGCACACTGGTGATGTATCAGGCTCGTTCAAAGCCAACTGATAGAACAGTGAAGGATTCTGGGTAAGAATATACAAGGATCGCTCAATAAACTCCTTAAATTCCCTTACAGGTGGCTCCAAAATTTCATTAGTTTCCATTTCATCCTGAGCAGCTGAGAGTGAGGACATCTTCTCTGATATGGCAGTTTCTTAAATGTAAAAGACCAAGACAAAATTAGTGGAAAAATGTTAATCTCGTGGGCTATATTAAGTATTGCTTCACCATTAATGATATTCCTATCATCATCAGGCCCTTTCTTTAGGGTGGGGGTACACTACTTAGTACCCCTTTAATACTTAAATTATATAATGCACCTGTTTTTATTCCCCCTGGGATAGAACAGAAAAAAATTCACCTTTCACCGATTCCAGTTGATCCACCTTTCTTCTGGACACATGCAGCAGCCAACATCCCAGGTTTTGATAAGCGGTGAAGCAATCTTAGGACCAGTGCCCCTAGTGACCCTAATCTACTGAATCTTAGGACCAGTGCTCTTCACATCCCAGATCCAGGCCTGCTCAGAGCCTGTCCTTATCCCACAGAATGCTGCTGGGTGTGCTAATCTTTTCTACACTGTGCTACTTAAGTGAGGGATAGGAGTGCTATGTGCCCGATGCTGTTTAATTGCTATGACCATGACACTGTTCTACTTTCTGTGGGTTTCCTGACTTGAGTTGTGCTGACAGCTCTACAACCATGACAGAGCATCTCTATATGGGTAGCTTGCAGTAAATAGCAGTGCCACTGCTTCAGATGAACTGCACGATAAGCAACAATGGTCTACATACAAGAAGCATGTGTCTTCTTACTTGCAGTTTGGGGCGTGTGTATTTCCTTCAGATCCATGCAGTATTAGTGTGAAAAAGCTGCTCTCTCTTTGTGCAAGGTGACTAGTCTTGTATCTAATCCCTTCCTGTAGTTTTCTGCAGGCAGCCTGTAGTGCAGGGGTGCTCAACCAGTGGAGCCCTCTGATGTGGCCCGTGACCTCCTGCTCTGGGATGGCGGGTTGGCAAGCCAAGACTGTGGATTGCCAATCCGCCATCCCAGAGAATCAGTGTTGTGAATAAATCCACTGGTAGAGCTTCTGTAAAAAAAAAAAAAAAGCCATTGGTAGAGGAAGCAAGTGGCTGCAGAGCTGCATAAGACAATGCTTCCTGTATAGAGCCAACTCCTATAACAGATGGAGTGATAAAAAATGCGATCTGCCTGGGACAATAGCTGGTGATACCTGAATGGAAAACTGTTATTAAAGGTAAGTTTATTATTTAAATCACAGTGTATATATGGGCATATCTTTTCTGCGGTAGTTACTGTGTTACTTTCAAACTGATCCGCAGGTGCAGTACAGAACACCTGCGGGTTACCTACACTGAGCTATAGACTTCTGTTATTATCTGCAAGTTTAGTGCACTTTCAGAAAGTGCACCGCACCTGCAGGATATAATAGAAATCTATGGCAAAGTACAGCTAACCTGCAAGAAAGCCACAGGTGCACTTGTCTGCACTCTCTGTGTGGGTAAACCACAGCGTATCAGTGTGAAAAAAGCCTTATGCCACGTACACACGATCAAACAATCCGGTGGAAAAGTCCGCCGGACAATCCCCCCGTGTGTGGGCTCTGGTGGACTTTCTTTACCCAATTACAATTCTTTTCCCAGTCCGGCGGACAATATGGCCGTGTATGTGCTAGTCTGCCGTACTTTTGAAATGAATGGACTTTCCCGCGCATGGAGAAAAGTCGGTTCATTTTGAGCGTGGCTCCAGGTAGCCGGGACCAGCGAATGAAGCATCGCTGGCCCCGTGACCTGGTATGGACTTAAAGGGGAAGCCCTACGCCGAAAAAGCGTCAATATCAGACCCTTATCCGAGCACGCAACCCGGCCGGTCAGGAAAGGGGGTGGGGACAAGCGAGCGCCCCCCTCCTGAGCCGTACCAGGCCGTGTGCCCTCAACATGGGGGGTGCTTTTGGGAAGGGGGGCCGCGCGGCCCCCCCACCCCACAGCACCTTGTCCCCATGTTGATGAGGACAAGGGCCTCTTCTCGACAACCCTGGCCGTTGGTTGTCGGGGTCTGCGGGCGGGGGGCTTATCGGAATCCGGGAGCCCCCTTTAATAAGGGGGCCCCCCACCCTATGTGGATGTGTATGGGGTACAATGTACCCCTACCCATTCACCTGTGAAAATTTTTTTAATAAAACACAACACACAAGGGTTAAAAATAGTTTATTGCACAGCTCCAGGGGTCTTCTTCCATCTTGGGGGGTCTTCTCGCCGCCGTCCGGGGGTCTTCTTCCAACTTTGGGGGTCTTGTCCCCCTCTTCGGTTCTTCTTGTCAGGCCTCCGCACCTTCTTCTAGCTCTTTTACAAGTGGTGGCCCGGTCTTCTATCGCCGCCTTCTGTTCTTCTCTTCTCCTCTTCTTGAGCTGTTGCCTCGTCGCTGTCTCTGGCCACAATGACAGGCACGCGGCGTGCGGCGACTTACATAGGGACATCGCCAGATGATGTCCCCGCCCATTATGATGTCACAGTCCCAGCCTCCTCTGGGACTGTGACATCATAATGGGCGGGGACATCATCCGGCGATGTCCCTATATAAGTCGCCGCACGCTGCATGCTTGTCATTGTGGCCAGAGACAGTGACGAGGCAACAGCTGAAGAAGAGAAGAAGAGAAGAGAAGAACAGAAGGCGGTGACGACGAAGACAGTGGTGACAGCGGCGACAGAAGACCGGGCCACCGCTTGTAAAAGAGCTAGAAGAAGGCGCGGATGCCCGACAAGAAGAACCGAAGAGGAGGACAAGACCCCCGGGCGGCGGCCAAGAAGAAAGCCGTCCAAGCAAAAGAGCAGAAGATAGCGGAGGAGTCCGGCGAGAAGACCCCCCAAGACGGCAGAAGACCCCCGGAGCTGTGCAATAATCTATTTTAAACCCTTGTGTGTTGTGTTTTATTTACATTTTTTTCACAGGTGAATGGGTAGGGGTACATTGTACTCCATACTCATACACATAGGGTGGGGGGCCCGGCCCCCCCTTCCCCAAAGCACCCCCCATGTTGAGGGCATGCAGCCTGGTACGGCTCAGGAGGGGAGGGGGGCGCTCGCTCGTCCCCACCCCCTTTCCTGACCGGCCGGGTTGCGTGCACGGATAAGGGTCGATATGGACCTGGGGGGGGGCCCCTACGCCGTTTTTTTGGCATAGGGCTTCCCCTTTAACTCCATATCAGGTGATGGGGCCAGCGACACTTCATTCGCTGGTCCCAGCTACCTGGAGCCGTGCTCAAAATGAACGGACTTTCCTCCGTGTGTGTGGGCAAGTCCGTTTATTTCAAAAGTACGGCAGATAATCCGGCGGACGTAAGTCACGTGTGTGGGCAGGTACGCTCGTTCGGACAGTCCGGCTGACTTTTACGGCGGTTTGTCCGCCAGACTAAGTCCGCCGGATAGCCTGATCGTGTGTACGCGGCATTAGGCCTTATTGACACTATCGGTCTGACCCTCCGTTCACCTCTATCGAGCCGCAGATGTACTTCTGCCCACTTACACCCCACCTACCTCCAATCCAATCCGTCCCCTTCTATCTGGGCAGATGGGATCCAAGGTCCCATAGAGTAGAGTGGGTTGTATCCGCGTCCGCTCTGGGCATCATAGGCAGAGTGGACATGGAACTGTCATCCTTCTGCTCCACTCATTGTGGCCCGCAACCGGTTACCAAGTCGCTTAAGTGGTCCTCACTCTTCAAAAAGGTTGGGCACCCCTGCTGTAGTGGATGGACCTGTTAGGGCCCTCCAACAGCTCTGCTCTGCTGTATAGGCTATGTGGAGCACAATAATCATATCACTGCTACTTTTTACAATTTAATAACTGGAATTTGGTGTACACAATGTGGATTTGTATCCTTTGTCGCTATTAAGGAATGTAGAACATAGAACTCATATCCCACACTCCAGCAGCATAATGGATACCACATCTCTTCTAAACACCTAAACCCCCCCTCTCATGGTCAAAGCTCATCCTTCCCCACTTCTGCTGAAGCACCTCCCACCCACTTCACCAATAATTTGTGCATTACGCTGTATTTCCTACCCCTCCCACTCTCCACTATAATTCCAATAGGCTCGAGCCCCCAGGGACCTCTGCATCTACTATATGTTTAATACATTGCTTTAGATTATATAGTCATAGCATCAACAGCTGTGTATAGATTATCTGGCATCCAGATGATTGTTTATGTGTTATGGTCGTTTTTTGTTTACGTGTATTGTTATGTGTTTTGCCATATCCATTGACTGTTTAGTGCAGCAGTCACTGGATATATATCTTTTTTATGTGCTCCAATTGTCACCTCCAATGGAGGAATTAACTGAATTTTTAATCATTTAATAAATGACCTTTTCTATTTTCCCCACACTGCATGCTGTGTTGCTCATTTGGTCCTCTGGTCTCCCAATGCTATAGTGGGGACAATCTTGCTTTTTTTGTTATACACCCACTTCACCAACTCATTCAAAGCACTTCCCACACGCCTCACTTGCCCTGACTCGAACACCATCTTTCTATCCACCTCCCCACTTCTACATTATGCTGCCACACTGCCATCCGACTCACCCCCTGGTCAACACCCTCCTTTCCCCCAATGTAACTGTCTGTGCCTACATGCCACTCAACTCACCTCCCCAAATCACCCCCATGCCATCACCTTTCACTCATGGCATCACCCACCTCCTCAGCTGCCAACAGCCACCCACCTCACTTCCCCCTTATAGTGCTTTCCCCCAGCTCACCTTTTGATTTCACAGTGCCCGCACCCAGATACAGTGCATCCCTTCCAGCTCACTGTCTCCACTCTACTGACATACTCCCCTTTACTTCATCAATGCAATAACTCCTCAAATTTCCCCTATACTGCCTCTGTCCCTCTTCATCTGCATACTACACCCAGCTCTGCTCTACAAACTTACAAAAGTTTTGGAACGACCACGCTTTTGCTAGTATGAATATAATAAGGTAACACAAATAAAGAGAAAAAACTGTTAAAAAAATAATACGTGAATAGGTTTGTGTCATGAAGTAAAGATTTATAGCACGAATTGTATAAACAAACGTGTGCATGTGTTAATAGAGATTTCAAAGAACTAAAGCCAGTTTACAACCCCTGGCACTTTTTATTTCCATGAAATTATTAATTAAAAGACAAACACTTGACTTTTGCTAATTTATGGAGTGAATACTCGTGCAATTTAGATTTAAAGAAGTCTGAGGTGACGTCATGGATACAGAAAGAACTGAAGACAAAAAGACAAACAGCAAGAAAACCAACATTGGAGAAGGAGAGGGGAGCAACTGTGCACGTTTAAATGCACATTTTAGCATATATAGTATATCATCATTTTAAATATATCCATTAACATTCAAGAAAATGGTAGTGTGGCATTACTCTTTCCAGTATCTTGTATTTCACAGCAAAGGAACTAATCTACTTTCACAGTATGCCTTGCTGTGTAGTCAGTCAGTTGCTTTACTACTTACTGATAACCAAGTTAGGTGCTGCTTTTAAGTATTTTGTAGTCCTGTGTAAGGGGCCACATGAACAGGTCCACTAATGGGGTTTTGGTGAAAGGAGGAAACACATTTGATAAAAGAAAATATATAATTGTTCATGTAACCTTCTGTTGGAATGCCAGTTCTTCAAAAACAAGAAGGATAATGCAATGGAGAATACATTTTTTTTTTTTTTTTTTTTTTTAACTCACCATAGCTACTGTAAACTTGGCACAGGTGAGGCAAGAGTCCTAGGGTGGCATGTGCCTTCAGGAAAGGAATGGACACAAGGAGCTTACCCATAGTATGGAACTGCCTGCCACATAGCTGAAAGACAAAGTGCATGCTTACTTCCATAAATATTAAAACATGGATCACAGTAAAAAAAATTGCATACACTTTAGCATACCAGATGATGGGACAGCTCACTCAGACATTCAGCATGAAGTGCAGGTGAAGATTCAGGGTCTTCAGGAGAAAAGACTGCCCAAAAATGAGCTGTAGGGAACAAAGAACACATTAAGTGTTTATGAAAACACACCATTAAAGTACTAATAAATGGCTTCAATCACCCACCAGCTATAAGAAGATGTACAGCGTGGACAACATCAGATTTTCCAAGGTAACGCTTCTCAACAGCTTCCCGCAACAGACAACTAGAGAGATGCAGCCTTGGCTCACTAGTCATGTTATGATTCCACAACCCAAGAACACTGTAATAGGAGAACATAACAAAAAATGGCTAGAACAACATTATCTGGCTATAAAACACATAATGATACAAGAAGACCAGACAACACGGCAGAACAGGGACAGGAAATTAAGCCATAGTCTCTGCACCTTTTCAGCCCTGTGAGAAGCAGAGAGAATGTGGCCATGGGAATATTGTGTGCATTAATTGCTGCACTTAGCATTTCATCCCAACTTGCTGTGTACACATAGCTTATTTGCTGTATAGAGCTCAGAATCCTTAGCAGATCTCTCTCCCAAAGTCCTGAAATAAACCACAGGAAAAAAGTAAACAAAAGCAAAAAACAAAATTCAGTTAGTAGGTAATAGTACAGCAAAAAAGATACTACCTTTTCGGGAGATGCAGATGGCTGTCAAAGCAATGGCAACATTGTTAACTCCATGTTCTTCTTCCAGCATTTCAAGTCTCTTCTGAATAAGAGGTGGAAGGGTTGCTGGCAACTTCTGTATGTCATCAGACAGCTATGTACGGAAATAAAATTATATGAGGAATCCCAACATAATATTGTTGCACAGGATTATGATATAACCACAAAGCTGCAGTAAATTATAACATTTTATAAATACCATCTACTACTGTGATAATAAAATATTGTCTGCTGGAGAAAGAAAGAGCAGAGGGGCCCACAAGACTGCTTGTCAGGCAATTATGCATTAGCATACAATGCTACTAAAGTAATTGTGCTAAAACATAACATAAATCATCATATCTATGCTTCTGAAATTACCATCTATATATCACAAATATATATACATAGCCTAATCAATATGGAGACTGATGCAGCACTGAGGCATTGATAAAAGTAAGTGAAAAGTTTGTCAAGAAATGACTAAGCAAGAAAAACCAATGCTTATTAAGGTAATACATAGTTCACCAACCTTCTCAAAGACTGCACTCATTCGTAGTTCCTCGCAGGCCATGGTTAGATACAGAGGATCACGTGTTCCCTTCTTGATCATCAGGAGGCGCAACTGGATGAGTAGAGGTGCATAAATTATCTAATTATTGAGCAATATTGTAAATAGTATATCATTTTATTCAATATGACTGGCAAATTGGTCATCCAAAAGAACTCCAAGAAAAGCACAAAGATGTTAATATATTTCTTAGGACCCAACAGTTCACAATACTTTCCTTATAGTTACATGGTTGGTGAGGTTGAAAAAAGTCCAACCTGTGTGTGTGCTTTATGTTTATATTACATTCTTCAAACCTGTATGTTGTGTTCGTTAAGGTGCCTATCTAATCGTTTTTGGAAATAATCGATGCTTCCTGCTAAAACCACTGCTTTTGGAAGAGAATTTGTCTCTTATATTTAAGTACAGTAAAACCTTGGTTTGAGAGTATTTTTCAAGACTAGCAATTTTTGATAAATTTTGACTTGCTAAACAATCGATGTCTTGATACACAAGTAGCATCATGTCACAACTGAGTAAAAAAGACGAGGCGCGCCATAGCAATATGGTTACATTTAATGAAGGTACAACATTTAGCAACTAACATGGTTGATGATTAATACAGGAACGTCTAAGTATGCAGACATCTGGGGTAAAGCTGTCCACATAGACCATCCTCCGGACCACCATCAATATCACCCCATCCACGCTGCACTCCACTAGCGCCTCAAGACTCACTTTCAGATCACTCTACTGCAGTGTAGTCTTCCTAGACATGATTACAGACTGACAGCGGTGAGAGCCAGCAGTGAGGGGGATGGTCTATGTTAACAGCTTTTCCCCGGATGCTGCATACCTAGATGGGGCTGTTTTAATCATCAACCATGTGAGTTGTTAAATGTTGTACCTTCATTAAATGTAACCATATTGCTACACTAATGCCGCATACACACGACCGGACTTTGCAGCAGACTAGGGTCCGATGGACTTCCGCAGGAATTTTGGCTGACTTTCCGAATGAAACGGACTTGCCCACACATGACCGGACTTTCCGGCAGACTGGGTCTGCTGGACTTCCCGGCGGAGTTCCGACGGACTTCCAAATGAACGGACTTGCCCACACACAGACTAAAGCCCATTCATTTTGAATGTGATGATTTACAACGGGACTTATCGGTGAGATTGACACCTTGCTAGCCCCGTCACCTGGTATGGATTTTAAGGGGAAGCCCCTATGTCGAAAAAACGGCACGGGGGTCCCCCCAGAATCCATACCAGACCCTTATCCGAGCACGCAGCCCGGCCGGTCAGGAAAGGGGGTGGGGACGAGCGAGTGCCCCCCCCCTCCTGAGCCGTACCAGGCCACATGCCCTCAACATGGGGGGGTGGGTGCTTTGGGGAAGGGGGGCACCCTGCAGGCCCCTCACCCAAAAGAACCTTGTCCCCATGTTGATAAAGACAAGGGCCTGTGGGCGGGGGCTTATCGACTTCTATAGGCATAAAGGGGCGGGGTCACCGGGTGATGTCACACAGTGACCCCACCTCGGATGACGTCACATTCCCGGGGCATGCTATAAGCCAACACGCAGCGTGTCCACAGCATTACAGCGGGAGAGAGCGTTGTGTCAACATCGGAAGAACAGAAGAAGGAAGAAGAAGACGGCGACAATGAAGGCGAAGACCGGGCCAACGCTAGCAAAAGAGCTGGAAGAAGATAGCGGAGAAACCCGGCAGAAGAACCGGAGAGCGGGAGAAAAACCGGAAAGCGCAGAGAAGTCGGAAGAAGACCCCCGGAGCTGCCTAATAAACTATTTTAAAAACCTGTGTAGTGTGTTTTTTATTGACACTTTTTCCCCCAGGTGAATGGGTAGGGGTATGATGTACCCCATACTTATTCACATAGGGTGGGGGGCCGGGATCTGGGGGCCCCCGGATTCTGATAAGCCCCCCGCCTGCAGACCCCGACAACCAATGGCCAGGGTTATCGGGAAGAGGCCCTTGTCCTCATCAACATGGTGCTCTGCGGGCCCCCCCTTCCCCAAAGGACCCACCCCCCCATGTTGAGGGCATGTGGCCTGGTACGGCTCAGGAGGGAGGGGGCGCTCGCTCGTCCCCACCCCCTTTCCTGACTGTCCGGGTTGCGTGCTCGGATAAGGGTCTGGTATGGATTTTGTGGGGACCCCCACACAGTTTTTTTGGCATAGGTGCTTCCCCTTAAAATCCATCCAAGACCAAAGGGCCTTGGAGGGGCATTCCCTCTCACGCCCACTGTGATTGGAAAATGCGTTTTTCCTATTGCAGCCAGCGCGAGATATACAGTACCCCGTCACCGAGAACCAGCAAGATAGGATCACTCTGGAAACATTCTCGCGGGCAGGTGCTGTAGCTGCCCACGCGTCGTATTTGGTCCGTCGGACCAGCATACAGCCGAATGGGTTTCCCGCTAGGAACTGAGTCCCGCGGGAAAATTTAAAACATGTTCTATTTCTAAAGTCCGTTGGATTTTTGGCCTGCAAAAGTCCGATGGAGCCCACACACAATCAGAAGGTCCGACGGATTCATTCCGTCTGACATTTGCTGTCAAAAAGTCTGGTCATTTGTACGTGGCATTAAAGGTGCCCCTCTTCTCTTTTAGGCTTAATGTACATGGGACGTTGAGGCAACTTCCTCTGAACAAATGTTTTGACAGCTTCAAACCAGCGTTTAAAAACGCCCGTTTTGCCGTGTTTGCGTCTAGGAGAGTTTATTTTAGATAACATCATAGGACCCTCCCAAAGCCCAAAAAACTGTATTATTTAACTATTTCAGCCATTCTGTGAGACCAGAGTGAGGCCGCGTACACACGCGCGGACTGTTCGCCCAACCTTGTTCGGCAAACAGTTTGTCAAACAGTCCGCTCAAAATTTGCATGAGCGGACTTGCCCACACACGAGCGGACTGTTTGACGAACAAGGTTGGGCAAACAGTTCGCTCAACTTTTGAAATGAACGGACTCGCCCACGTAAGGAGGAGGCAAATCCGCCCATTTCGAGCGCGTGTACAGGTAGGCGGGGCCCGCGAAGGAGACGTCGCGGGCTCCGCCGCCTGGAATGGGCTTAAAGGGGAACCCCAACGCCGAAAAAAATCGGCGTGGGGGTTCCCCCCAAGTCCACACCAGACCCTTGTCCGAGCACGCTACCCGGCCGGCCAGGAAAGGGGGGCGAGCGAGCGCGCCCCCCCCTCCTGAGCCGTACCAGGCCGCGTGCCCTCAACATGGGGGGGTGCCTTGGGGAAGGGGGGGGGCCGCGCGGCCCCCCCACCCCAAAGCACCTTGTCCCCATGTTGATGAGGACAAGGGCCTCTTCCCGACAACCCTGGCCGTTGGTTGTCGGGGTCTGCGGGCGGGGGGCTTATCGGAATCCGGGAGCCCCCTTTAAGAAGGGGGCCCCCGGATACCGGCCCCCCACCCTATGTGAATGAGTATGGGGTACAATGTACCCCTACCCATTCACCTGTGAAATAAAGTACAAATAAAAACACAACACAGGGGGAAAAAATATTTTATTGCACAGCCGGGGGTCTTCCGTCTTCGGGGGTCTTCTCGCCGGACTCCTCCGCTATGTGTGTGTAGCTCTTTTGCCAGCGGAGGAGTCCGGCTTTCTTCCTCCCCGCCGCCGGCCTCTTCTCCCGACTTCGGGGGTCTTGTCCCCCTCTTCGGTTCTTCTGCCGGGCCACCGCGCCTGGTCCGGTGGCCCGGTCTTCTGTCGCCGTCTTCCGTTCTTCTGTCGCCGCCTTCGGTTCTTCTGCCGGGCCACCGCGCCTTCTTGTAGCTCTTTTACAGGCGGTGGCCCGGTCTTCTGTCGCCGTCGCCGCCTTCCGTTCGTGTTCTTCTTCTTGTTCTTCTTGTTCTTCTCCAGGCGATGTTGACACGTCGCTCCCTCCGGCCGGAATGCCAGAGCCGCCCTGCGCTGTGACTTATATAGTGACAATGGGGCGGGGTCACATGGTATATGTCACATGGGTTGATGTCACATGGTGACCCCGCCCCCTTACGATGTCATAGTCCCCATGTGACATCAACCCATGTGACCAACCCATGTGACATATACCATGTGACCCCGCCCCATTGTCACTATATAAGTGACCGCACAGCGCGTCCCCGGCATTCCGGCCGGAGAGCTCGTCGAGTCAACATCGCCTGGAGAAGAACAAGAAGAACAAGAAGAAGAACAAGAACGGAAGGCGGCGACGGCGACAGAAGACCGGGCCACCGCCTGTAAAAGAGCTACAAGAAGGCGCGGTGGCCCGGCAGAAGAACCGAAGGCGGCGACAGAAGAACGGAAGACGGCGACAGAAGACCGGGCCACCGGACCAGGCGCGGTGGCCCGGCAGAAGAACCGAAGAGGGGGACAAGACCCCCGAAGTCGGGAGAAGAGGCCGGCGGCGGGGAGGAAGAAAGCCGGACTCCTCCGCTGGCAAAAGAGCTACACACACATAGCGGAGGAGTCCGGCGAGAAGACCCCCGAAGACGGAAGACCCCCGGCTGTGCAATAAAATATTTTTTCCCCCTGTGGTGTGTTTTTATTTGTACTTTATTTCACAGGTGAATGGGTAGGGGTACATTGTACCCCATACTCATTCACATAGGGTGGGGGGCCGGTATCCGGGGGCCCCCTTCTTAAAGGGGGCTCCCGGATTCCGATAAGCCCCCCGCCCGCAGACCCCGACAACCAACGGCCAGGGTTGTCGGGAAGAGGCCCTTGTCCTCATCAACATGGGGACAAGGTGCTTTGGGGTGGGGGGGCCGCGCGGCCCCCCCCTTCCCCAAGGCACCCCCCATGTTGAGGGCACGCGGCCTGGTACGGCTCAGGAGGGGGGGCGCGCTCGCTCGCCCCCCTTTCCTGGCCGGCCGGGTAGCGTGCTCGGACAAGGGTCTGGTGTGGACTTTGGGGGAACCCCCACGCCGATTTTTTTCGGCGTTGGGGTTCCCCTTTAAGCCCATTCCAGGCGGCGGAGCCCGCGACGTCTCCTTCGCGGGCCCCGCCTACCTGTACACGCGCTCGAAATGGGCGGACTTTCCGAGCGGGAACAGTCCGCTCATTTCGAAAGTACAGCGGACAAGCCCACACACGGGCGGACTGTTCGCTCAAACACAGTTTCAGCGGACAGTTTTTCGGAATTTCCGAAAGACTTTGTCCGTCCAACTGTCCGCTGAAACTGTCCGCTGAAAGCCCACACACGAGCGGACTGTCCGCCCAAACACTGTTCAGCGGACAAGGTTGGGCGAACAGTCCGCCCGTGTGTACGCGGCCTGAGTAGCAGCAGCTGAGAGAGCAGCAGTGTACTTGTATCTACCTCAATTTTAATATGGATCCCCTAATGAGGTATGTGAGGGGAAAAAAAGCACATTTTTAAATATATTTAATTTCTAAATTGCAAATGATTAATATATTCTTTGTTTATTTTTTATTATAAGCTGTATGTGTAATTTCATTTTTTTTTTATTCATTTATTTTGTTTTTTTTTAAGCAAATTTTATATGCAATTTTTTTAATATTTTTCATTAACCCTAACCAGAAACCCTAACGGACATGGACATTCACTGTATTGTTCATTTAAGCACAAGATACTCCATTTAGTTCTCGCTGTTGAAATGTGTTCTGTAACCTTCACTTTACACATAGGCACATCTTCTGCTAGAAGCTCTCTACTCTCTCTCTCCCCCCCAAGGTTTTCATTTATAAATTTTTCTATTTGTTCATTTTTAATAACATATTTCTATTTGTTCATTTTCATCTCACACCACCCTTTTCTTATCTATGTATAAAATAACATGTAATAATACATTTTGACACTGAACAGACATTTTAAAACACAGTGATTGAGTCCTGTGAATCTGTTCCTGAAGCTGCAGTATTAACTTTGTTTTAAAATGCAAATCAGAAATAATTCCAGAACAGTTTTGGCGAATCAGATATCAGGAGTTTGGCAGAGTCTCCAGAAGGAACCGCACATTGATCAGGATCATTGGGAGCACAGACCACTAAATGCCGGCCAGATAAGCTGTCCTTAAGCTTCCTATATTTCTGCCTTTCCTATGTATCTTATCTGTTGGTTCTCAAGGAAGCCATACCACTCTGGAGACCTTTCTGGTTGGGTAGTGTGCGTGTGTGTGTGTGTGTGTGTGTGTGTGTGTGTGTTTGTGTGTGTGTTTGTGTCCCCCTTTACGGGTTGGGCTGTGTGTGAATAGGGAGAATCCTCTGCAGTCCCCTTGCTTTGATTCCTTGTGGGCAACCTGGGTCAGAGGCGCATGGTAGGGTCAGATAAAACTCACAAAGAAGAGAAGAGACGAGGAGGGTCTCTTAATGAGTGTTTTGTCTATTGTCTTAAACCCCTTCTATCCACGTAGATAAGTGGAGACTATTCTTGTGTTAGAGGCAAGAGAGTATAGGCACAAGTAGAGAAGACTGGCCAGTCATCATGGTCATTAAATTAATTAACCACTTGCCGACCGCCGCACGCCGATGTACGTCGGCAGAATGGCACGGGCAGGCATAAGGGCTTACATGTACGTCCTTGCCTGCCCGCCGGTCGGGGACCCGATCGGGCCCCCGCCCGGTGCCTGCGGCGGTCGGTATTCGTTCGGGAGCGATCCCGGACGAGGGGACGGCCATTCATTCATGGCCACCCCCTCGCGATCGCTCCCGGCGAATGAAAATGTCCGGTGACATCACTTCCTCTCCTGTAATGTAAACACAGGAGAGGAAGTGATGTATTCTCTCCTCCGTGTCGGTAGTTTTCGTTCCGGCACCGAGGAGAGAGGTTCGGTGAGTTGCACCAACACACCCCACATACAGTAGAACATGCCAGGCACACTCACACCCCCCCTTTACCCCCCGATCACCCCCCAATTACCCCTGCCCCCCCAGTCACAGTGACACCAATTGCTTTTTTTTTTTTTTTTTTTTTGCATTGGTGTCATTTGTGACTGTAGTAACTGTTAGGGCAGTTAGGGTTAGCCCCCTTTAGTTCTAATGTGCCCCCCTAACCCCCCCAATAAAGGTTTAACCCCGTGATCACCCCCCGTCGCCAGTGTCACTAAGGCTGGGTTCACATTGCAGCGGTTTATGAGAACGAATGTGATTCGCACCGCACTGCAGTGCAAATCACATCCGATCTCTGTGCGATTCGAGTTCAGCCATACAGATAGTCTGGCTGAATTCGTGTCGCACCCGCCGCAAATTCGCACGGGACCCTTTTTTGGCCCGCAGCAGAATCGGATCGCATGGGTGTTCACACCATGCGATCCGAGTTTGCAGATCGCACTGCGATATGCGAACTGATCTGGGGGTGTCATTAACATTTCACTGACACTCCCAGCAGTTCGCATAGGGCAGTGTGAACTGCCGCCGGGAGGCATGCAATGCGGGAACCCGCCGCGGATTCATGGCGTTCCCGCATCGCTCCAGTGTGAACCCAGCCTAATAAGCGATAGTTTTTCTGATCGCTATATTAGTGTCACAGGTGACGCTAGTTAGGCAGGTAGGTATTTAGGTTCGCCGCAGCTTTTTATAGCGCCAGGGACCCCCATATACTACCGCATAAAGCCCCCTGATTGCCCCCTAGTTAACCCTTTCACCAGTGATCACCATATAACTGTTACAGGTGACGCTGGTTGGTTAGTTATTTTTTTATAGTTTCAGGGCACCCGCCATTTATTACCTAATAAAGGTTTAACCCCCTGATCACCCGGCGGGTGTCATTTGTGACTGTAATAACTGTTAGGGCAGTTAGGGTTAGCCCCCTTTAGTTCTAAGGTACCCCCTAACCCCCCCAATAAAGGTTTAACCCCGTGATCACCCCCCGTCGCCAGTGTCACTAAGGCTGGGTTCACATTGCAGCGGTTTATGAGAACGGATGTGATTCGCACCGCACTGCAGTGCAAATCACATCCGATCTCTGTGCGATTCGAGTTCAGCCATACAGATAGTATGGCTGAATTCGTGTCGCACCCGCCGCACCCGCCGCAAACTCGCACGGGACCCTTTTTTTGGTCCGCAGCAGAATCGGATCGCATGGGTGTTCACACCATGCGATCCGAGTTTGCAGATCGCACTGCGATATGCGAACTGATCTGGGGGTGTCATTAACATTTCACTGACACTCCCAGCAGTTCGCATAGGGCAGTGTGAACTGCCGCCGGGAGGCATGCGATGCGGGAACCCGCCGCGGATTCGTGGCGTTCCCGCATCGCTCCAGCGTGAACCCAGCCTAATAAGCAATCGTTTTTCTGATCGCTGTATTAGTGTCACAGGTGACGCTAGTTAGGCAGGTAGGTATTTAGGTTCGCCGCAGCTTTTTATAGCGCCAGGGACCCCCATATACTACCGCATAAAGCCCCCTGATTGCCCCCTAGTTAACCCTTTCACCAGTGATCACCATATAACTGTTACAGGTGACGCTGGTTGGTTAGTTATTTTTTTTATAGTTTCAGGGCACCCGCCATTTATTACCTAGTCTCACTAGTGTACCCCTAAATTTAGGGGTGTCTACTTTCCAAAATGGGGTCATTTGGGGGGGGTTTGTGCCATCTTGGCATTTTATGGCCTTCAAAACTGTAACACCCTTAGAAAGCCTGAAGGCGGTGCTTGGTTTTCGGGGCCCCGTACGCGGCTAGGCTCCCAAAAAGTCCCACATATGTGGTATCCCCGTACTCAGGAGAAGCAGCAGAATTTATTTTGGGGTGTCATTTCACATATGCCCATGGCATGCGTGAGCAATATATCATTTAGTGACAACTTTGTTAAAAAAAAAAAAAAAAAAGTTTGTAATTTTCCCGCAACTTGTGGCAAAATATAAAATATTCCATGGACTCAACATGCCTCTCAGCAAATAGCTTGGGGTGTCTACTTTCTAAAATGGGGTCATTTGTGGGGGTTTTGTGCCATCTTGGCATTTTATGGCCTTCAAAACTGTAATAGGTAGTGAGGAGTGAAGTCAAATATTTACGCCCTTAGAAAACCTGAAGGCGGTTCTTGGCTTTCGGGGCCCCGTACGCGGCTAGGCTCCCAAAAAGTCCCACATATGTGGTATCCCCGTACTCAGGAGAAGCAGCAGAATTTATTTTGGGGTGTCATTTCACATATGCCCATAGCATGTGTGAGCAATATATCATTTAGTGACAACTTTGTGTAAAAAAAAAAAAAAAAAAATTTTTTTTGTCATTATTCAATCGCTTGAGGCAAAAAAATAAAATATTCAATGGGCTCAACATGCCACTTATCAATTTCCTTAGGGTGTCTACTTTCCAAAATGGGGTCATTTGGGGGGGTTTTGTACTGCCCTGCCATTTTAGCACCTCAAGAAATGAGATAGGCAGTCGTAAACTAAAAGCTGCGTAAATTCCAGAAAACGTACCTTAGTTTGTAGATGTGACAACTTTTGCGCAAACCAATAAATATACAGTTATTGACTTTTTTTTTACCAAAGACATGTGGCTGAATACATTTTGGCCTAAATGTATGACTAAAATTGAGTTTATTGGATTTTTCTAATAACAAAAAGTAGAAAATATCATTTTTTTTCAAAATTTGCGGTCTTTTTACGTTTATATCGCAAAAAATAAAAATCGCAGAGGCAATCAAATACCATCAAAAGAAAGCTCTATTTGTGGGAAGAAAAGGACGCAAATTTTGTTTGGGTACAACATTGCATGACCGCGCAATTACCAGTTAAAGCAGCGCAGTGCCAAATTGTAAAAAGACCTCTGGTCATATACCAGCAAAATGGTCCGGTCTGAAGGTGGTTAAGGGAATCAAGGGTGAGAGGCCTTCAGAAAATGCCCAGCGCAAGAGGAGCTCTAAAGAATATATGAACCAAAGGTACGGTTCCGCCTATACTGAGCCCCTAGATAAATGGGTAGAATAGACAGAGGGAACAGGTAAATCTTTAAAATCTAAAGGGACTTTTAATTTACAAGTATGGCAAACATTTCTGCATGATTATGGCCCACTACTGTGCAGTGAAGGAACGTGGAGAATAGCTTGCACATGGGAGACAAAAGCTAAAGTAGCAAATCAAACTGGCTTGACGGAGATGTTTTATAAAAGTGCTGCCCAAATTTACTATGTTTGGCCAGAAGACTCTGTAGAGGAAGACCCCCCACCTTATGTGGCTAATAGTTTGGCTTTAAGGGGTCCACGCACAAGAGCAAAAGAAGTAGATTACATAGCACATACAAAAAAGATGAGCTGGGCAATATACTAGAGAGCAGAGGTTTAACAGCCCCATATCAACCTACAAAGGGATTTGGCTCATATCCTAGAAACAGATGATTGGCATAAATCAAAAAGCACATATGCAAAAATAGATCTCTCTGAATTTAAGGCTTTGGTCAGAGAAAGAGAGATAGAGTTTGAACTTCCGGTGTAAACCATAATTTCCAAATTGTGGGAGCAGGATGAAGAGAGAAGGAAGGGAGACGCCACCCTTTCTGCCCCTGGCACAGCGCAATCTGTTGCAGTTTATCCTGTCAGAACCCAATTCATTTTTGAAGGTAATGCTGTTGACAATAAGTCTCAAATTAAATGATATGTACCTTTTAGTCCCCAAGAAATGAGAGTCATTTTGGAGGGATTGGGAGATCTTAGAAATGATCCAATTGGGTTTGCTTAGCGCTGCACAGGAAGAATATGAGGCTTCTGCTACTGAAATTCATCAGCTTCTTATTAAAGCAGTGGGAAGCAACACGTCTGGCTATATACTTAAAGAATGTGGTGTAGACTTTAAAAATCTAGGTAAGATGGTTAGTGGATGGGGGGTTTGTGAGAAATTGAAGGAAAAATTGCCCCAAATATATGGACAAACCAGACATGCTGAATTTATGAATGCTAAGCAAGGGAAAGAGAAAGCCACAGGGGCTTATTGGAGGTGGTTAAGCAATATGGCTGAGGAAGCAGGCCTTAAAGTAGAGGAAGAGAAGGCGGGAGAAACTGCAAGTCCATCTACACAACTGGTGAAACAAAGGTTTCTTGATGGTTTAAAAGCCCAGTTGAAAGAAAAGTTGTTCACAGCAAGGCCTGAGGCAGGCAATATGTCTATTTGAGACATCCTGCCTATCCTGTTATCCATAGAAAACAGGATTAACCAAAAAGACAGCAAACCCAAGGTTATGTACAAGGGGAAGCAGAGAGGAAGAGGCAAAGGCAATTTCAGAAATCATGGCAATAGGGGACCAATTATATGTTACAATTGTAATGGGGAAGGACACATAGCCAAATTCTGCCATCTTCCTAGACTGAAAAAGAGCTTAGAGGCACTTCATGCTGATCCCAGTTCTCTGCCAAAAGCAGTGGATCAGGCATTGGAAAATGGCATGCCACTATTAGTCATGTTAAATAGCGGAGACAATGGTCCTGAGGCCAAAGTAAAAGTATTTTCACAAGAACTCCCCTATCCTGGAGGAGAAACAGAATTAAACTGTTTAAATCGATACTGGTGCAAGCCAAAGTGTTTTTAATATAGAGGACTTACCTCCAGGATTATTATCTACAAATGTTATCTCTGGTGTTGGCCTAACCGGGACCTCTACTGATTTGGTTAAGTCCAAGCCACTTAAACTCAGGTTAGGACAGCAAACAGAAATTGTCACTAAAGGGTTAGTTTCAGACACAGTTCCTACCAATCTTTTGGGAGCTGACATTTTTAACCAAATTTTAGCAAGCATAGAATACACTCCTACAGCAGTCCAAGTGGTCAGTAGTCTGTCAGGAGTTTTAAATTCTGCCTGTGGAGTATTTTTAATCCAAGTCTCCACTAGAATTGAAAGTGATTCCTGCTGAATTATGGGCCACCAGCAAATATGATGTAGGTCTGCTGGATTGCACCCCAATCGTGATAAAAATTAAACCATGAGCCCATCTCCCACAGATTAAATTGTACCCACTGAGTATTGCTCAGACTGAGAGGATAAAGGATCAAATCACTCAACTGAAAGCAGCACGGGTTGTTGTACCAATTAAGTCCCAAGTCAATACACCACTGTTCCCATCTGCAAAGAAGCCAGACAAGAAGGGTGGGCAGGTGACATACCACATGGTGCACGATTTGAGAGCCATTAACAATATAATTGAGGCAAATACCCCGATCGTGCCCAACACCCACACTTTACTAAATTGAATACTTGCCTCCAGCACCTGCTTTACAGTGATTGATCTTGCAAACGCTTTATTTTCTGTGCCCCTGCACCCAGATTGCTAGCACCTTTTTTCATTTACCCAGGATGCCCAAAAGTTAGCAAAGATGAGCTACAATACTGCCAAGATAAAGTGATCTTCCTGGGTCACTGCATTTCACATGGAATCCCTCACCTAACCCCAAACTGAGTTAAAACTCTACGGAAATTTGAAAAGCCAAGAAATGTACGGTAACTACGTGCCTTCCTGGGGTTAGTGGGATATTGTAGGGACTGGATTCCAAACGCATCAGTACTTATGGCTCTTCTATATGAGGCTACCACTAGAAACCCTTTCAAACTCACATGGGACAATAAATTGCAGATGAAGGAGCTTATTAAAATTTTGTCTGAAGCTACCGCCATTGCACTTCCTGACTATACTAAGACTTTCTCATTGTTCTGTCATTAAGTCAATGGATTTGCTGCAAGTGTACTCACCCAGCTACATGGAGACAAACAGGAGGCCTGTGATGTATGTATCAGCCTCATTAGACCCTGTCATCAAGGGCTCCCCCAGTTTTATGCGAGCCATAGCAGCCTACATTTTGCTGCTAGACAAAGTAATGGAGCTTGCACTAGATTCTGCTCTGATCCTGTATGTACCACATGCAGTACAAGAAATCGTGAATCAAGTAAAGACCAGACATGTGTCTACCAGTAGATTTGACAAGTACCAGTCTGCTCTTTTTGCTCCATCGAATTTAACAATCAAACGATGTGTTACTTTGAATCCGGTTACTCTTCTTCCTATAATTTATGAGGAAGATGCAACAAATGGTACTGATGTAGAACCTGAGTTTTTCTCATGATTGTATGGCTCTGATGGAGGTAGAAAGGGCCTCTATCATACCAGCAAAAGATGAGCCTTTATCAGATTGTGACACACTCTTATTCGTAGATGGTTCCAGATTTTACACGGATGATGTTATAACCACTACAGACAGCATTTTACATCAGGAAGCATTGATACCCCAGATGTCAGCACAGGAAGCGGAGTGGTGTGCTGTAGTCAAAGCAAGTCATCTCCTAGAGAATCAAAGGGGAAGCATTTACACTGACAGCAGATATGCATTTGGAATCGCTCACGATTTTGGACCAATTTGGAAAGCACAGAACTTCCTGACTAGTGCAGGGAAGCCAGTGAGACATGCAAAACTCATTGAGCGACTATTTGAGGCCTTTCAGAAACCAGCAGAAGTTGCCATCTTGAAGGTAAAAGGACATGCAAGGGGAAATGACATGACAGCCAGAGGAAATGCTTTGGTGGACCAAGCGGCAAAGCATGCTACCCTTCTGGCATTTGGAATCACACCCACTGTAGGGGTCACCCAGGTAGTGGGGACAGATTCAACTCATCAAGAGCGGTGGGATGTAGAAAATGTAATTCAGTTGCAGAACCAGGCCCCTGATGAAGGGAAGCATAAGTGGATTAAATGTAATGCTACCCAAAATCAGCAGGGCATGTAGAGTGCTGAAAACAACCCAGGAGTTTGTACCCAGTTTTAGCACAACTGGCACATGGTGTCCAACATCTTGCTAAGGACGCGATGGTGGCACTTACTGACTGCTATTGGATAGCACCTGGATTTAGAGCTTTTACAGCCAGGGCTGTGTTTCATGTCTCACTTGTGCTCTGTACAATGCAGGGAGGCCTGTCCATGTTCCCCAAAAGCATTTTCCCAAGCCAGATTTCCCTTTCCAAAGAATTCAAATAGACTACACTTAGATGCCAAGATATGAGTATGCTTTAGTGTGTACTGACATGTTCTCAGTTGGCCTGAGTGCTGGCTGGTAGCTAAAGCAAATGCAAAAACAACAGCAAAGACATTTGTGAATGAAATAGTTTGTAGATATGGAGTTCCTGAATTTATTGGGAGTGGCAGAGGAACACATTTTACTGTGCAAGTAATGAAAGCCCTTCACATACAGCAAGCTTTCCATACACCTTATCATCCACAAAGTATTGGTAAAGTTCATGAGATGAGGGGAGGTATGCTGGCAGCAGTGCTCAGTATCACCAGGACCAGACGAAGTCAGGTTACTCCCAAGAGGGTTCTTAAAGGTGTGTCTTTTTTAACATTCTTTCACACTTTCTTTGTGAAATGGTAGGGGTACATTTGTACCCCCTTCCCATTTCAAACAGGGGGGGCCGGGATCTGGGGGTCCCCTTGTTAAAGGGGGCTTCCAGATTCTGATAAGCCCCCCGCCCGCAGACCCCCACAACCACCGGCCAGGATTGTGGGGATGAGGCCCTTGTCCTCATCAACATGGGGACAAGGTGCTTTGAGGGGTCACAGACCCCCAAAGCATCCTCCCAATGTTGAGGGTATGTGGCCTGGTACGGTTCTCGAGAGGGAGGGTGCTCTCTCATCCCCTCCTCTTTTCCTTTGGCCTGTCAGATTGCATGCTCGGATAAAGGGTCTGGTATTGATATTTGGGGGAACCCCACATCTTTTTCTTTTTTTTTTTTATTTGACACCCCCTTTTTTTTTATCAATGACTTTCAATGACTCTTCTCTGTATTACGGGAGCTGACAATTCATTATAGCCGCAAGTGATTTTAAATTACTTTTTTTCCTGCAGAAATGACACTTTGTGCAGGGACAGTTCTAAGCACGGGAAACATGCGCCCCTTTACAGGTATACTATAGACATCCCCCAGGTACGAAATTTAAAGGAATATTACACTTTTATTTTTTCACTTTAAGCATTATTAAAATCACTGCTCCCAAAAAAACTGCAGTTTTGAAAACTTTTTTTTTGCATTGATACATGTCCCCTGGGGCAGGACCCAGGTCCCCAAACACTTTTTAGGACAATAACTTGCATATTAGCCTTTTAAATTAGCAATTTAGATTTTGAACGTTCCAGTCCCATAGACTTTAATACTGTTCTAAAGATCACACGAAGTTTAGGTCTGTTCGCAGGTTCTGGAGTGAACCGAACCGGGGGGGGGGGGTGTTCGACTCATCCTTAATAATGAGGACGTTATTAAAAGGGCATCTTGCTAAGATAAGAGAACTATAGAATAAGGCCAGAGATATTGCAAAAGATGGATGGAACCCCTTTAAGGGTTTAGGAGGGTTTGGTGACTTTTTATATGGCATACCAACATGGTTACAGAAACTAGGTGTTTACATTGTGATTTTTCTATTTCTAATATTTATTTCCTTCCTCATCAGGCTATGCCTCTGTGCGACTACCCGCTGTACCAACGAATGGTCCACCAGCCCTGATGAGCCCATTATTGTGAGAAAGCTAGGAGAGAGCTGAATTGGACGCCGTCTCTCTGCGCTAATGTAACAGGAGTTACCAGCAATCGGCTGAATGTAGCACAGAGAAGAATGGTGTCAAATAAACAAAAGGAGGGAATTGACATGGTAATGCACTGTACTACTCCCTCCCTCCCCCCCGCTCCCCCCCAAGGTTTTACTTTTGCAATAACCCCCTAACCCTAATGGGAAACCCTAACTTGTTTTTCAAGGGGAAACCCTAACCATATTCCCCTAATGGGAAACCGTAACCCCTAACCCTAACCAGAAACCCCAACTTGTTTTTCAAGGGAAAAATTCTAACCCTAACCATAACCCCCTAACCCTAATGGGAAATCCTAACCCTAACCGTAAACCATAACACTTACCATAACCCTAAACTTGTTCTTCAAAGGGAAAAGCCCAACCATAACCCCCTAACCCTATTGGGAAACCCTAACCCTAACCTGGAAACCCTAACTGGAAACCCCAACTTGCTCTTCAAGGGGAAAACCCTAACCCTAACCATAACCCCCTAACCCTAATGGGAAATCCTAACCCTAATGGGAAACCATAACACTTACCATAGCCCTAAACTTGTTCTTCAAGGGGAAAACCCTAACCCTAACCATAGCCCCCTAACCTTATTGAGAAACCCTAACTGGAAACCCAAACCTAACTTGTTCTTCAAGGGGAAAACCCTAACCCTAATAGGAAACCCAAACCCTAACTTATTCTTCAAGGGGAAAACACTAACCCTAACACTAATGGGAAACTGTAACTGGAAACCCTAACGGGAAACCATAACACTTACCATAACCCTAAACTTGTTCTTCAAGGGGAAAACCCTAACCTTAACCATAATCCCCTAACCATAATGGGAAACTCTAACCCTAACTCATAACCGGAAACCCTAACTTGTTCTTCAAGGGGAAAACCCTAACCATAACCCCTAACCCTAATGGGAAACCCTAACCCTATATGAACATAGCAAATTATGAAAAAAATAAAAATAAATTGCTTGCTATCAATCTTATGTTTTGTAACGTTAAAAAATAGGGCACCTGTAAAAACACATAAACGTTTTGCCACATTTAGCCGCGTTTGGTGCCTGAAACTTCGGCATCTGAACTTATTTTTTTGCCTTAAAAAAAAGCCTATAAACGCAACTGCCTAAAAACTACATTAAACAAACCTGTGTACATGCACACATAACATTGGAAGAGTTCAGGGACAGCTGAAAAAAGCAGCCAACTGCCTCTGAATGTCCGTTTACCAGCAGTAGTGTACATGAGGCCTTATACTCTGTAGCACCTTCTGGATTTTGCTTCTAATCCCCTTGTGGAGGCTGCCATTTTTGACTGGACAATTTATGGTTACACAACCTGGTCATATTGCTATAAGCTTTTTATATGAACTATAAACTGAAAGACCCATGAATAAATGGTTGCAGAACGAATCATCTAAGTTTCCATTATTTCTTATGAGGAAATTCACTTTGATATACAAGTGCTTTGGATTACAATGTTTCCGGAACAAATTATGCTCGCAATCCAAGGCTTTACTGTAGGGGCATTAGGAAATATGTCCCCTTCTAACATCTTTAATTATATACAATATGTAATGTCTTCAAAAAGGTTTTCTCTCTGTGTCATAGCATGCTACTGAAAAATTATCTAGAGGGCAATCCATGTAAGGTCAGCACAGTTTGGGAAAAAGATGTAGGGGCATTTGAAGATGATCAATGGGAAGTCATGCTACAGTCTGTGCAGCTCAGCTCCTTAACCACTTCCCACCCGGCCAATGCACATATACGGCCGGGTGGGAGCCGTCTACTCCTGATAGGACGTTCAGGAACGTCCATCAGGAGGAGCGGATCGCGCGCGCGTGCCCGCGCAGCGGCGCGATCCCGATGCGCCCGTGTCACCGGGACGCGGCGCATCTCAGATCGGCAGGAGGGCTCTGTGATTGGCCCTCCTGATCACATGACGGCCGTGTCCAATCACGGCCGTCATGTGATGTAAACAAACAGCCGGTTGCTAGGCAATCGGCTCCTCCTCTCCTCACACAGAAGTCATCGCCGAGGAGAGGAGAGCAGATTGCTGCAGCCGGCTGATGATCAGTGAGTATGAGCTGTTTTTTACAGCTTTTTACTCACTGATCTTCAGTCTAGTGTAAACACACAACACACCACACAGTGTAAACACAGTCCCCACATATGTCCCCATAACACACATGTCCCCAAAACATACATGTCCCCAAAAAATAAAAACACATGTCCCTAATAATAAAAACATGTCCCCCACATATGTCCCACTAAAATCACTTGTCCCAATGATTATGTGCACACATATGTACGTGATCACCTGCACACATATGTACATGATCATTTGCGTACATATGTCCGTAAACACAAACCAATTATTATACACTTAACGGAATTTTTTTTTACCAAAAACATGTAGCAGAATACATTTTGGCTTAAATTTATGACAAAATTTGATTTTATTGGATTTCTTTTAAAATAGAAAAAAGAAAATATTGTTTTTTTCCAAATTTCCGCTTTTTTGCGCTTATATCGCAAAAAATAAAAAACGGAGTCGTGAATAAATACCACCAAAATAAATCTCTATTTGTGCGAACAAAATGATAAAAATTTCATTTGGGTACAGTGTAGCATGACCGCGCAATTGTCACTGAAAGCGCTAGAGCGCTGAAAGCTGAAAATTGGGCTGGGAAGGAAGGGGGCGAAAGTGCCCTGTATTGTAGTGGTTAAATGTATCTCACCAGCTTTCCCAACTCTATATCCTTCTGAGAGTCGATTACACCCCGTTTAAAATTCATGCCATGGGGCGAAGACAGGACTCAATCTACAGCAAATGTAAAAGGGATCACAGAGATCTTATGCACATGCTATGGCAATGCCCCAAGCTACACCAGTACTGGCAGTTGGTGGTAGACACATTCAATTCAGTTTTGCAAACTGCAATAAAGCTAGAACCGAAGAAATGTATACTGGGTATGCTTGATGAGGATAACACATCAAATTGAGGCCTTATACAAAACATTATTCCAGGCCCACAATTTGATTCTCCAGTATTGGAAATCAGAGATCCCTCCAACCCAGGAGTGGATACGTGCTTTGTGGATTACCTTAAAATATGAGATTCCAAAAAATAATAGGAGCCCTGGTTGGCCACCCTTGGTCTTACAATCCTAGATCTGCTGCTACACAGATTGTAACGTTCAGGTTAAACCCATACTTCCTTTGCTAACAGGATCGAGATAGCTTGCTCTCTGAGCTGAGATTTAACGAGGTCTCCATTTGCCAGTCTTATTACTATGTATGAGCTGAATCAGTGTTTGCATTTCATGTAATTTTCCCATGTACTGTACACTGTTTCTATTAGGCAGTTGGTTGTATAAATGGATTTTTTCCCTGTTATCTGTATTGCACTGTATGCTGGAAAGTTCAATAAATCTTATTTTCTGAATTAAAAAAAATGCAAAAAGATGGCCAGCAACTAAGGTTTTTAAAAAACGCATGCATCAAGTTTGCATTGAAATAGCATATTTGTTTTTGCAGATTCAACACACACTAAGTGATAAGGATAGCAGTCTTGCAGATTCAAGTTTTCTTTACTTGTGCTCAATGACCTCAAATACTTTAGCGGCTATAAATATTGCATACATACAGTTTAATATCTGCAAATTCAGAGGGATTGATGGTTCTGTGTATGGGACACAGTAGACCTCGGCAGATGTGTTCTAACCATGCAGTGCACATATTGTGCCTTCTTTGCATAAAACAGAGACACAATTTCCACTGGCTTGGAATACATAAACATTAAACACATTTGTAATGGTCAGTAGACATATATGGTCATCATACCTGATTATTGAAAGCAGACTCTTCCAGCTTTTTACCATACAAAGCTAGTTTCCCTCTCACCAGTTCAGCCCGCTCACTTGGTTCCAGCCTCCCTAGAGTAATTGGTATGGTGTCCTTCCGTTTCCTCAAGGAAGAGCAGAGAGAGGAACCTTCTGTCACACTGAGAACTAAATTCACTTTCTGTAGATAGAAAAGATAAGCAACTTGTCTTTATAACAATGGTATTTTACATGTACTTTATGGCTGCTAACCTGAAAAAAAAACAGATAAAACTGACAAAACAAAACATACCTCTTTGAGATTCTCAGATCTGCTACATATTGATCACATATTTATATTATATATAAATACATTTTCATTAAAAACTAAACAAAAATGCTTACATCATGCTACAAATATTTAATAAACACTAAATACCAAGCTGTTACCCATCTTACAACTATAAGTTTTACAGGCTGCCCAATGTATCACGGAGAATAATGGCAACTTATATCCCCCTTCTAGGCTATGCATACAGAGGGGTCCATATCTGTTCTTATAGGGAAAAGGGAAAACATTAACTCACAATATTGATATGTTTAAAGGATTAAGTTCACACTTTAACGGAGAAAAAAAATGAAATGCACAATTTGAAAAAAAAAAAAGTGCATTTACAATTTTTTCACACAGAGGCCCACAAAGCATTGCACCCACGATCAATGGATTGCTGGTTCAATGTCAGGCTCCTGCAGACATCTCCAGATTTCTGCTCCTAACTCAGTATGGGCTTTCTGTTAGAAAGTTGGTGGATTTGTAAATTCTTGTAGTTTATAAACTTGTTTATTTATTCTTCATTCACAAATTAAATATATGTTGTTCCAAATAACGAATGCTGGTGTGGATTAGATGGCTTCACAGTAGCCTGAAATAGGTACCAATATACATAGCCATTTTAACTGATCTATCCATTATAAAATATTGTCCTTTCACTCACTATGCAGCACAGCTTTGTTGCTTTTTTGATGCTTTGTTGTGTGATTTCGCTTTAAGGCACTGAGCCCATAGTGGTGCAGGGGTTTTGCATTTGCACAATTTGGTATAAATAGTTTCATTATTGGGAGCAGTAAGAAGGAATTGCGTACCTGAGGAAGAAGGTCAGGGATCCAATCAGATGTAAATTCACCTGCATGTCCACACAGCACATCCGCCCCATCTATTAATAAGGTCAATGTGTCACTCCGCTTCAGTGAGCGAGATGTTAACTGAAGGAGGGCTTGGAACTCAGCAAGATGGGACCTGTGTAAAAACATTGTTTATTAACAATGTACATTATATGTTTACTACCTTTTGTTTTGCAGTTTTTAATTTAGCCAGTCAAATTGCTAATTACTGCTGTGGCAAAAGAAAATAGGATTTTTGTACTCACCGTAAAATCCTTTTCTCTGTAATTCACAGACCGACACAGCTCCTCTCTGTAACTAAATGGGTTGTATAGCCTGCCATTAGGAGAAACTAGGCAAAATTGTTACACAATACACAGAACATTAATCCCGCCCCTGGGGGGGCGGACCCTGTGCTATCAACCCTCCTCACTGCTCCCAGCAGACTCAGTACGTCAACAAGCAGTATAACATAGAAAAAAGGAGGGGTGGGTGCTGTGTCGGTCAGTGAATTACAGAGAAAAGGATTTTACGGTGAGTACAAAAATCCTATTTTCTCTTATATTCACCGACCGACACAGCTCCCCTCTGTAACTAAATGGGACGTCCCCAAGCAATGCCAAACGAGGGGTGGGAAAAAAAACAGCATAAAAACTTCATCCGCCATGGCAAGTGGGAACTAGTGAACTAAACCCACACAAAAACAGCAGTATGTGGAAAAAACTCCACCATAAAACCGGTTATCCTCAACATGAGCGATCCCCAAGACCGCAACATTGCGGAGGTAATGCAATAGAGCATTAAAAAACAGTACTGCGTAAATCGAAAAAACAGGAAAAAACTCAATTGCAACTACACGGCCGCCTGCAAAACTTTGCGGCCAAACCCAGTATCAGCCGATGCACTGACGTCTACCTTGTAGAACTTGGTAAACGTATGGACAGACGACCAGGTCGCCACCTTACACACCTGAGCGACAGACGCTTGGTGTCGGAAGGCCCAAGACATTCCGACTGATCTTGTAGAGTGGGCCGTGACTGGAAATGGGGGCACCTGCCCCTTCAAGGCATAGGCTTGGACTACAACCTGTCTGATCCACCTGGAAATGGTGGCAAATGAGACCGCCATACCTTTCTTAGGACCAGCCACCGAAACAAACAGTGAGTCTGACTTCCGAAAGGGAGTTGTGGCAGACAAGTACACCTTCAGAGCCCTAACCACATCCAGAGCGTGAAGGGCCACCTCCTTGGAGTTCTTCGGCTTAGGACACAATGATGGCACTACAATGTCCTCATTGATATGAAAAGCCGAAACCACCTTCGGTAGAAAGGACTCTTGGGGACACAACACCACCTTATCCCTGTGGATGACCAGATAAGGCGACTTGCATGACAAGGCAGCCAATTCCGAAACCCTCCTGGCTGATGTGATGGCCACTAGAAAGACCACTTTCTACGAAAGGGTCAACAAGGGAATCTCCCTGATATTCTCAAACGGCGGCTTCTGAAGCGCCGACAACACCAGGTTCAAATCCCACGGAGGTAATGGAGGATGCACCGGAGGGACTACATGTCGCACCCCCTGAACAAAGGTACTCACTAATGAGTGATACTCCAGGGGTCGCTGGAAAAAAACAGCCAAAGCTGAAATTTGCCCCTTAATGGTGCTCAATGCCAACTTCTGGTCTACGCCCTGCTAAAGAAACAGCAGGATCCTGGATATAGAGAAAGAGCGCAGATGCCACCCATGGAGATATAGGCCTTCCAAGTACGATGGTATATCTTCCTGGAAGAAGATTTTCGCTCCCCTCTCAACATAGTAGGAATCACAGAGTCCGACAGACCCCGGTTCCTCAATACCTGGCTTTCAACAGCCATGCCGTTAAAGCCAGTGATGGTAAAGCAGGGTTGTAAGATTGGACCTTGAGATAGGAGGTCCTCTCGCAACGGCAGTCGCCAGGGAGCGTCTGCCACCAGGCGCACCAGGTCTACATACCAGGGCCACTGAGGCCAATCTGGGGCCACCAGGATTACTGGGATCCCCTCGGCTTCCACTCTGCGAAGCAACAGTTTCAGTGGAGGAAAGGCATAGATCAGCTGGTACTGATCCCACGGAGCCACCAGCGTGCCTGGTGCGCCTGCCCATGGATCTCTGGTCCTGGAAACGAATCTCCGCACCTTCCGTTTGACATGGTAGGCCAATAGATCCACATCTGGTGCCCCACCTCAGGCACAGCAGCCTGAATATCTCCGGATGCAATGCCCATTCTCCTGGGTCAAGCATCTGTCAACTCAGATAGTCCGCCTGCCAAATTTCCACCCCTGGGATGTAAATGGCCGACAGGGCCAGTACATGTCGCTCTGCCCACCGAAGTATGTGAACGACCTCCCGAGCAGCGGCTGAGCTTCTTGTACCTCCTTGGTGATTTATGTACGCCACAGCCATGGCATTGTCTGACTGTATTCTGATCGGATGCACTTGAAGACTCATCGACCATGTGTGGAGGCACAGCCTAATCGCTCTCAATTCTAGCAGATTGATCGGCAACTTGGATTCCTCCACCGACCAGAGGCCCTGAGCCGACTAAATCCTCATCACTCCACCCCAGCCGGACAGACTGGCTTTTGTAGTGATCACCGTCTACGTCAGAGGAAGGAACGATTTCCCGGACTGAATCGCCGGGGACCTCAACCACCAGACCAGGGAGTCCCTGACTGGTTAACTCACCTGGACCTGCCGATCCAGGGACAACGGAGATTTGTCCCACTTCGTCAAAATCTCCTTCTGCAGGAGTCTTGTGTGGAACTGGGCAGAAGGTACCACCTCAAAAGGAGGCAACCATGAGCCCCAGTACTCGCATGCAAAAGCAGAGCGACGACCATTTGCGGCTCATCAATAGATTGACCGCCAATCTGAGAGTCCTCAATTTGTCTGAGGGGAGAAAAACCCTCCCTTCCCTGGAGTCCAACAGCAACCCCAGGTACTCCAGACGTCGAGTCGAAACCACCACCGACTTCTTTGGGTTCAACAGCCACCCAAATTCTTGCAGGGTATGCAAGGTGATCGCCACATCCTCCTCTAATTCTGAGGTGGAAGAAGCTCTCAGGAGAAGATAGTTTAGGTAACCCAGGATCGCGATCCCGCATTGTCTCAGCAATGCCAATACGGGAGCCAGTACTTTGATAAAGACTTGGGGGGCTGATGCCAGGCCAAAGGGAAGAGCTACAAATTTGTAGTGGGCTTCCCCGACTGCCAAACGCAGGAATTTTTGATGCCGAAGGCATATGGGTATGTGCAGGTACGCATCCTGAATGTCCAAGGATGCCAGGAAGTTCCCTTGATTGAGTGTAGTGACTACAGAGCGAACTGATTCCATTCTGAACCTCTGCTCTTTTACAAAGTGATCGAGGGCCTTCAAGTCCAAGATTGGATGTACCCCTTTCTTCTTGGGAACTACAAAACGATTTTAGTAGAACCCCTGGAAGTGTTCCGATTCCGGAACCAGTACAATCACTCCCTGATTCAGCAAGTCCCTCTCCGCCCCTAACAGGGCCTCCCAGCGAACCGGGAATACGGGTATGCTGGAGGGGAAGAATCTGTTTGGCGGCCAAGAGAGAAACTATCTTGTAGCCTGTGGAAATCAGATTGCAGACCCACTGGTCGGATAACTGGGAGGTCCACCGGGCTGCAAACTCCCGAAGGCGACCCCCCCACTCGATACGCGGGTGGGGGCAAATCTTCATGCAGTAGCACCTTTGTTCGCAGGCTTGTTAGGCTTGTGGTTCCAGGGATGCTTCTGACCATCCGTGGGCATCCTTTCAGGCTGGGGGCATTTTGTCGAAGCACCGGGCGGACGAAAAAGCCGCTTGTGAGCGGAAAAAGAGGGCCCTTGCCTGTGGCGTGGCTCCTTAGCCTTCCTGGCCTGTGGGAGTAGTGTACTCTTACCACCCATGGCAGTCTCAATAATGTCATCCAACGTGGCTCCAAAGAGCCGGTCACCAAGGAAGGGAAGATCCGTCAGGGCTTTCTTGGATGCCTGCTCAGCAGACCAGCATTTCAGCCAAATAAGGAGCCTCAGCACCACAGCTGATACTGAAGCCTTGGATAACAGGGGGAGAGTATCCAGGGCCACGTCACAAACGTACTAAAGGCCATGCACTGGTTGGTCTGCTAGTTCTACGCAGACAGGGGAGGCGTTCTGCTCTCCCAATTTGCGGTGCAAAAGTTTTGCCCACTCCGTCAGTGTCTGAGACACCAGTGCGGATGCCAGTACAAGTCGCACAGCTGACCCCACAACCGTAAACAAGGAACGAGCCACCGCCTCGGCCTTCCTGTCCGTGGGATCTTTGAATGCAGGAGTCCCCTCAACCGGGATCGTGGTTACTTTATTTAACTTAGATACTGGGGGGTCCACGACCGAAGGAGCCGACCACTTTTTGAGAAGGCTTTCCTCAAAGGGGTAACGCACCGCCAAATCTTTGGGGACCGAAAAGGTCAGTTGCGGGTGACCCCATTCCCTGTAGATGAATTTGTCAAAATAAGTCAAATACGGGAACACCTTAGGTGAACGTGCTGGCTTGCAGGACCCAAAAGGGACCGGTACATCAGCAGAGGAATCCACTGGCTCCTGAATCTTCAGGGTATCACGCACAGCTGTGATAAGTGCTCCAACAAGCGTGTTGTCGCGCCCGGATCCAGACGGGGAATCATCCCCACTGAGCAGGGGTCTCCAGCCGCAGTGGGGCCCAAGTCTGCATCAGAGCTCCCCCCAGAGGACGGGGGGGCAGGGGCCTCTTACGTGCACCTTTCCTGCCACGTGCCACCTCTATCTTAGCAACATAGGAGTCAAGGACCGCCGTCAGGCTGTCCATGCGCACCGCGCTAACCGCAGGCGACCCGGTTGCTATAGCCTGGATTTCGGGGGAAGAAACACCAGTTTCTGAAGCCATGCTGACCCTAGCCTGTCTGCCACCTGCAAGGGGACTTAGGACAGTGAAGGTCCCACCCTCGTGCTGCCGCCGCGCGGGGGGGGTGGTTTACTTAGCGCTAGACTCACCACCCTGGGGCGTTCTGTGAAAACCACAGCAGTGCCTGTAGTCCTTAGGAGGTTCCTAGTTGCAGAGAGGAGAAGACTCTGTCAGCAGCAGCAGCTATAAACAGCGGTGCAACGTTCTGCAGAGCTAGCTTCAGCGTTCAGCAAAGAGCCATCTAGCGTCCTGAACACACAGTGGACACAGGAAACAGTAAGTGAGAGCACATGTGCTGCCACAAGAGAACAGCGGCGAAAAAAGCGCTCAGGCTTCAAGAAAATGGCTGTCAATACAAGTAATAGGAAAATGGCTGCTGAAGCTCACCAGGGGAATATCAGCTTTCCCACAAACAAGATGGATGGCGTCATGCGGTGACAGAACAAAAAATAAAAACGTGCTGCCTGCTTACAGCCAGAACAACCTCCACAAACACCTTTAGAGACCCCCCAGACCTGGACCAGGACCAACACCAGCCGCACAGAGCCCCCACAGGTGAGAAAACAGAGAACCCACACACACACCGCCCGCAGCGCATGCAGCCACTCCCCTCAGAGGAGGGAAGGAGGGGTGATAGGGACTTGGGAGAGAAGATAGGGAGGTGAGGTGGCCCCCGAATCGACCCCCCAGGGAATGCCCAGCTGCTCACCCCACCGAAACAGGGAGAGCCGTACTTACCAGTCCTGAAGAGCTGGGAGACACAGACCTACACCTGCGCAGTTACAGGGTAGCTGTTGACCCGGTATACTGTGATCCAGACAGCAGTAGCCCGGTCATATGTATACCCCGGAGCATTGAAGCTCACTGACCACCTCTGGAGCTGAGGCATGTCATGGCCTGCCGAGCCTTAGCTGCGGCCTGCTCACGCTCGATGGCCGGACTGGGGAGGCTACAAGGATATCATTTACCAGCCTGTCACCCAGCCGGCAGTTGATAGCAGATCTCAGGATCTTTCATCTTGCACAAAAAGCAGCAAAACCTGCAGCAAAAACATGGACCGAGAGGGCCCGCAGGGTTCCTAGGTCATTCTCCTTACTAGGCAAAATAAAAACTGAGTCTGCTGGGAGCAGTGAGGAGGGTTGATAGCACAGGGTCCACCCCCAGGGGCGGGATTAAAGTTCTGTGTATTGTGTAACAATTTTGCCTAGTTTCTCCTAATGGCAGGCTATACAACCCATTTAGTTACAGAGAGGAGCTGTGTCGGTTGGTGAACATAAGAGAAAATAGATTTTGGATTTTGGACATAATAGCTATGCATAATTTAGGCTGTCATACAACTTTGTAAGGCTGTTATCAAATGAGTACTTTGGGGACAATCTAATGTAAAGAGACCCCCAAACCTGTATGATGTAGGGTTACTGTTCCTTCTCTGCAGTCTCTGGTTCAGTTGCTTGCAGACACTGTTTAGCATAGACTCTGCTTCTTTTGCCCTTGTGGTTGCCTCCGTAAAATAATAAATCACTGAAGATGAAGTTGCTAGCCTCAGTTCCTTCACAAGGTCAGCCTGCCAGAGATAGTAAGAAATGTATGACTAAAATACATACTATGAAAGCATCATTAGAGTATTAGTATGTGACCTGTTTATTGTCTTGCTATGTGGGCCACAAATCAATGTTGACAAACACATCACTTGACATAAGTTGAGTTCAATTGTTATTAAAAAAACAACAGTCTTAACAATATTTTCTTTAACCACTTCAGCCCCGGAAGGTTTTACCCCCTTCCTGATCAGGCCATTTTTTGCGATACGGCACTGTGTTAATTTAACTGACAATTGCGTGGTCGTGCAACACTGTACCCAACTAAAATGTATCTAATTTTTTTCTCACAAATAGAATTTTCTTTTGGTGGTATTCGATCACCTCTGTGGTTTTTATTTTTTGCACTATAAACAAAAAAAAGAATGACAATTTTGAAAATAAAAATATTTTTTATTTTCTGCTATAAAACATATCCAATAAAAAAAAAATCTAATTTCTTTGTCAATTTAGGCTAATATGTATTCTGCTACATATTTTTTGTAAAGAAAAATCCCAATAGGCATATATTGATTGGTTTGCCCAAAAGTTATAGTGTCTACAAAATAGGGGATATATTTATGACATTTTTATTTTTTATTACATGACAATGTAGTGAAAACCCAGGCCTTTTTCCATTATCTCGGCGCTATGGAGCTAATAAATATTAAAATGATATAGACCATTCAGTAATCACAGTGATTCAATGAACCACTGCGATTCAAAGTGTCAGCTGCCACTTACAATGCAAAAAAACAATCCATACAATATAGTAAAATGTCCACAGGTACTTCAATCAGTACCCCTGATTACTAAAGTGGTGCTACCATCATTACTTATTATGACCAGCTTTCATATGATAACAACACATGAGAAAAAAAAAAAAAATGACAGAAGGTGATAAAAGTCCAAAGAGACACAGATGGTGATCCTAATATGGTATTGAAAATGTGCACCTCACAGTCCTCTTAGGGGTTCTTACTCACCAAAAAGTAGAACACATCAAGCTTTTATATCATAACAACGGCTGACATCTACATCATGGAGGGTGTCACAGCTATACTGGATCTCCCATAGGTACTCGGATAGAAAAAAGGCTCAAAATAGCGCAATTCCATTTCCTGATTCTTTTTTTAATCTTAAAGTCATCACGACTTCCTCTGAGCATGCCCTCAGAGGAAGTCGTGATGATGAAACGTGTCAGGGCGTGACCTTACAGCAACCGGAAGTGACGTTTGCGTTCCACAGCCAGGAAGAGACAAATGGAAGTAAGCAGTGGACGCTGTCTTTCTAACATTTGAAAGTCTTGTGCCTTTCCTGTGCTGGGAATAACTTATGTCATCAACTTTAAATGTCGATGACAGAAGAACCCTCTTACTTGTAATGGCAGTGATCAGCAATTTTTAGCAGGACTGCAATATTGCGACAGACAGATCGGACACCTAACTGACATTTTTTTGTGGACCAGCAACATTATTACAGTAATCATTGCTAAAAATATGCACTGAAACTGTATAAATGACTAGCAGGGAAGGGGTTAACATCAGGGGCGATCAAAGGATTAAATGCGTTCCCTGTTTGTGCTTTCTTACTGCGGGGGGGATGGGCTCACTGCATGGACACAGTGATCCGTGTTCCTGATTAGCAAGAACACAAGATCACAGTGTCAATGCCTGACAGCATGGCAGTCTGCCTTGTTTACATCGGCAAACTGCCACCCGATTGTGTCCACTGGGCCTACTGATTGGCTCCTCCGTGCCCAATCAACACACGATCGTGGGTCCAGCAGTGTGCGCCCCCCAGTGGCTATTGCACAAAATCACGTACAGGTATTTGATTTTGCGCAATAGAGCCAACCTGCCGCAGTATATATGCAGTAGGCAGTGAGGAACTGGTTAAAGCAGAAGTAAACCCATTGATTTATCAGTTTAAAAAAGTTGTTACATTCCAGGCATGTGCCAGAAATATTACTGTCAAAATGGTTGTTCTCTTAACCAAACTGTCAAACCATCCAATGGCTGGTGTCATAACTGATCACATGTGTAGCTTCATAGCAGTTGAAGATTAAATAAAGGTCAAGATGGCAACTTCCTTGGCTGAAAACAATAGGAGGGTTTACTTCCACGTTAATGTAATTGCTGTGCAGCAGTTACACTTAGTGCTAGTTCACACCAGACGCAGTTCCATTCAGTTCTGTGTGCTTTTTTTCTGCACAAAATACATGCACAGTGTTTTCCATGCATTCCAATGGCTCTAGTTCACAGCATGCAGTCAGTTTCTGCACTGGAAACTTACTGCATGGTGTGAATGAGAGCCATTGGAATACATGGAAAACACTGTGCGTGCATTTTTAGTGCAGAAAAAAAGCACACAGAACTGCATCTGGTATGAACTGGCTCTTACATAAGTCAGTCCTGCTACAACATGCACATTGGGCCAAGTAAAAAATCATGCTGCCTATAACCAGAAAATAAGAATACCACCCAGTAGATACATCGGGTAAAATAAGTATTGAACACGTCACCATTTTTATAGGTAAATATATTTAGAACAGTGCTACTGATATGAAAGTTGTCACCATGTCGGTAACAACCCATGCAATCTATACATACAAAGAAACCAAAACAAATACATTCCGAAATTAAATTATGTGCAATGAAATGGAATGGAACAAGGAAAAAATATTGAGCACATGAAGAAAGGGAGGTGCAAACAGAAAGCAATCCTGCCCCTTGTCAGTGCAAATTAATTTCAGCTGGTTCAGTCTCAACTGATGGCCTATAAAAAGGTTTCTCATTACCAAGATGTCACACAAGAAACATCCCATGATGGCTAAAAGCAAAAAGCTCTCTCAAAACCTCTATAACCTTATTGTTGCTATACATTCTGATGCCATTGGTTACAGAAGGATTTTTAACTTCTGAATGTTCCAGTGAGCACTGTTGGGGCCATAATCCAGAAGTGGAAACTGGCCACAACTAGAAGATGGTGACATGTTCAATATTTATTTTACCAGCTGTATACAATGGTATATGAATCGGTAACTTACTAAAGGGGGGAAAAAAAAAACATACCATGAAGACAGTCTTCCCTTGGCTTGGCTCCCCAACCACTAGGAACAACTGTCCATTTGTTGAGGATGTACGCCTCTTCTCCAGGATCTGTGCACACACATTTGTTACCAATTTGCTTCTAGCAAAGGAATGTTGCTCATGCCACTCCTGGAAACCCTCCTGTGCCAGCTGTTCATCATCTACAGATGCAGTTGACTCCTTTTAAAACAACAAACAGAAGGATAGTAAGAAATTATGGATGGCTAACAAGGCAAATGGTGAGAATAATTAAAGCTGTCATTTACAAATTATTTATAAGTCATATTAGCTCACATTATATGAAGAGCTAAATATTATCAGTGAGATGAGCCGGTCATTTCACAGTGTCTTGTGGCCCAATGGCATAATTTCAGGTATGCAGGATGTGAAATCTGGATTTAAAGTAAAGGAAAACCCTCACCTTCTAAAACAACCCATTAAGTTTAAAATCAAAACATAAGGCAAACCATTTGTATATCAAATGTTTCAATTGTCACTTTCTAATGCAACTATTAGTATGAATTCGTTTTTTTTTTTTGTTTTGTTTTTTAATGTATTTGTGGTTTAGGGGGAGGAATTTGTAGTTCACTTCATGTATATACATTCATTTTAAGAATATTTAAATGTCCACACCTTCACCACTGGATTTTAGAGTGAAGGTACTGTGATATATATTATTCAGGATTTATATAGCGCCAACAGTTTGCGCAGCGCTTTGTGATATATAAATCTATTCACATCCCATTTAGAGAGGACGGTTTACAAGTTCGTTCGTTAAGTCCGTCGGAACTCCGCCAAAAATCCGTCGGGAAGACCATCGGACCTAGTCTGACGGAAGGTCCGGTCATGTGTGTGCAGCATTTTTCAGAACATTCTAATGTCATTTGAAAGATTTTGTTTGCTTTTAACATTTGATTTTGGAATGAACAATACTGAATGAAAGCCACATACACCGTTAGAAACTTGTTCGCTTGAAAAAAAGAAAAAATAAATTCCATCCTGCTCCTTCAAATTTTCTCATCACTGCAAGGCAACATCAATTTAACCCCAATAATGATTAGACAAAGCCAACAAACTTTCTAAGAACCTTCTTTTCCTAAGAATTTTTCATTCAAAATTCTACCAATTTCTACCAATCAAAGACCAGCTTTACTATTATTATTTTCTTTATTGCAGTTACTTACATACCTTGATAAAGTCTCTCTCAATTACTTGCCAGATATCTTCTAATACTCTAGATGCAAAATCTTCTAATGCAGTTATATGTGGTTTCTCATTATGTTCACCTCCCCACTGGCAAGAGTATCTGATAAACACCAAGACAACAGTAAGTACAGCCTGTACATTATAATCTGCATCCCTCTCCTAACATAAAACTTACAAGTAGCTGCTGACAGCTGGGTGTTTGGCTACTTTGTTCTTCAAGTTCTTCACATGCTTGGCAGCTTCTTGAGACTCTGCAGCAAAGTCTGGGAGCCAATGACTAGGAACAGACCTAAATGACAAGAACAGAGTACAGTGTAAGCTGGAATGAACAACAAAAAAGCTATCAGCAAGAATGGGCAATTACAAATGATAAAAGGTTATAAAAAGAAAGCTGGCTCAGAAGGTATGTTAAGGATGAGCTCAGGCATGTTCGCAAGTCCACTTGCCCGCACCTGCCAGGAAGTTGACACTCCACCATGCTAATCACAGGCAATGAGACATTTCCCAATCAGCGGCTGCACAGATCGGGAAATGTCTCACTGCTTGTGATTAGCGATGCGGAGTGTCAGCTTCCTGGCGGGCATGCAGACTTGTGAACACCCCTGAGCTCATTCTTAGACAGCCACTTCAATATCTATATATTCTCCAGAATTCTCCAGTTTTGTAGCCCAATCTGTTTTGCTATGGCCCTTATGAAATTCAGGAAGTGAAGACTAAACATATAATCTTGCAACTCTATAGTAGTTTTCTGTGCAACCTCTTGCTTTATGGAGACTGGATTTTAGCGAATAGCAAGATTATTCCAGCTTTTATGTACTCCGTTAATTTTCAAGATAACGCACACTACAGCTTACTAGAACTAGAGATGTCCAGAAATTATTAAGCCATGGGGGAAAAAAAAATAGAATTGTTTGAAAAAAATATATAAATTCAGTGTGGAGTCGTTTTGGAAATTGCTGAAATGCAGTCTATATAAAGGCATCATGCTTTTTGTTTTATTACAAATTGAATAACAAGGACTGTATATGTTAAAGGGGTTGTTTTTTCACCTTAAAGCGGTTGTATACCCTCAAAAAATAAAATAATGTTAAAAATAGAAAACCCTGTAAGACAAAAGGCATAATGAGCTAGTAACTGTATTTCAGGATTTACTTGTCTTCAGCTGAGAGAAAGTAATTTAAGACTTTACTTAAAGTCTCAGAAATCTTTAAGGTCTTCAAGTTATATATAGTTTGAATACCATGTTATAATTATATTATTTATCATTGTAAAAGAACATATTCCACACTTCTTTTTTTTTTCCCGCAAAAATGAGAAAAAACAGCTTTGGGAAAAAAAACTCTTTCCCAATTTTTGCATTTTTTTCCCAGGCCTTCCCATCTCTAATTAGAACACTAATGTAAATCTCCTCTGCTACTTATTCAGTGCGGTTTCTTTTACCTGAGAACATCTGGATTCCTGAAGTAGAAGAAGGCCTTTGGGTGTCCCTGCTTCTGGGTGTTACAACCCTGCAAAAACTGCATGGCCTCCAACTCTGTGATGGATCGCCCAGCTGGATATGTATGGACCTGAGAAGATATATAGTTTATGTCAAAGTTTTTATAGAAAACAGAACAGCAAGTAGAGTGATAATCTTTTCCTGGGTAAAACTAGAAAATGAATGGTTCATGTAATCTCATTTTTAAAATTTGTTTTTTGGAACGCTTAAAGTGGCATTACACATTACATCTTGAACCATCAAAAGGACAGCGCATCAGAGAGACTCATAGTCTGATGTAAAAAGCATAACAACAATTTATTAAATAAAAAAAAAAAAAAAAAAGACTCAATAAAGAACGTTTGATCCTCTTGGGATCTTAAAACCTTTTCATCAGTCAATCACGGCAATAAAACAACAGTTGCTTGATGACAAATTAGCCCTGGTACCTTCTATTTGTGACTTTGAGATGTTGGTGACTGCAAGGCTGTGTTACCAGTGTAGTCTATTGTGCACGTGAAAAGGGCTGTGGGTGGTTAACTTCCAGAGGCAGGGGGAACCAGTAGAGTTCTTATGCAAATGAAAATAAATGATTGGAACTGTGTTCCCAAAGTCACTCACTGTTATGAATGGTTGGACTGTAAGGCTGGGGCACCGTCATGCTGGGCTGGAGGAGTGGAAGAGAAAGGATCAATCGTGCTTCCTGTGCTCCGGGGCGGAGGTGCAATAAGCGCTGGAGGGTGTTGGTCCAAGTTGGACACAAGGTGGCGTCCACCTTGTGTATCCGGAAGGCTTGGAGCGCAGCGCTCCGCTTCGCTTGCCCGAGCGGTTTGCGGGTCACTATTCGTCACGTGGGAGGCTCCGTAGCGAGGGGGGTTACCATGCCAACCGGCCTGCTAACATGTTTCGCGCGCATGCGCTTTATCAAAGCTACGGCGGCGTGTGGCACACGTCAGGATATATGGCATCGGGTTGTGTGGAGGGGCGGGGAGTATCGGAGTGGAATAGGTTAACCCCTTAAGTGTCAATAAATGTGTTTAGCTCGTAGCCTATGGAGCGATCATCTCTATTGGTGTGTAGACTTAACGGAAACCGAAAGCAATGGAGTTAGTTTCGATTGAGGTAATAAGTGGGTGAAACGGGATGGTTATGTGAGAATAAAAAAAAAAAAAAAAAAAAAAAAGGGGGGGGGGAGGGGGGAGGGGCAATGTATAAAAAATGTGTATAGACTGTAGCGACAAGTTTAAATGAAAGTTTTTAAATCTATAAAACCTGGAAAAATTTTTTTTTTTTTTTTTTTTTTTTTTTTTTTTAAATATATATATAAAAAATATATAAAAATAAAAATAAAGATACAAAAAAAACAAAAAAAAAAAAAAAAATAAAACAAAAAAAACAAAAAAATAAAAATAAAAATAAAAATAAAATAAAAAGAGGAATGTGTTTTGGTATGAAAAAAAAAAAAAAAAAAAAAAAAAAAAAGGGAGGGGAGAGGGAGGGGGGGGGGGGGAAGGGAAAAGGGGGGCATGCGCTTGAATGGTGATGGGTTGAAAATAACAGGCAGTAGGTTATGTTTATGTCTAACAAATGTGTATTAGGAGGTTATGCTAAGGATATCGATATCTTCGTTGAGGCCTTGTGGTGAGAGGGTACCCATGAGATATATCCAAAAAGTCTCTCTACGGCACAGGAGGGAGAATCTTTCGTTATCCGTTAGGGTACCTTTTGGGATGGACTCAATTGCAAGGACCTCCATTTTTTTTAAATCTTTGTCATGGAACTGGCGAAAATGGCGCGGGATGCTGTGTTTAATGCAACCCTCTTTGATTAGGCGGCGGTGTTCGCCCACCCTAGTGCGTAAGGCCCGTATCGTACGGCCTACATAGAGGAGGCCGCAAGGACAACGTAGGACGTAGATCACATATTCGGTGGAACATGTAATGAATTGTTTTATCTTAAAGGTTTTACCTTGAGGTGTGGTGATGGTGAATTGGCCATTAGGGATGGATTGGCAGGTGAAACAGCCTCTTTTGCGACATTTGTATATCCCATGTCTATTGTCGAAATACATTCTAATGTCGGGGAATGATTTATTACCATTTTTACCGGATTTTGTAAGTTTGCTGGGGGCAATAATATTCTTTATTGTACGTGAACGTCTAAAGGTAATTTGTGGTCTGGATGGGAGGGAAAGTGCCAAGATTGGATCTAGCTTGAGAATATCGTAATGTTTGAGAATTATTTTTGAAATATGTTTATATTGTGTGTTGAAAGTGGAAATGAACCTGACCGCGGGACTATTGTCTATGGAATCTTTGGGACGCTTTTTGGTGGGTGAGTGCTTGGTTGTGTGTTTCCTAAAGGCCTGTGTGATTAGGTCATCTGGGTAGCCTTTTTCTATAAATTTTTTCTATAAATCATAACCCTCACACGTTAACCAACCCTCCAACAGTAGGCACTCCACCCAGGGTCCCCACAGTCTCCAACAAGCCTCCTGAACAATCGGACGTCATCGACTGCGAATTACCGATCTTTTCAGTAGCCACAGCAAACAAGTATAGCCCCTTAGCAAAGGACCTGGACAAGTATATCAAAGAAGGAGCTCGCCCCAAATCGAACGACAGCATATGCGCCCCCGATGTAAACAAGATCAAAGATAGGACCATAGTCACTCCTCCCAATTTTGAGGAAGGTTTTTTAGTCCTTTCTCCAAAGGGAGTCACGTTCACAAAAGAAAAGAGAAAACTAGAAGAGGTTGTAGAGGAGGACAAAAACTCAAGACTAAACAAAAAGGAACGAGTAGAGATTTAGTGGAAGATAGCACCATAAAAATTTTCAATCTATCAACACATACCCTAACTCCCTACGAATTAACATTATTGAAAAAAGGTCTAAGCTTTTCACCATCCACAGGACCCAACAAATTTGGCCTCTTTAAAGATTTAAATAAATTTGTCCGATCTCTCACCCTAAATAGACATTTTACTAAAACAACAACCAATAACGCAAAATGTGATCTGACACCCGAATCAGATAAAATGAATATAAACGTCACCACACACGACGAGATCCTAGGCATTCTCGAAGAGCTGTGGATTGAGAGCAACATCTCCAGTCAGACACAACATCCCTTTACAGAGCCTGCGGTTACACATACCCATTTGAAACCCGTATCCACTTTTAATCCAACACAATCCAAGGGACCCTATATTGAAACTTTCTATCAAGCGGTTTACAAAGATTTTATCGAGCTATGCAATACCACCAACAATAATAACAAAAAACAAACCAATTTAACCAAACCAGAACAACAGGCCCTTACAAATTTCACCACTAACAAAAACATCATAGTCAAACAAGCTGACAAAGGAGGCAGTCTAGTCATACAGGACATGGGTGACTACCTCGGTGAAGCCACTCGGTTATTATCCGACACGACCACCTACCAAAAACTTACATCTGACCCCCTCCCTATGTACCAGTGTGACCTAACGTTTATGATCGAGAAAGCCCATAAAGATGGGGTGCTCAATCCTAAAGAAAAGCGTTTTCTCTTGCCTAAAGTTTGTAGCACTCCTTACTTCTATCACCTCCCCAAGATCCACAAGTCCCCTACCAACCCCCCAGGAAGACCCATAGTGGCTAGTACCAACAGCTTCACCAGTGGACTATCTGCTTACATAGATCACATCTTACAGCCCCTGGTAATACAACTTCCTTCATATATCAAGGATTCCAGCCACGTGATTGAGATCATGGGAAACTATAAATGGTCCGAGGAATATATGTGGGCCTCTCTGGACGTTAACTCTCTCTACACTTCCATACCCCACGAAATTGGACTAACCGCAGTCCAACATTTCTTGAGTATTAATGAAGGCATGAATTCTAGACAGACCGAATTTTTATTACTAAGCATAGAATTTTGTCTGAGACATAACTATTTTACTTTCCTCGATCAATTTTATCTCCAGCTCCAAGGCACTGCCATGGGAGCGAGTTTTGCCCCAGTATATGCCAATCTTACCATGGGGTTCTGGGAAAAACAAAACATCTGGACAAACAATCCTTTTGCCGAGTTCATTGTGTTTTATGGTCGATATATAGATGACATTTTGCTCATATGGAGTGGAGGCGTGGACATTTTTGCCTCCTTCGTTAGTTTCTGTAACAACAACCCCATGGGCCTATCTTTCACATCAGTCATTGACCAAAACCAGCTAGTCTTTTTGGATCTGGTCTTATCCCATAATGAGCAAAATGTCATCACCAGCAATCATTCCAAACCCACGTCAGGCAACTCTTATCTACATTACAAGAGTTGTCATCACCCAGTTTGGAAGAAAAATATTCCCAGTGGCCAATTCCAGAGGCTACGGAGAAACTGTACCCTAACTGATGACTACATACAACAAGGCCAGCAGATGGCCAAAAAATTTATAGAAAAAGGCTACCCAGATGACCTAATCACACAGGCCTTTAGGAAACACACAACCAAGCACTCACCCACCAAAAAGCGTCCCAAAGATTCCATAGACAATAGTCCCGCGGTCAGGTTCATTTCCACTTTCAACACACAATATAAACATATTTCAAAAATAATTCTCAAACATTACGATATTCTCAAGCTAGATCCAATCTTGGCACTTTCCCTCCCATCCAGACCACAAATTACCTTTAGACGTTCACGTACAATAAAGAATATTATTGCCCCCAGCAAACTTACAAAATCTGGTAAAAATGGTAATAAATCATTCCCCGACATTAGAATGTATTTCGACAATAGACATGGGATATACAAATGTCGCAAAAGAGGCTGTTTCACCTGCCAATCCATCCCTAATGGCCAATTCACCATCACCACACCTCAAGGTAAAACCTTTAAGATAAAACAATTCATTACATGTTCCACCGAATATGTGATCTACGTCCTACGTTGTCCTTGCGGCCTCCTCTATGTAGGCCGTACGATACGGGCCTTACGCACTAGGGTGGGCGAACACCGCCGCCTAATCAAAGAGGGTTGCATTAAACACAGCATCCCGCGCCATTTTCGCCAGTTCCATGACAAAGATTTCAAAAAAATGGAGGTCCTTGCAATTGAGTCCATCCCAAAAGGTACCCTAACGGATAACGAAAGATTCTCCCTCCTGTGCCGTAGAGAGACTTTTTGGATATATCTCATGGGTACCCTCTCACCACAAGGCCTCAACGAAGATATCGATATCCTTAGCATAACCTCCTAATACACATTTGTTAGACATAAACATAACCTACTGCCTGTTATTTTCAACCCATCACCATTCAAGCGCATGCCCCCCTTTTCCCTTCCCCCCCCCCTCCCTCTCCCCTCCCTTTTTTTTTTTTTTTTTTTTTTTTTTTTCATACCAAAACACATTCCTCTTTTTATTTTATTTTTATTTTTATTTTTATTTTTTTGTTTTTTTTGTTTTTTTTGTATCTTTATTTTTATTTTTATATATTTTTTATATATATATTTAAAAAAAAAAAAAAAAAAAAAAAATTTTTCCAGGTTTTATAGATTTAAAAACTTTCATTTAAACTTGTCGCTACAGTCTATACACATTTTTTATACATTGCCCCTCCCCCCCTCCCCCCCCCCCCTTTTTTTTTTTTTTTTTTTTTTTTTTTTTTTATTCTCACATAACCATCCCGTTTCACCCACTTATTACCTCAATCGAAACTAACTCCATTGCTTTCGGTTTCCGTTAAGTCTACACACCAATAGAGATGATCGCTCCATAGGCTACGAGCTAAACACATTTATTGACACTTAAGGGGTTAACCTATTCCACTCCGATACTCCCCGCCCCTCCACACAACCCGATGCCATATATCCTGACGTGTGCCACACGCCGCCTTAGCTTTGATAAAGCGCATGCGCGCGAAACATGTTAGCAGGCCGGTTGGCATGGTAACCCCCCTCGCTACGGAGCCTCCCACGTGACGAATAGTGACCCGCAAACCGCTCGGGCAAGCGAAGCGGAGCGCTGCGCTCCAAGCCTTCCGGATACACAAGGTGGACGCCACCTTGTGTCCAACTTGGACCAACACCCTCCAGCGCTTATTGCACCTCCGCCCCGGAGCACAGGAAGCACGATTGATCCTTTCTCTTCCACTCCTCCAGCCCAGCATGACGGTGCCCCAGCCTTACAGTCCAACCATTCATAACAGTGAGTGACTTTGGGAACACAGTTCCAATCATTTATTTTCATTTGCATAAGAACTCTACTGGTTCCCCCTGCCTCTGGAAGTTAACCACCCACAGCCCTTTTCACGTGCACAATAGACTACACTGGTAACACAGCCTTGCAGTCACCAACATCTCAAAGTCACAAATAGAAGGTACCAGGGCTAATTTGTCATCAAGCAACTGTTGTTTTATTGCCGTGATTGACTGATGAAAAGGTTTTAAGATCCCAAGAGGATCAAACGTTCTTTATTGAGTCTTTTTTTTTTTTTTTATTTAATAAATTGTTGTTATGCTTTTTACATCAGACTATGAGTCTCTCTGATGCGCTGTCCTTTTGATGGTTCAATTTCTGCTTTCTTCCACCAAGTCCAAAGTGGTCTAGCAGCTGCACATTGAGACTTTTTACAGGTCCTCCTCGAGACAACAATTAACTTAACATTTGGACAAAGCATTCTCTACAAAAGGTTTTATTCATTTGTGCGCCAATAATTTTTGTTTTTAACACATTACATCTTACCCACTGTTTTGTTCTGAAGCAAATTTTCACATATGCTTCCTTCGTTGCACTAAATATTACACTAAAATGGCAATTCTGATTTCACCTGCTGTCAGACACATCACAGACATCATTGACCTGGAGTCGCAACAAATACTGTATTTTGGAATTCATACAATTAACATTATATTTAATCTGAGCCCTTTTTATTAACCAACGTTCTTTAATCTTAAAATGTACTATAGGTGGAACACCTGTTTTTTCATAAACCATATTTTTACAATGCAGAAAAAAATGCGTTTTCATAGATCTAGTATTTGTACTTACCCATTCATACTCAGGAAGGTGAGGCACTGAATATGTTTTTGGAGTATGTCCATATCTCTCTCCTATTATGCCAATAAAGATTTGACTCCGAACAACTTCAGAAAGGCACAGAGACAACTGCCTATATCGATACATTAAAAACAATATTAAAATCAGAGAACTTGATGCTCATTTTACTAGCGTTAACACTTTCCTAAAATGCTGCTATATCTTCTACTGTTTTTGCTTTTATTTTGTAGTGATCTAACCTGTCCTTCTTAGTTTCCTCTTCTGTAATTCCCCAGCGCAAATCAACTTCCTCCAGGGACAGGAAGTGAGAAGCAGCCCGTAGACGCAGCTGCGGCATCACCTGCCCAATCAAAAGGTCTCTTTCTGAGTGCATATCACGAAATGTGGAGGAAATGAAGACCCGAACACTGCGCCACCTGAAATGAACAGGAGGAAGGCAACTTAGGTAATTTAAAAATTTTCAAACACTACAAGCATTCCCTGCTCCCACTGACTCTGTAAAAATACTTTTGATTATATATGTACTGATAGTGTCCTTCAGAGGTCCAGTCCTCTTTCCTCCCAACCAACTGTCCTTCATCTACCTCTCCTTTTCTTTTCTTACCATCTGTACTCCCCTCTAGCCCAAACCCTTCATCCTGTGCAGTTTTTGCATACCTAGTCTCTTCCAAATCAAATACATTTCTATGCTTGTCTCCCTCTTTTTAGACTGTTGTTAAACCCATCCAACTATGCAGAGCCATCTCCTGTAACTCCCCACAATGGGTACCTGTATTATCTTTTACCATATAGTGGGAGATCGGTCTTACATATGCATATGAAGCAGTATAAACCTAAAACCAAAAGTGTAATATATTGCAGCTTATCAATCATATGTGGCGGCTACATTAGCTTTATTTTTGTAGGTTTTTCTCCCTCTGTTTTCACCTGGTAATTCAGCCAATAACACAGCTCCTGTAATAGCATGCCTCCACTCTATTCGAGGCTGGGGTCACATCACATTTGATTCGCACAGGAATCGCACTGCATTCCTGTACAAACCACATGCAATTCTATGTGGTGCGATTTGAGCCCGTCATTTTGTATAGCTCAAATCACACTGCATCCGCACATGGTGCAGGTACCTTTCTCTGCCGCACTGGAATTGGATTAGGTGAGTGATCATACCCATGCGATCTGATTCTGATGCTACATTTTGCGAACTTCTTTTGGGGGTGTCGTTAACTTTTTTTGGACACCTGAAGCAGGTCACCAGCAGTGTGATGCGATGCAGGAAACAGCGATTCCTGTGCTTTTCCCGCATTACATCACTGTGAACCAAGCCTGAAGGTGGAACAGAGTTACCATTGGACAGCAGCGCTTTCACAAGATGAAGCAAAAAATCCAGCTAACACTTTATAAGCAGTTACTATACAGCAAACAGACATACTAGCCAGATCACTTTATAATAATTCCTGACAGATTGTACAGTTGCAAAAAAAAAAAAAGTATGTGAACTGATATGGATTTCTGCACAAATTGGTCATAAAATGTGATCTGATCTTCATCTACGTCACAACAATAGATAATCACAGTCAGCTTAAACTAATAACACACAACTACAGAGCTACTTCTGCAATACTCTGCCAGATTTATCGCTCAGGTATTTTACAGAGAGGTCTCAGGTACCATTGTACTCATGATAATAATTCCAGCTGAATTTACCTGCTCTAGTAGTCTAATGTTGATAACCATAGTGTCTCTGTACATAACTTTAACATTTACGAATGTCAGCAACAGTTAAGATAATATCATGTTATGTCAGGGGGCTGAGTAATCCTGTGAAGAGATTAGCAGTTTTGAGTCATCTTAAGAACATGGGAGCGGGAATTGTATGTTTATAGGAAACTCACTTTGCTCCAGACTTTATGCCCAATCTCAGACCTAGGGTCTATACTACCCAGTTCCACTCTACATATTCCGCATATGCTAGGGGTGTGAGCGTTCTGATTCATCAGGACACCCACTTTACCTGCTCCCAACAGAGTGTTGATCCCGGTGGGAGATATATTTTCTTGCTACGTATGGTAGCTCATATGACATGCATTATAGCCAACATATATATCCCACCTCCTTACTCTGCAGAAGCTCTTAGATGTTTGGCCCGGTTCATGGCAAGGTTCCCTAATGTACCCCTGCTGGCCGTGGGAGATTTTAATTATTATCTGAACCATAATAAAGATAAGGTGCCTATACCTGCTGCCATATCTAATCGCTCTGGGGCAACAACGCTTTTGCGGATTTGCTTGCAGAGCTTGGCCTAACTGATGTTTGGAGAAGTCATCCTCAAGCCAGACAATACTCATGCTGCTCTACAACATATGGGAGTTTGTCTAGGATTAATTTGGGACTGAGAAATGATCTCCTGCTCCCCATGGTTGCAAACTCCAGATACGTGAACAGGCACATATCTAACCATTCCTCCTTTTGGGTGGAGGCCACTCTTCCTGTTAGCAAGAAACCCAAGGGTTGAAAACTTGACCCCTTTTGGCTTTCATTATTCCCCTCACCTGATCCCATAAGAGAGAAACTTAAATTTTCTTTAAAAGATAATCTGGACTCGGCTCCGCTGGGAACTGTCTGGGACACTGCAAAGGCCTTTTTACGAGGCCAGCTTATAATGGCAATTAACAGCATAAAAACAAACACTAAAGCCTGGGAAAGGGAAGTATGTAGGGTACCTAGAGAGTCAGAAGATAACTATATAGATAATCCCACAGAGGAAACAAAAAAAGCCCGGTTGGGGGCGCAAACCATGTCCAATCAGCTTGCACTCCAACTGGCAGAAAATGAGAGATTTTTCCTGCAGCACTTTGAAGAAGGTGAATCCACAGGGCATATGCTGGCACTGCTAGCGCGGGCCCAGGGATCTACAACTATGGTTTCTTTCCTGTGCGACTCCCAGGAAACAACCCATACTGACACCTCTACAATATTACAAATGTTTCACTCATTCTATGCAGACTTATACACATCCAAGGTGCATCCTAGCGAAGATGATATTACAGGCTTCCTCGCACAGTGTGAGCTTCCGCACCTGTCCACCTCAGACGCAGCAATGTTAGACGCCACAATCAAAGCGGACAAATTAGCTCTCGCACTAGAACAGACACATAACAATAAGTCCCCAGGAGCTGATGGGCTTCCATCTGAGGTGTACAAGAGATATGCTGACACATTACTGCCTACTATTTTGAGGGTGTTTAACAAAGCACTAGATGTTGGAACACTACCAGCTTCCATGAATGAAGCCGTTATAATAGTACTGTTGAAACCAGGTAAGGTAGCTACATCTCCCGACTCTTATAGACCCATCTCTTTGCTCACGACCAATGTCAAATTACTGGCCAGAGTCTTAGCAACAAGATTATCCCAAGTAATACAAAAGTTGATTCATAGAGGCCAGTCAGGATTCATACCTACGAGATCCACAGCCCAAAACATCCAACGTCTTTTTCTAAACATTCAAATGCCTGTGGAGAATTCCGGTAATCGAGCCATCCTTTCGTTGGACGCAGCTAAGGCCTTCAACAGTGTTGAATGGCCTTACCTTTGGAAGGTCTTGGAGGGTATGGGATTAGGCAACACTTTTATAAAATGGATTAAACTATTATATGCACAACCATCAGCTAGAATCTGAGCCAAGAGAGAATTATCTGAGCCATTTCAGTTGTTCAGGGGCACCAGACAGGGGTGACCATTGTCAGCCCTGCTGTTTGCCCTAGCATTGGAGCCACTTGCGGCAAGACTAAGAAGGGAGCCGGGGATTGTAGGATTTAGAAGACCCACGGGTACAGATGTGGTGTCATTATATGCTGACAACACCCTATTATACCTAGGTGACACTCAAACATCGCTGACAACAAATATGGACCTAATTCAAATATTTGGCACACTATCTGGCTTCTCGATAAATTGGAACAAATCGGTCCTACTGCCCTTAGATCCACTGACGGCACCACTACCAGACTGCGCTGCCAGGATTCAAATAGTGTCCTCCTTTCGCTATCTGGGTGTACAGGTGTCCCCGGACGTCTCTCAATATATTTCCCTTAACCTCATCCCCCTAATAACCAAATTTAGAGAAAAATGTAAAGCCTGGTGCAGACTACCACTGTCTGTAGTATGAAGGGCTAATCTCATAAAAATGGTATGGGCGCTGCAACTTCTCTACATTTGCCATAATTCCCCAATATGGATTCCCAATGGTTCGATAAAATAGACTCTCAGTTCAGGGGATTAAAAGCTTGACTACCCTGCAATACAAAAAATAAGGAGGATTAGCGGTTCCGCATGCTAGGACATATTTCCTTGCCTCACAGCTACAACAGCTGGGGGGATGGGGAGTAGAAGACCCTCTGGACCCTATACGCAAAATATTGAGTATATCTACAGATAACTCTACTGCATTGGTACAAAAGGTAAACCGCGCTACTCAAACAACAAAAGAAAGCAACCTATAAGCAGCAACCCTAATCGTAATACTCCGATATCAAACTAAATAGGTGAACAAAAATGAGCTGCGCTAAAAACAATAAAACTAGAAAATAATCAAACACCAAAAAAACCTAATCAACCTATACCAATAGACGTAAAAACAATATTAAATTGACAGAAAAATGTGAATTAGTGAATAGTATACATGAATACTAACGTATCGTCATAAAGTGAATAAAGTGTATACTAGACCTAAAATGACATTGATGTGAATATTACAAAGAAAACCCCCACAATAATTAATGTAGATTGACACAAAAAAAGGGTTATAATATGTGCTAGATTTAAACGAATAGTATTAACTAAAATAACATTCAAAAAACCATAAAAAGTTCATATGTGATGAAAAAAATATTTTTTTTTTTTTTTTTTTTTTTTTTTTTTTTTTTTTTATAGTCCCAAGATTAATATTGGTTCTTCAAACTTGACATTAAGGTGCAAAAATATCCACAAATGCGTGTATATAAAAACAAAAAAAATTTTTTCAAAACAATCCTCCACCAGTGAGAAGAGGGGCCGCTTACCAGAGCTTTAGATCCCAGTGTTAGTGAGATCAGTAAGGCAACTGATATTTTTGCACCTTAATGTCAAGTTTGAAGAACCAATATTAATCTTGGGACTATAAAAAAATTTTTTTCATCACATATGAACTTTTTATGGTTTTTTGAATGTTATTTTAGTTAATACTATTCGTTTAAATCTAGCACATATTATAACCCTTTTTTTGTGTCAATCTACATTAATTATTGTGGGGGTTTTCTTTGTAATATTCACATCAATGTCATTTTAGGTCTAGTATACACTTTATTCACTTTATGACGATACGTTAGTATTCATGTATACTATTCACTAATTCACATTTTTCTGTCAATTTAATATTGTTTTTACGTCTATTGGTATAGGTTGATTAAGTTTTTTTGGTGTTTGATTATTTTCTAGTTTTATTGTTTTTAGCGCAGCTCATTTTTGTTCACCAACTCTACTGCATTATCTAACCTGGAGGCAGGATATACACACTTAGACAGGAGTTTCCCGACCATAATCCTACTGAACACACTTTGGTCACATACCAAACCTCTATTAGGAGTGAGAGGTTTTCTTGCTCTTACTCCCACATGGAAAAATGCACACTATAGCGAATTATTTAAGCTCAAGGGGTTCAACACTTGGAAAAGGAAGGGCATTCGATTCCTCTCACAATTGTACAGTGGACAGGTTCTCAAATCCTTGGGTTGCAACACCCATCTTCTGTTAAGCTTTAGCTGGTGGACAGATGGCCTCAAGTTCTCCTGCAAAATCTCTTGATAAACTTGGGAATTCATTTTTCCTTCAATGATAGCAATCCGTCCAGGCCCTGATGCAGCAAAGCAGCCCCAAACCATGATGCCCCCGCCACCATACTTCACAGTTGGGGTGAGGTTTTGATTTTGGTGTGCTGTGCCTCTTTTTCTCCACACATAGTGTTGTGTGTTTCTTCCAAACAACTCAACTTTGGTTTCATCTGTCCACAGAATATTTTTCCAGTACTGCTGTGGAACATCTAAGTGCTCTCGTGCAAACTGTAAACGGGCAGCAATGTTTATTTTGGACAGCAGCGGCTTCCTCTGTGGTGTCCTCCCATGAAATCCATTCTTGTTTAGTGTTTTACATATCGTAGATTCACTAACAGGGATGTTAGCATACGCCAGAGACTTTTGTATGTCTTTAGCTGACACTCTAGGATTCTTCTTCACCTCATTGAGCAGTCTGCGCTGTGCTCTTGCAGTCATCTTTACAGGACGCCCACTCCTAGGGAGAGTAGCAGCAGTGCTGAACCTTCTCCATTTATAGACAATTTGTCTTACCATGAACTGATTAACAGCAAGGCTTTTGGAGAAACTTTTATAACCCTTTCCAGCTTTATGAAAGTCAACAATTCTTAATCGTAGGTCTTCTGATAGCTCTTTTGTGGGAGGCATCATTCACATCAGGCAATGCGTCTTGTGAAAAGCAAACCCAGAACTGGTGTGTGTTCTTTATAGGGCAGGGCAGCTGTAACCAACACCTCCAATCTCATCTCATTGATTGGACTCCAGTTGGCTGACACCTCAATCCAATTAGCTCCTGGAGAACTCATTAGTCTATGGGGTTCACATACTTTTTCCACCTGCACTGTGAATGTTTACATGGTGTGTTCAATAAAAACATGGTAACATTTCATTCTTTGTGTGTTATTAGTTTAAGCAGACTGTGATTGTCTATTGTTGTGACTTAGATGAAGATCAGATCACATTTTATGACCAATTTGTGCAGAAATCCATATCATTCCAAAAGGGTTAACATACTTTTCTTGTATTTTCTTGTGTTCTTGCACCTGTATATCTTCATGTATCTTTGAGTATATTTATGTTTCAGAAAAAAAATTGATATTACCATCCCTCTCCCTCCTATACCCTCCCTTTACCTAGTTCCATCGACTGTAACCTCGTACATCCCTCCCCTTTTTTGTATATTAAACCACTTTAATACTGGGCACTTTCAGCCCCTTTCTGCCCAGGCCAATTTTCAGCTTTCAGCAATACCGCACTTGGAATGACACTTGCGCAGTCATGCAACACACTACCCATATGACATTTTTATAATTGTTTTGAGACAGATAGAGCTTTCTTTTGGTGCTATTTAATCACTACTGAGTTTTTATTTTTTGCTAAACAAATGAAAATAGATTGAAAATGCTGGGGAAAAAAATGTATTTTCTCGTTTGTTATAAAATATATAGCAAGGTTGGGAAGTGGTTAAAGATGTAAGAAGTGATAATATTTAGATATACTGTATATAGTCTCATCGAATTTGGACAGAAGGTCAACAGTGATTGCATAAAGCTTACCTTTGTTTTGGAATTGTTGTGAGCAGACCCTGAGATGATGCTTGACTCTTCTTGACCTTGTCTGGGTCTTCTGGAACCTTGAACCTTTCATTTACCTTCTCAACATGATCCAGCAGTCGGTCAGTACCCCTCTCCGACACATACCTAAAAGAATAAAACTTAATCAATAATAGCTGCATTAGAGATGGCGAAATAACACAAAGACTATACGACTTACTTCAACACCTGTTCAGTGAAGCCACATAGTGTCACGTCTTTGCACTGCTCAATGGAACCCTCACTGTGGGCAAACAAATGAGGATGTTTTGGTGATTAGAATAATGCAATCAGGATGCAAATAATCACATGCATACATCAAATGAGCCTTTAGTGAAGAGTCTGAAAATATGTGCTGAAAATTGAAAAAATTGTTAGCTAATTTGTGCTACAAAAATTGCATCTCTGTTTCTTTGTAGCAGAAAACACAAACCTTTCCATTCTTCCAATTTATCCATTTACAGATATAAGGAACACAAACATTCACCTTATTTAAATATGTTTACATACCATCTCCTCCACCAAAGTACCAGATCATCTTCTTTGGAGAAAGACATTAAAGAGCTCTACACTAAACCTGGCCATACATGAGTCAGTTTTTATATTGAAACGAGTTTGAATGAAAAAAAAAAAACTCACCTCCCGAGTCATGTGATCAAAGACATAAGCCCCGTAACTGCAATTCCGATTGGATATCTGAACACTCCATGATCGTGTGACACACATTCCTCCCCCCTTTCTCCCTCTCTTCCCCCCACCCCTCTCCCACAACCCCCCATACTTGATACATTCCCGCTCTTCTCTTTTCCCATCTGTCCTTCCTGCTTCTTTGCTCCACCCCCCCCCCCCCCCATATATTGGGGGTTGTATCAATGTAGATACTTAGTTAGTTAAAAAGAACCTGGGAGGCGAGCCCGCGAGACGATAATAATTCACAAATTCCACAAGATGGTATTTACTATTATTGATGATAATGTTAGCAGAGACTTGATTTTGTATCACCTGTTTTGCCTTTGGCTGTAGGCCATGTGGAAAGTATGTAACCTGCTGGTCTATGTGGACCCATTTCCTGATATAAATAAACAATAAAAAAATAAAAAAAGACCCAATTTCCCCATCCACACATTACAATGCAGATACAGGAATCCTTCCCACTACGTCATTGAATCCCGAGAGTCGAATATCCTCGTTGTCAGAATACACTGATCAGTGCTGTAGCCGACTGGCTGTAAGCGCCGATCGAATGAAAATTTTCTAGCAGGACCGTTAATGATAATTAAATGATAGATCGACTTCTTATGAGTAGGAATGACCATACATGGATTAAAAGTTGTCCAGTTCCTACTGAACTGGTTAAATTATAACCAGCTTAACAATGGGCAATACACTCATGAAATTGTCCAAAACTGCATAAACTGCATAATAATTAGCACTGTAAAGATAATGTTCTCTACACTATTATATGCACATAGTTTGAGAGAACATTCCCAGCAATCCCAACACCACATTGTATACAGCAGGTTTAAAGAACTCCAGTGTTTTTAATATTACAATTCTAGAACTTCCAATGCGATGGTAGCAGGCAGTTTAAATGAGAACTCCAGTCACATTGCTTTTATCCTAGATTGGTGGTGAGGAGTTACAACCTCTCATGTTTTTATTGCGGTCTTTATGCCTTCTGGAGTGTTCCAACTGCAATTTTTTCCCTGGTGACCATTGTCACAGGTGCAGACATTGATGAAGGAAAATCTAAAATGCTATTGTTGTCCCCAGCACATGAGTAGAAGAATTAAATTACAGTGGAGCCATGTGTTATCAATGAAAACTTTCAAAAGGTGGGACTATCCCTGAAGCAAAAGGAAATCCACCAAACAGCGACACAAGGGAATAAAAAAAAAAAATCTGACAGCTTTTCTAATCATTTCCTGATCTATGCAGAACAAAAAAAAAAAAAACAGGGCTGGCAAAAAACATGGCTGTAGTTCTTGCAATGGCAATATATATATATATATTTATATATATATATATATATATATATATATATATATATATATATATATATATATATATATATATATATATATATATATTATATAGTAACTACAGACTAGAAGCAGGGAAGAAACTCCATGATGTTTGCTAAAATCCTTGCAATTTATATAAACTCGGCTAAAAGAATAGACTAGAAGTGTCATAGAAGAAAAATGAACATGTATAAATGCTTATGTTATGTACCTCTTAAAGCCATGGGGCAGTACTGTCACACAGAGGCATTCCATATTCACAGCCTGCCGGTATTGCTTCAACACGGATTGGAACTCTTCACTGGGTGGACAGTGTGTGAAAACCAGGATAGTATCCACCTGTGTATTGAAATAACACATGTCTCCCAAACTATGTAATGAGTATCATAGATGCTGATTTAGGTCATGGTTTTAAAAGCCATGCCCACTTTAACATTTGGCAAACATTATATGTGCTCCTGTAAAGAATATACTTTAGCCATAACTGACAAACCTTACAAGGGGGGAGCCTGCATTTGCATCTAAACAATGGACTAGAAATGACTACTTTCCCAATGACCAATATTTTAATTTAAGATCCAAACTGGCCCACTGAAAAATATTTCCACTTGTGGACACAAATGGTCTTAAGAGTAGTTACCTATTACATGGACACTTGTTCTTCCTGGCTCTGCCTAAACTTTGCTCACATGCTGCAATGGCTGTAGCATTCACATTCAAAAAATCTAGTGGCATAACAAACAGAAGTTGTCTTTGAAGTGGTAATCTTGATTTGAATGCCTGCCCACAGTTTATCAGGATCTGAATTTGAATTCTGGGAGATGCTATGCTGCATCATGTGACCCAAATTTTAAATAAGAAATGAGATTACTGATCTAATCTGTAAAACATTTATTTCTACAGATATAAATTATATTAATGCCTAACGCTTATAATCTGTGCGTTTTACTGAATCCAGGAGCTCAGATTTATAGATTAAAGCTTGAAAGATATAGCTATAATGCAGGTATGCGAGACTTGTATTTTGCTAAGACAGCCCTCAGACCTGTAGCAAACAGATTTATAAGAAGAAGATCTTGGATAATACAAATTATGTTTCTCTGGTACATACAGTAAGAGAGCAAAGTTTGGCAACACTGGCCTGTGAAATCAATAAAGTGTTCATTATATGTAACATGCCACAAATTAAAAATAGGTGAATGAAATTACCGTAGTTCAAAATACTACAAATGAGAATTTAAAGGATAAGTTTACCTTTGGAAACATGTTACACCCTTTTTTTTAGGGTGGAACATGTGACATGTTTGAACTGTTGCAGAACCTTCCTAATCCACTGCCTGTAGTGACAGTGAGTCGGGAATCATCTCCCCGATCTCACTGTCACAATAAAAAAACAAACAAAAAAACAACAACACATGGCCCACCCAGCCATGTCATTCATTTAGAGAGTTCTGTGAATGGGAAAATTACAAGTACAGACAGCCTTTGCGGCTGTCGGCTTGTAGTTCTCAATGAACTACCAGAGCTTTAATTCACTGATGCTTCCTGTCAATGTTTAACTACCTGCTTGTCTGAGGTACAAGTAGAGAGCTTACACAGACAGTCTGCAGGAGTCCTGCATTGCAGGTTCCTAAAATAAATAAAATGCACGCACTTTTTTTTTAACTGCTTTTTAAAAGGCGAACCTATCCTATAATTTTCTAGGATTTACTTATAGAAGCTTTTGTGATCAGTCACAGGTGCAGCCATTACTTGACTTGCTTCTGCTTACCTTTGTTTGTTTTTTGAGAAGCCCCAACAGGTACTCTGCTTGAGGATCTTTGTCTTCGTAGGGTAGGGTTGTCCAATCTGCCATTTTCTAAAAGAAAATGAAAGAACTCTGTAAAAACCCTCAATGACAGCTTACATGAAACATGTACTGGGAGAAATATAGTAATGCATGTCTTCCTCACTGTTATTTGTTCTTTCATCTCTTCCACACGCTGAAGAAGAGGACTAGTGGAGTGTTCCACCAAAGTATATTCACAATCGCTGCATAAGACAAGTTGAGCGCTTTCTGCCGTTTCTTTCACCATAAGACTCAACAGCAAGCCCACGTCCATAAGCTGCAGAGTAAAAATGATGTGATTAAGGCAAAGCAAATGAAAAAACATAGGATCAATGTGTATGCTTAGGCTATAAGAGCAATGCGAGATGTAGTAAACCCAACGTCCAAGTCCACCTTTTGCAAAAAATAAATAAATGAATACAGTAAATGCACCCATATCAATTAACACAAAAATGAGCATTTATCCAGGGGTGTGTCTGAAAGCAGTGGGCCTCAGTGCAAGACTTTAAGTTGTGCCCCTTGGAGGTGAATGATAAAATCTTACTTACTGCTCACCTCTGGCCTATGCGTCACTTAATGCAGAGTTTGGGGGGTCAAAAATAAGTGATGCAGAGTTCAGAGGTAGGTAGCGACACAAAGTTAAGCAGTAAGTGACACTCTATCTCACAGTATAAACAGCTATCTCCTGCTCTGCTTACCTCTGCTCTCCTTTTCCTTGGACTCTTTATGGAGCTCAGGAGCTCCAGCTCTTTTTCCCCTTCTCCTACTCCCTGGTCCAGTAGGTAGGGCTAAATTAGTCCAGTGAGGATTAGAAAGGTAAACCGATCACCCTTCTATGTATCCACTGCAGCTGCACCCATCAAAGGGAGCTGCAACAGAAACAGTGTTTGTTTATGTCAGGAAGGGGGCGGGTGCTAGAGTTGACATGGGGATTAGGTGGGGAAGGACTATGATTGGCTTACCAATCAAGTAATTTATATATATATATATATATATATAAAAATAAAATGTTTGGGGGTCCTAACACCCTAGAGAATAAAATGGCAGTTGTTGCAATACTTTCTGTCACACCATATTTGCGCAGCAGTCTTACACTCGCACTTTTTTTGGGGAAAAAATACACTTTTTTTAATTAAAAAATAAGACAACAGTAAAGTTAGCCCAATTTTTTTTTATATTGTAAAAGATAATGTTACGTTGAGTAAATTGATACCCAATATGTCACGCTTCAAAATTGCGCCCGCTCGTGGAATGGCAACAAACTTTTACCCTTAAAAATCTCCATAGTCGACATTTAAAAACTTTTACAGGTTGCATATATATATATATATATATATATATATATATATATATATATATATATATATATATATATATATATATATATATATATATATATATATATATATAATGTATTTGCCCTGCAATGGTATGGAGACGGGTGGAGGCCATCTTTCCCCTATTCCACCACCAATAAACATGATCTCTCAGCAAATCCGCCGCAGAGACCAGTTTTATCTGAAAGCGGACCGCCCGTTGAAAACAATACTGGGGTTATGGCTGCTACCTACTGCCATAACAACAATATCCCTCTTTAAAGTACCGACGTATAACGACAGCAGGGGGTCTGTAAGTGGTTAATGTCTAAACTGCTGGCAACAAAAGTGAGTACACCCCTAAGTGAAATGTCCAAATTGGGCCCAAAGTGTCAAAATTTGGTGTGGCCACCGTTATTTCCCAGCACCGCCTTAACTGTCTTGGGCATGGAGTTCACTGGAGCTTCAAAAGGTTGCCACTGGAGTCCTCCACCACTCCTCCATTATGACATCACAGAGCTGGTGGATGTTTAGAGACCTTGCGCTCCTCCACCTTCCCTTGCTCAATAGGGTTTAGGTCTGGAGACATGCTTGGGCAGTCCATCACCTTTACCCTCAGCTTCTTTAGCAAGACAGCAGTCGCCCTGGAGGTCTGTTTGGGGTTGCGATTATGTTGGAATACTGCCCTGCGGCCCAGTCTCCAAAGGGAGGGGATCATGCTCTGCTTCAGTATGTCACAGTACATGTTGGCATTCATGGTTCCCTCAATGAACTGTAGCTCTCCAGTGCTGGCAGCACTCATGCAGCCCCAGACCATGACACTCCCACTACCATGCTTGACTGTAGGCAAGACACATTTGTCTTTGTACTCCTCACCTGATCGTACTCCAAACACACGCTTGACACCATCTGAACCAAATAAGTTTATCTTGGTCTTATCAGACCACAGGACATGGTTCCAGTAATCCATGTCCTTAGTCTGCTTGTCTTCAGCAAACTGTTTGCGGGCTTTCTTGTGCATCATCTTTAGAAGAGGCTTCCTGGCGTGGCTTGGACATGGCGGAGCGAGGAAGCATCTTGCTTGAGCTCCCAACTCCCGACCTATAAAACTTCAGCTGAAGTGACCAATTTTTCTATGGAATTCCATTTTAAATGACATAAAAGAAGGAGTAAGGCAAGAGGTTTATCAAAAGCCAACCCTGAGGCATTGATCGAAGGGATCTTAACCTCCTAGCTCAAACATTAATCTCCCCTACAGTGCCACGAGGGGAAAGTGGGCCGGACAGTCTGCCCTCCACATCTATGGCAGCCTCACAGAGACATACTGCACACTCGCTGGAAGGGCTGCCCTCACTTATAATATCGTCACCCGGCAGTGCAGGCGGCTCGGAGGCTTTGGTGGGGTCCTCGCAGGTGGACTCAGACAGGAGCAGCACCGCCGAGAATTTCTTGAAGTCTGCTCTGAAGTTCACACGCTAGACGAACGAGTCTGAAAAGGGGAGATGGAGGTGAGCGCCTTGGAACTTCAGGTCACCCAATTGGAAAAGAGCCAGGCAGATTTCCAGGATAGACTGGCAGAGATTCAGCTCCAAGCTGAGGACCTGGAGAATAGAAGCCCCGAAACAATCTCCGGATCCGTGGGCAGCCGGAGGCAACGGGACTGGAGAACTTACAGGGCACCATATCTTCCAACGGCTTTTGGGCCCAGACTCACCAGCCTCTATGGAATTTAATAAAGTCCATCGCACTTTGGAGCCAAAGCCGCAACATCCCGACCGCCCTAGAGACGTCATCTGCCGCCTTCATCGGTACACGCAAAAAGAACAAATCCTTAGAGCGAAATTGTCAAACGACCGGATCGATTTAGATGGTGCAGAGCTCACAATCTACCAAGATTTATCCAGAGCAAAGCTACAGAGAAGGACAATGCTAAAGCCTCTTCTAAAAAGGCTCTGGCGAGCGGCGCTGCCATACAGATGGGGCTTTCAGCTCCAGCTGACGGTTTCACAGAGGGAGAGCCTCATTCACTCTGCGATGCCATGCTGATCTCCCTGACATGTTCCAGTTCTTCGGCATGGAACCCATCAATTTACCTGACTGGTTGAAGCCCCTGTCTATCACAGACTCCCGCCAGGCTCCGCGGGTGCCAGGACCGGGTCCACCACGTCGATCCGCCAGACTCAGGAGAGGTGACCAGCCGCCGGCTAACGCCCAAGACCACAAGGCCTAAGATTGGGGCTGGGTTGCCCGTAAGTGAAGCATTTTTTTTTTCCCTTCTACCCTATGCTCCTTTCACGGACTGTGCATAACTCCTACAGGGTACCTGTCCAAAATATTGTTTAACTGTCAGCCCCCAGACTGCTTGACACTCTCTGGGGAGTGAAGCCCGCGCATCACATACAAAGAGGTTGGGGGGACTCGCTCCTACTATATAAGGAAGTGATCCTTATTCAGCCCGTACTAAGACTGCACATGGTCATCCCCTCCCGGCCCCAGGACCTTTGGAAGTAATCCAATCCCACAGACTCTGCAGAACTGTCGGCCCTACCTAAGAGTATGCGGGACTAGGATATTCAAATCAGCTGCGGACCTTCAGGGCTCTGGACTTTTTGCTTTGGGGGGGCTCAATTGGACTTGTGCTGTTTTTGCCGAGAGCGGGTACCGCTGAAGGATAACAATGATACAGCAGAAGGGTCCCGCCCCTGGCAGTAATTTGGGATGTTAACTGTAAACATGTTTCCGTATTCAAGGGTAAGATAGTAATCCCAAGAGGTCTGTTCATAACAGTCATCGCTTTGTCCCCTTCCCCACCCTATTCCGCCCCGACTTTCTCCCCTCCTCATTCCTGGGCCTTCTTCTCCCCCCCCTCCCTCCCAGGGGGAAGCCTCACACACATCATGCTGTTCTTGTCCCTGGCTCTCCGAGGCTCCCCTCACCCATTAAAAGGGGGGTCCTGGGTGTTGTGGGGGACGGTCTGGGCACACCATACGGTCTATGGTCCCCCTAATTGGTGGAGACTTCATGGGGGTGTAGGGGCTTGGATCCCCTTTCCCACAACCATCGGGTGGGAGGAAGCAAGTTTGTGAAACATGCTGGAAGAGACAGATGTGTGGGCTGATGGGTCCTTATACAGTGGATCTGGTGTAAAACATCAGCGGGTCCCCCACCACACTGCAGTTACCTGACACCACTCTCCCCCTCAGTTAGAGGTCCAGGGGCAATATGAACTGGGCTATGGATAAGTTCTATCCACTATATTATCATTGGATCACCCTTATTGGGGGTTTTTGTTTATGGGGTTTTCTTCTTTATGGGTTTTTTTTTCCTTGGTTATTGGTGGTTCGTGATCTGCTATGTTACAGTTTCTTATTAAGTAGGTTAAATAGTAAAATGTATTGATTTGAAACCAAACGCAGTATACATTGCATACTAAGGCTCACCCTTAGGGTCACCCTTAGGGTCCAGACTTGTTGGGATGCGTCACGCCTGGCTCCGGGTTACCATCTGGGTGACACCATGGCCAGTGTCACCCTGCCAATATGCCAAAATGGCAGAACCCTGAATACGCTGACGCGTTTGGTTCTATGCATCTTAAAATGTGGGTCGGGAGGGGGAGCCTCCAACCCTTGTTGTGTCCAACCTCCTTCCCCACATACGATTGCGCCTGAAGGTGCCCTCTTATCTCAGAGGGGTAGCCGGGGCGCACTGATACTAGGCCTCACCTACGCCGTTGGCGTATTGGCTTTCCTGCTAACCCAATCACCCTCTTCAACTGCTGTCCCTTCTCCTTTCTCTTCCTAATAAATATCCTTCCCTTCTAGTCTCTATACCTTCTCTTTCTACCACTAACACCCCCCCCTCCCTCCCACTCCCTTTTTTTTTATCCCTCTTCCTTCCTCTCCTGGTCACGGTCATGCCCAAGGATAAAATGGATCCTGTCCGCCTGGTCTCCATCAATGTGAAGGGGCTAAAAAAACCCAGAGAAGCACTCCAATCTAAAAACATATGAAGGCACATGCGTGCTTCCTTCAGGAGACACACTTCCATGAGGATAAACCACCAAGACTCCATGACCATTTCTTTCCAACAACATATCATGGCTGCTCCTCTGATTCCAAGTCAAAGGGGTTCTTATCCATAGCAATACCCCTTGGGTTTTGAAGGATCACTGGCATGATGCAGAGGGAAGAGCGCTCTTCATAAAAGGGAGGCTGGGGGCAACCCTGGTGACTCTGGTGAACTTACATCTTCCCAATTCTAATCAGGTAGCCTTTCTGGAACAGATCTTGACCAACCTGGGAGAATTCGCCAAAGGGGGAATGTTCTTAGGGGGAGACATGAACTTCACCATGGATCCAAATATAGATTCTTCCAAAAACACTTCTCAGAACTCCTACGGGATGTTAAAGCGTCCTAAGAAAAATGTTCATGCCTTCCACTTGGTGGATGTGTGGCGAATCCTACACCCGAACCAAAGGGACTATATGTTCTATTCACAGCCCCATAACGCTTATACCAGAATTGACATGTTTATGGTGCCACAATTGCTCTTATCCAGGGTCGCATCAGCCTTGATCGGCTCGATCACATTTTCCAACCATGCACCGTTTTTTGTGGAGATAGACTTGTTGCAGCCCATTATGAAACAATGGATATGTAGACTCAACTATTCCTTGATACAGACTCCCGAAATAGTGTCAGAAGTGGCAGGAGAATTAAGACATTACTTCTCCACTAATGTTAACCCAGAGGTACACCCAACAATAGTTTGGGAAGCCCACAAAAGCTACATTAGAGGCATCATGGTCAAAATAGGGTCTCGTATAAAGGAGAGGGCCAACAAACCATGGATATTCTAGCGAAAATCAAAACTCTGGAGACTATCCATTAAAAAAAAAAAAATCATTGGCATCCCAGGACCTGTCAGAACTAACAGCCTTGCGAAATCAGCTTTGCTCCTTGGCCTTGTTCAAGGAGACAAGGAGGCCAAGGAGACAATCTCCAAATGATGCCGCACCTTCTATGAGCACAGCAATAAATGCTGTAAGATGCTTGCATGTGCATTGAGAGCCCAGAGAGCTCTCACGTTCATCCCTGAAATGTTAAATGACACAAAATTCATACCACGGAAGAGATTGCCACTCTCTTTCAGGACTACTATACAGTCTGTATAACCTTCCAGCCCGCAGACGGACAGAGGCAGCTCCGCAGAACAAAAGACCATTCAAGAAGACCTATGCAATTCGGGTCTTCCGCAGATTCCAGAGGACAAGCTAAGCGAACTTGACAAACCCATCTCAGCAGACGAGGCAATGATGGCAATGTCACAAATGCAGCTAGGAAAAGCCCAGGGCCCTGATGGATACTCCCTTCTATACTACAAGACTTTTGGGGGATGTGCTGACTCTGCACTTCCTGGCTGCATATAATGCAGCAGGAGAGGGGACGGTCCTTCCCAGAGATACACTGAGAGCTCATATTGCGGTAATACCCAAGGAGGGGAAGGACCCATTACAATGTCAAAATTAAAGACCAATATCCCTATTAAATGTGGATTTAAAAATCTTAACGAAAATCCTCTATGCGGCTGATAAATCTGATCCCTTTATTGATTCATTCCAACCAGGTAGGTTTTGTCCCAATGAGAGAGGCGCGGGACAACACAACGAATAGCTGGATATATGCTATTTATTCCTGCCCATCGGCCCAGGTCAAGGTCAACAGCTTTCTCTCATCAACTTTCAACATAAGGAATGGGACGCAACAGGATTGTCCTCTGTCACCACAAATTTTTATTCTCACTCTCAAGCCTTTTCTAAGGACTATCAGAAACGACCCAAACATGGAAGACCTTAGCCTGAACGCCACCATGTCCCCAAAAGTTGCAGCTTTTGCTAATGATCTCCCCTTCTTTTTGACAAAGCCCCTAGTGTCCGTTCCAAACCTGCTTAAGGAACTAAAGACATATGAAGGTCTTGATGTGAATTTGCCATCCTCTAAATACACTACTCCAGTCGGACTTTCCTTTTAAATGGGCTTCCTCTCATACCAAATATTTGGGGATCCTGTTGCCCGGTAAGACAGAGGATATCTTTCCTCTCAACTTCTCCCCTCTCCTGACAGCGATAAAAAAAAGATCTGAAGGAATGGCAGCATGGGCTCTTTACCTGGTTTGGACACTGTAGCATAGTGAAAATGAATATTATGCCCAGACTCCTATCATTTTCAAACTCTCCCAATACAAATTCCTATTGCGTTTTTGAAAGCGGTAAATAGAGTGATAACTCATGTTGTCTGGGCGAGTAAACCCCCACGATTGGCACAAACAATACTCCGACTCCCAAAATCGAGTGGTGGCATCAGCCTTTCTGACACCGTTCTCTACCACACAGCATGTCACCTAACCTGCATTCTGGACTGGAGCAGACACGAAACCTTGAAGCAATGGGTACAAATAGAAAACTCTGTAGCAGGGATCCATTTGAACCAACTGTCCTGGTGTCAACAACCTTTGCCAAAACAGATACTGTCTCATCCCATGGTTGGGGTGACAATCCAGACGGCCTGGAAAGTTTTCAGGGAACTGTCCATTGCGCCACTTCCTTCTCCACTCACCCCAATAGTGGGCAATCCGACTTTTACCCTGGGACTTAAGAATCCCAGATTCCAAGATCTGAAACTAATTGAAAGATCACAGGCTAGACATTATCTCATTAACGGACAATGGAAAAATAGATAGCAAATCATAGCCGACCCGGCCCTGCGAGGTCTCTCCTTCTGGCAAATGATCCAATTGTCCCACTACATTAGTTTATTACCCCCACCAGATGCATTCGGTAGGCAGCTAACTCCCTTTGAACAGCTTTGCCTGGATCAGACACCACTGAAGCATGCAATCTCTCTAACATACCAGTTACAGGTATCTCCACAGCCGGACGCTAGACCTCCCAATATTGACAGGTGGGAGCGCGGCCAGGGAATTAAATTCACAGTTAAACAGATTGAGTAAATCATTCTTTTCTCACACAAAACCTCCATATGTGCAAGACACCAAGAAAGGGATACAAATTGTTGTCCCAGTGGTATTACACGCCAGCAAGGATCCACAAGATGTTTCCCCAGAGCACAGACCTGTATTGGAGATGTGGGGAAGGGGTGGGAACCATCCTGCATGTTTTTTGCTCATGCAGGTTGCTGCGGCCCTTCTGGACCGGGTTTCCACCGCATCGTCCAAAAGTTCACGGATCGGGTATTGCCGGATTCCCTTGAGTTCTTCCTTTTGCATCACCACGAGATCCTGATCAAGAGCTACAGGAAATCTATACTGCCATTCTTTCTCACGGCAGCAAAATGCTGCATCCCACTGTATTGGAAACAGACCCAGCCTCCGACAGTGGCTGCATGGCTTAAAAGAGTAGCAGACATACATGCAATGGAGGACTTGGTGGCCACGGAAAAAGGCTTAAATGAGAAATTCTCCAAAAAAAAAATGTATTTTTAGCATGAGTTTATACATTCAGAGGAATATGGACAGCTAGTGAACTGATCCCCTTAAGGGGTAAAACTGTAAACACACCCTGGGGGGAATGGGCATGACTGGACAGGGGCAAATTATCCCTCTCCTCCCTCCCCTCCACTTTTTTTTTTTTCTCTTTCCTTACCCCCCTTTCACTCCCCTATTCCCTCAATCCTCTCCACCCCCCCCCCCCCTCCTCCTCCTCTTCCTCTCTATTTTTTCAACACTTCCTGTTTCTTTTTCCATTCCTGGTCCTTTTCGGTGCCAACGCATCGGATATCGAACTTTGGGGGTCGGTGTGATCCGGCCCCATTCCCCTACCCTCTCCCCTAAAACACGGCATATGTCGGAGAAATGAAAGGGGTCATGCGGGGCACGGGGGAACCCCATTCAATAGTCATGCATCCTGCTTCTATTCCATTAGGAGATTTCAAGGAATCGGCTCTCATGCTCTTGTAAAAAAAAAAAAAAAAAATAAGTGATGTATAGCCTGTGCCGTTATTGTATTTTACCTTAGTGGGTGTTCCGTGTCTCCGCATGCTCTATCTTGTTAAATAAAGAATAAAAAAAAAAAAGAAGAAGAGGCTTCCTTCTGGGACGACAGTCATTCTGTTCCGAGTGGAACATGTCCTGTTAAACCACTGTATGGTCTTGACCACCATGCTGCAGTTCAGTTTCAGGGTCTTGGCAATCTTCTTATAGCCTAGTCCATCTTAAATGTAGAGCAACAATTGGATTTTTCCTACAGCTTACCTGTAAAATCCTTTTCCTGGAGTACATCACAGGACACAGAGCAGAGATAGTAATTACTATGTGTGTTATACACCACCTATAGGTGAATGGACACTGGCAGATCAAGCAGGTCCCCTATATAACCCCTCCTACACAGGAAGCACCTCAGTTTTGTAGCAAAGCAATTAATATCCCAAAAAAGATGTGAGGGACCTCTGTGTCCCATGATTTTCTCCAAAAAAAGGATTTTACAGGTAAGCTGTAGGAAAAATCTAAATTTTCTTTATTGTACATCACGGAACACAGAGCAGCCATAGTAATTACTATGTGGGATGTCCTAAAGCAATGCTCAGAAACTGCCACCTGAGAAAGACTTCTTCTGCCGCCCATAACATACTGTGGCCAAAACAGTATCCTACATGTCTTTGATATCCATCTGGTAAAATCCTGTGAATGTATGAACCAAAGACCATGTAGTGGCCGTAAAATCCTGAGCCAGACACCTGATGGCCCAAGATGACCCCACACACCTGGTAGCGAGTGCTTCCAAAAAGGGGTGGGGACCTTGCCCTTTCAAGCCATAGGCTTGAATAATTAACTGGCGGATCCAATGAAAATAGTTAACTTGGATGCCTCCTGCTCTTCCTGGGCTTTACTGGCAACACAAACCAGGATTCCTGACCTGTGCCAACAATCCAGTTAATCCTGACAGCCTGAGCTACCTCCAGAGTATGCAGCGATCTTACTCCTGCCAACTGAGGATTAAAAAAGAAGGCAAGACATTGTCCTGATTCAAGTGAGAACTAGAAACCACTTTAGGCAATAAAGATGGATGAGGACGCAACACCACCTTATGATGAAAGACCAGGAACGGCCTCCTGCATGAAAGAGACGCCAGCTCTGCCACTCCACTTGGTGAAGTGAAAGCAACCAAAGAAGCGATCTCCAGAGATAAAGGACTAACAGAGTCTCCAGTTCAATAAGTAGCCTTTGCAAGGACATACAAGAGCAAATTCAAGTCCCAACGACACAAGAGTGGCCCAACAGGTGGGAGTGTCTGCATTACATGCTGTACGATGTATGAACCAAGGAGTGAGAAACAGCTTCAGGAGAAAAATGGAAAGGGACAAAATTTGACCCTTAATGGTACTAAAGGCCAGTCTCCCTTCCCTTCCTGATTGGAGAAAGGAAAGAAACTCCCACTTACGTATCTGCAGGTGCCAATTCCTGGCTTCACCCCAGGCATAAAATATTCTCAAGTCCTGTAATTGACATCCCTGAAACCCGCTTACAGGGGCTCAACAGTGCGGAGCTCCAGGACTCAGGACCACTAGGTCCAGCTGGACTGGAAATGTCTAAGGAGCGACCCCCGCAAGACTCACTTTGTCAGTGTACCAAGCCCTCCTGGGCTAATTCGGCTAACACTAATATCAGAGTTACCACTTCCCAGGTTCTTCACAAAAGATGCAGCAGTAGTTGAAACAGAGGGAAAGTGTCAATTAGGGAGAACTGGTCCCTAAGGTGTTACCAGTGCTTCTACCACTATTGCCAGTGGGACTCTCATCCCACAGACAACCGGTCCTAAACTTGTTGTAGAACTTGGAATCTAGTAGATCCACTTGCAGATTTCCCCAACGTTGGTCAATTGCCAAAAAACGTCTCAGGATGCAGAAATCACGTGGTCCCGGCACTAGTTGCTGATGACTGGAAAACCTCCCTGACACTATTCTATAACTGGAATATGTACAGCAGTAGAAACAGCACTTGTTATGCTGTCCCAGACTGAATGTGGTTCATCCTCCTGAGCCGCACTACCCCATGTGCCACCCTGATGGTTGATAGATATGCCACTGCAGAAGCTATTGAACCTACAACTGGTTTGTCCTATAATTCAGAGCAAGGTGTACTGCACAAAATGTCAAGATATCAATGGGCAGCATCCTCTCCTGTGGAGATTAAGTGCACTGAACTGTAGCCACCTTCAAACCAACTGGAGAGACTGGCTTCAGCGGTAATTATCTTTCAAACCCCTGAAAGGAAGAATTTCAAAATTTTCCAGATTCCGAACCATCAACCACCAATTTTAGCTCTGCAACACCTCAGGAACAGAGCCTTCCTGCAAACCAATGCCTGGATCTTCAAGTTGCAGACAGAACGAATGATCCTCTACAAAAAACCCGAAGTAGGATTGTACGTAGGGAACGTGCTTCGACCTAGATACAACTTCCTCCTGTAGAAATGTATCAAAGGAAATCCTGGAACCGACTGCTTCCTAAACAAAAGTCATTGAGCTATACTGAGATTGAAACACCCCCCTGTGTCTTCAGCAAGTCCAGCACTGGGGCTGGGAGCTTTGTGAACCCTCGGAAGCTGCGGCCAGCCCAAGGGACAGTCACAAAAAAAAATATCAGACTTTCTAATGCAATCGCAGAAATCTTTAAAGAGGCTTGAAAAAAACAGCAAATTAAGTTGTTGCATTATTGATAACTAGTGAAAACTACCTCTTGCAGAAAGGTCATTGCTGAACGGACCGAGCCTATCTGAAACAGAAGGATGCCCAGCGCCTTGAGATCTTAAGATAGGCCTCATGTCCCCATTTAGGTTTGGAATCGCTACCATTCAAATGTTTTACAATAATGAGCCCACAACTTATGCTCCAAGAGCCAAAGCAAGGCAAAGACTGTCTGTGGCAGACCCAGAGAGTCCCAAGAGGTGTCCTGGCCTGAGACACACTCTCAAAACCCAGCAGCCTCAGATGCCTCCCTCACTTAGGAGGGGAAATGTTACAGCACCTGGTATTCCCAGGCAGTCTCCCATCCAAGTAATAACCAGGCTTGATCCAAGATCAGGCGTGTTTAGGGTGATGCGGCCTTAGTCCATTGCAGTTCTGCTAAACTCTCCTAATGACCTTCTAATAAGTCAAGAATCATTACGATGTCAAACACTACAGTGGCTCAGATACACCAGATGTCACTGACCCAACAGGAGATGTGAACACCGCCAGATCACTGGACCTGAGGGTGGCGTACCTGCCTTACCCCCTTCTGGAGTCATTTAGCTGGTCTAACAGGTAAATAATGTAGTGTCTATATTAGCCAAAGCCTAATACGCAGTTGCCCAAGGATGTAGGCCTAAAACAACATTGGTCCACTGCTATAAAATCCCGTAGGTATGTTATTATGCAGGTACCCAGGTATGCCTTTATGTAGGTACCTAGGTATGCAAACATGCAAGTATATAGGTATTCTTGTCGTTCATGCATTTATGAATGCAGTTTAATTCAAATAAGCACATATTTATACAGTTTAAATAAAAATAGATATGCATTTATAGAATATGCGTTTATGCAAACATGCAACATGTGTCTATGTAACATGTATCTATGCAAATATTTTATGCAAACATTTATACAAACATATCTTATGCAAACATGTATAAACATGCATGTCACGCAAACATGCATAAAAACGCATACCACGCAAACATGCATAAAAACACATGCCACGCAAATATGCACAAACATGCATGCCATGCATTTTTATGCAAACGTGCATAAACCTGTATCTTTATGCAAACATGTACAAACATGTATCTTTATGCAAACGTATAAACATGTATAAACTGTATCTTTATGCAAACATGTATAACCCCTTCACGGCTTGAAGGGGTTGTACTGGGGTGATGCCTGCATCTGCAGGCATCCCCCACAATACAGTTTTATAGAGCCAGCGGTTAGCTTTTTAGTGATAACAACCAATGCGGCTAAAAAGCCGCTTGGCTGTTATCCTAAAAGGAGTGGGAGGGGATGCCCCCCCTCCTGCCGCTCTTCCTGGGGCTTCCGTCCCACCAGGAGACCTGAGCCACCATCGGGCGCATCCATAGACTAGGCTGAGACCTGTAGGAAGCCGGATTCGGCTTTGATCGGGTCTCCGATGTACAATCCCGGAAGCGACATCACTTCCGGTTTACTCGGTTGCTAATGGCGCCGATTGTAAAAAAAAAAGACAGTAGTCAGAAAAGCAGATTTTGGCGATCTGAATACTTTTAAGTGCAAAGGAGGTATTTGGGGTCTTTTAGACCCCATTCCTTTCTTAAAGAGTACCTGTCACTGCCCATTACTGTCACAAGGGATGTTTACCAAAAACATGAAGAATACATATCAGCCTAAACTGAGGAAAAATGTTTTTTTTTTTTAACCACTTCTCGCCCCCGGCCATCTTTTTAGGCCGGGGCGGGAAGTGGTTAAAAAAAAAAAATTTCCATTCAGTTATCCTAACTGGGCGTCATATGACATCCAGCAGGATTACAGCCGCCGTGTACCCATGGGGTGCGCATTTCGGCGATCGGTGGTACAGTGTGTCAGACTGACACTGAGGCGGTGTGTCAGTCTGACACGGAGGCTCTTTACCACATGATCAGCCATGCCCAATCACAGCTGATTACGATGTAAACAGGATGAGCCATTGATCGGCTTTTCCTCACTCACGTCTGACAGATGCAAGTAGAGGAGAGCCAATCGGTGGCTCTCCTGACGGGGGGGTGGTCTGCTCTGTCAATCAGTGCACTGACTGGCAACATATTGGATCAGTACAGACAAATGATGCCCAGCAGTGTCACCCATCAGTGTCCATAAGTGCCACCTCTGATGCCCATCCATGCCCACCTATCACTGACCAGTGCCCATCTGTGCCACCTATCAGTGCCACCCATAAGTACCCATCAGTGCCGCCTATGAGTGCTCATCAGTGCCGCATACCAGTGCCCATCAGTGCCACCTCATCAGTGCCCATCAGTGCAGCCATATCAGTGCCCATCATTGAAGAAAACTTATTTACAAGTATTTTTAACAGAAACAAAAAGAAAAACGTTTTTTTTTTTCTAATATTTCGGTCTTTTATTTGTTGCACAAAAAATAAAAATCGCGGAGGTGATCAAATACCACCAAAAAGAAAGCTCTATTTGTGGGGAAAAAAAATGATAAAAAAATCTGTTTGGGTACAGGGTTGCATGATCGCGCAATTGTCATTCAAATTGCGACAGTGCTGAAAGCTGAAAATTGGCTGGGGCAGGAAGGTGTACAAGTGCCCGGTATTGAAGTGGTTACATTTGGGATATTTATTATAGAAAAAAAAAAAAAAGATTGTTTTTTTCCCCCCAACTTGTCGCTCTTTAAATGACAAAATAAAAATAAAAAAAATAAATAAGAAAAAAAATAAAACATTTTTTAAAGCACCCCGTTCCCACGAGCTCATGCAGAAAAGAAAACGCATATGTAAGTCACGCCCCCAAATATAAACGGTGCTTAAATCCCACATGTGAGGTATCGCAGCGATCAGAGTGAGAGCAATAATTCTAGCAAAAGACCTCCTCTGTAACTCTAACATGGTAAACGCAATTTTTTTTTAAAGTATCGCCGTTGGAGAATTTTTAGTACCATAGTTTGTCGCCATTCCACGAGTGTGCACAATTTCAAAGCATAACATATTGTTAGGTATCTATTTACTCTGCGTAACATCATCTTTCACATTTTACAAAAAATTGGGCTAATTTTACTGGTTTGCTTTTTTTAAATTCATGAAAGTGTATTTTTTACCCAAAAATTGCATTTGAAAAACCGCTGTGCAAATACCATGTGACATACAAATTTTGCAATGATCGCCATTTTATTCTCTAGGGTCTCTGCTAAATAATATTATATATATATATATATATATATATATATAGTTCTAAGTAATATTCTAGCAAACAAATATGGATTTTAACTTGTAAGCAAGAAATGTCAGAAATAGGCTAATGCCCCGTACACAAGATCGGAAATTCTGCCAGCAAAAGTCCGATGTGAGCTTTTGGTTGGAAATACTGATCGTGTGTATGCTCCATTGGACTTTTGCTGGTGGAATTTCTGCCAGCAAAAGATTGAGAGCATGTTCTCTATTTTTCGGTCGGAAATTCCGATCATCTGTACCAATTCAACGAGCAAAATTCATACGCATGCTAGGAAACAATTCGACGCATGCTCGGAAGTACTGAACTTCAATTTCACGGCTTGTTGTAGTGTTGTATGTCACCGCGTTCTTGACGAAAGTTTCCGAGAACTTGCGTGACCATGTGTATGCAAGCCAAGCTTGAGCGGAATTCCGTCAGAAAAATCATCCAAGTTTTGTGAGTGGCTCTTTCCAGCAAGGAGCTCTGATTTTCCAGCAGCATCCGCCGGCCTTCAAAGCGCATGCGCCGCTGTCAGTGGCTGCATGCAAGGTGAATATCTCCTAAACCGTACAGGTTTAGGGAGTTATTCATTTTACCTACAGGTAATCCTTATTATAGGGTTACCCGTAGGTAAAAATCACCTACAGTGGTATACAACCGCTTTAAAGTGCACCAATGCCCATGTTTTTTCAAAAATGCGTTTAAACAACAAGCTTGCAAGCATGTATACAATGCTGCACCTGCCCAACTGCACTTCACCCCCTCTAGTGGCTGGAGAAGAAATAGCAGCCCACGTTTCTAAGTACACAGAGTATGATTAAACAGCACACTGCCCCCAGTGGACACCGGGAGAACAGACAGTCAGATCTCTTAAAAAAAATTCCTGCTAAAGGACTCTAAACATAACAGGAGTCCGATCTTCACCCAGCGGGCTTTGTAATAAAAGACCTTCAGGGACTGGGATCCCCTTAATCTGGAGTCCACTCCCCTGGACCTATATAGCACCCTGCAGGAAAGCACCTTGGTCAGAACAAACACTGCACAGGGTTCCATTGCCCAGTGCCGTAAGGCTGCATTACAGGCAAACCTTGAGGAATCTTCTCCCCTTTCAATGAGGCTTGGGTATCATCCATTTTGACTGACAACTTCTTTCGAATGGATCCAATTGAAGTCCTTGATTCTCAGTAGAACCGTTCCAGACCTCCAAGTATGCTCCAAGAGCACATGTATCACATCAGTGACCACAACTTTACAGACACTGGCAAAAAAAAAAAAAAAAAAAACACGGAGGTACTTCCTGTGTAGGGGGAGTTATATAGACCAGGACTTCTTGTTTGATCTGCCAGTGTCCATTCAACTATAGGTGGCGTATAACACACATAGTAATTACTATGGCTGCTCTGTGTCCCATGATGTACGATAAAGAAATTATTTATTTTTTTAGATCCTCAGAGAGTTCTTTACCATGAGGTGCCATCTTGAACTTCCAGTGACCAGTATGAGAGAGTGAGAGCGATAAAACCAAATTTAACACACCTGTTCCCTGTGTCTGTGTATGGAGACGAGTGAGGGAAAGATGGCCCCCACCCGTCTCCATACCATAGGAGGACTCATACTTCTTAAAGGCATATTTTTTTGTTGTCATTTTTTCAAACATTTTTTATTTTATTTTTATTTTTTATTGCATTTAAGTCTAAACATGAGATCTGAGGACTTTTTGACCCCCAGATATCATATTTAAGAGGACCTGTCATGCTTTTTTCTATTACAAGGGATGTTTACATTCTGTGTAAATAGGAATAAAAGTGACCCAATTTTTTTTTTTTTTTAAAACAGTGCAAAAATAAATAAAATTAATTAAAATAAATCAGAAATTTTTTTTTGTTAACATTCCCCATCCCGACAAGCTTGCGCGCAGAAGCGAACGCATACATGAGTAGCGCCCGCATATGAAAACGGTGGTCAAACCACATATGTGAGGTATGGCCGCGATCGATAGAGCGAGAGCAATAATTCTAGCCCTAGACCTCCTCTGTAACACAAAACATGCAACCTGTAGAATTTTTAAAACGTCACCTATGGAGATTTTTGAGGGTAAAAGATTGACGCCATTCCACAAGCGGGCGCAATTTTGAAGCTTGACATGTTGGGTATCAATTTACTCGGCGTAACATTATCTTTTACAATATAAAAAAAATTTGATTAACAAGAGTCTTATTTTTTTATTCAAATTTAATTTTTTCCAAAAAAAGTGCGCTTGTAAGACTGCTGCACAAATACGGTGTGAAAAAAAGTATTGCAATGACTGCCATTTTATTCTCTAGGGTGTTAGAAAAAAACAATATATAATGTTTGGGTTTTCTAAGTAATTTTCTATTAAAAAAAAACTTTTAAACATGTAAACACCTAGATTCCAAAACGAGGCTAGTCCTTAAGTGGTTAATGGTTATGTGTTGAGTTATTTTCAGTGTTGTCACATAAAAAGAAATAAAATATTTACAAAAACGTGAGGGGTGTACAAACCACAACTATTAGTTGTACCCATTGTACAACCCAGTAACAATTAGGGCTGTTGAAAATAATCGTAGAATCGACGTATCGCGATTTGACCATACACGATGCGGCATTGATGCTACGACTGGAATAATCGATGTTTATGATGACGTCATCCTCATGCCGCATTATGCCCCGCCTCAGAGACCGAACAGAGCCGAAAGCCGCAGAAGAGCCGTAGGAGTAAGCCACACTGGCTTTTGCGGCTTCCTGCCTTCCACTGACATCATCCTCTGCTGCCCTGTGTCGAGGAGCGACGCTGTGTATACATAGCGGGGACATGGAGCGCCGGTAGCTGGAGCTGCTGACAAGAGCTTGTGGAGCACAGAGCTCTGAGGAGGAGAGTGGAGCCGCAGCATGTCCAGCCAGGTGTGAGGAGGTGTGACAGATGAGGCAGCGAGGGAGTCAGACTGTCCTATCCAAGCTGACCAATACCCCACCCCCCTCACCACTAACCTGTCACCATAGAATACTGTTTAATTACCTTAGCGCTCCTCTGCCCAGTGTCACCACAGACCAATTGCCACCCTTCTCGACCAGCATCCACACAGTCCTCTGCTCTCCCCCCACCTCTACACAGTATATATATATATGATTTGATTCAAGGAAATTTTTTGAGTGTGCTCTGCTGTGTTCAAATCCTTCACCAGAAATCAGGAATGATTTGAACACAGCAGAGCACATTCAGCAATGGAATTACTTTGAATAGACAAAAGATTTATTTTAATCAAATCACAGTCATGTATATACAGGACTATATTCGTTCACTACTTAATAAGACTCTTTTGTACTTTACTGCAAAGCACTGCACACCATTTTTGTTTTATTGCCCTATCTGCATGCTTACTGTGTAGAGGTGGGTGGGTGGGGGGGGGGGGGAGCAGAGGACTGCGTGGATGCTGGTCGAGAAGGATGGGAATTTGTCTGTGGTGACACTGAGCAAAGGAGCTCTAAGGTACTGAAACAGTATTATATGGTGACAGGTTAGTGGTGAGGGGGGCAGGGTATTGGTCAGCTTGAATAGGACAGTCTGGCACCTCTCTTACCACGTCCAGCAGGTCTGCAGTCTCTGACCATCTCGTGTATCACGTCTGCAGTCTCTGACCACCTCGTGTATCACGTCTGCAGTCTCTGACCATCTCGTGTATCACGTCTGCAGTCTCTGACCACCTCGTGTATCACGTCTGCAGTCTCTGACCATCTCGTGTATCACGTCTGCAGTCTCTGACCATCGCGTGTATCACGTCTGCAGTCTCTGACCATCGCGTGTATCATGTCTGCAGTCTCTTACCATCTTTTGTAGTCATTTGGGGGCAGTCTGGAGCTCCTCTAAGTTGTCTGCTGTATTTACACTTTGCTGCATGCAGGGAGTGTTTTTTTTTTTTTTTAAAGAACAGATAAAATTTAAAAAATTTAACTCTTCTGACTACTTGAATTTTTTGGATGAAAACCGTGCGCAGTAATCGTGATGCATTGCGGAATCGAATCATGGACCGGATAATAGTATCAAATCGCGAGGCCAGTGAAGATGCGCACCCCTAGTAACAATAGTGCGCATTTTGCTTTTCTTTTATCCTGCCTAAAACACACTGACGCCAATTTTAAAAATAAATGTTTTTTTAAATTCTCTCCAAAATATGCTGCCCATGACCTCAGACTCTAACTCTGGAAAACCTTGATCTTGTTATTTTTTTATTCTTTATTTTTAATCTTTTTTTGATATTTTTATCCTTTTACACACTTTGGTTTGTTTACATTTTCCTCTGCTGCAAAAAAGGAGGAGGATACAATGTATCTTTCTCTTCATTCAAAAGAGGAAGTAAATACAGGGGTGGGCTGAAAGTGACTGATCACTGTGATAGCCAATCAGAGGCTATCACCGCGGTCAGGTGACCCAGAACTGAAAGTCCCAGGTCCCGATCGTTAGTACAAGACCCGATGCTCCCAGCACAAAAGGGGATACACATATATGCGGACTCACTGAAAAAAGCCCACTTCCGCGAGACCACATATGTGTATGCGGTCAGCGGGAAGGGTTTAAAAGAAGGTAACGTTGATTTTCATGAGGGAACATTTTAAGAATTTTTTTGCAATGTTTTTATTCAGGCATATCTAAAGCCTAAAACAAAAAATGTAATGTGGTGCAGTTTACCAATCCTTAGATGTGGCGATTGCATTCGTTTTCTTTTTTACACGATTATTACTAGGTAATCCTGAAAATAACACTCTTCCACTCCTAGTGACAATGCTCTCACTGTACTGTATTTATGGAAGGAGCATTCTTCCTCCTTGGCTACTCTTCTGATTTAAACTCTTCCCGATTACATTCAGGATGGAGGATTTTTTAGTTTAAAGAAGATTGTTTGGAAGGAAGACAACATTGTGCTTTCAGTTCAATTCATAGGAAGTTTTAAAGGACACTAAATTTCTAGCCAGATCAAAAAGGTATTATATGTATTGCTAAAATGTTCGTAGTTTAAAAATGGCAATAACTGCAAACTCCACATCTAAGGACTGGTAAGCTGCAGTATATTCCATTTTTGTTCTTGCTTTTAGATCTAGTTAAAGTAAACATGATGTCAATTTCACATTATAAAAACGTATGCTTTTCTATATTTTGAAATTGTATTACATGTAGAGACTCATAGACTAGGCACTTGAGACTGGGTAGATTAGCTACCACAGTGATGAGGATGATGGTGATGATGAAAGCCATTTCAATTCTCCCCATTTTAGATATGTTTTTTTTTCACATTTTACACGCATTATCATTCATCCCTATGGAAGGTATTTTTTGCTGGAAACTGCAACAAAGAGCAGGAAACTTTTTTTTGGCTGAATCAGCTAGAACTACTTTGACAATTGCAATGATTTTCAACAAAAGTCCAGCTTAAAAGTCTGGGCAAGTCTGTATTGCCCAATGCGTTTGCAATATACATAGACTGTGTTATATGTACTTATTATTAGGGAATTTGCGGCACATATCTCAAACAGTGGATTTGCATATCAGGAAACAAATTGTTATTTTAAGAGTTCCATCATATGGAAACAACCAGAAGCCCTCATATGTTGGCCAAACATTGTATTTGCATAAGTATAATTTTAACAAGAGTTCCACAGAAGTAATTTTAATGTGTGATGCAACTTACTGTTGGTGAACTTCTAAAGGCAGCAGAAGTTGTGGAAACAGCAAGTTCTTTTGCTCCATGGCATGGTGCATACATGCTACTACCAACATGCATCAGGATGACAGTACGCCCAGGAATGGGAGGGATGTTGTAATGGGCCGATATCCGAATAGATTCCTCCAGTGATTTCTTATAGCTCTGAAGGATATCCTCATCAAACATTATTATTCTGTATCATAAATAAGCAAAAGAAACAGTAAATATCACAAACTTAATTCACTTTTTCTGGCAATTGCTTTATTTTCCTCACCTGGCTTTTCTGATTGCCTCTTTCTCTCTTTTTAGCAGTTGATGAACAATGGGAACAGCCAAACTTGCTCTGAGTTCATGCCGTTTGAAACGGTTCCGTGCAATCGCTGGAATAGTCTTTCCTTCCCGGCGAAATATACGTTGGAGGAGGACAGCATTGGAGGGGAATGGGTCTCCTGTGAGGGGTTGTTGAAAGATTTACTAAGCTCTATTAACCCTAACTCCAGCCAAAACATTTAAATTTAGCTTTAGACAGGTCAGTAAAGGTTAGAGCCTCTGTTGGTGTTTTATTGCTGTCTGTATCCTTGTTAGTAAGATCCTCCCTCACTTCTCATCAGGGAAGGCAGTGATGGCTTACTTCAACAAAGATAGATTTTTAGTAGACTGGGGTAAACGTAGAACTGTGAATTCCTGCCACAATGACAACCCCTCCCCCCATTTCTTGCCCTGTTGTCAATGGGACAGGAAGACATTGAAAATAACAGTGATGGGGTAACAAGAAGTAAAAGAACTGAAAAATGTCAAGTCTTCTCCACTCCATACAAAGCTAAAAATTTCTTCCAAGCATTAGCAAAACCATATAATGAAAAGTATGTAACAACTTTGTGGGCAAAGATAAGAAAACACCCCAACAATATTAGCTTTTATAGCCAACTTTCCCTGGAGCTTAGAGCACAATCCAGTCACAATGCCATTTCAGCCAAGAAAAGCCACTGTGCCTTTTAAAACTTACATTTATTTGCAATACCTCACATTAAAATAACTTTCACTGCCCTCAAAAGGACAACTTTAATAGTTTTTATCATCAGAAAAGCTTCTCCTCCTTTATGTGTGTGTACTATCACTCATTCTGTGTTTTGATTTACAGCTGGAAATCCAAAGGGTAAAGTTCTAGAAATGCTAGCAATATACACATGAAAATGATAAAAGTACAAGACTAGTAAATTTCAGTCTGTGCAGTTATATATCAAATAGATATAAACATCCCACCTGCACTTTCAAATTGACGCTCCAGATCTTGAATAACTTTGTATGCAGAAAGGAAACGGAATGGGAAAAGTCGGCTTTGGATCACAGCTTGCTAAACAAACACACCAAATGTAAAAACATGTTTACACGATGGTTGCAGGTAGACATACACCACCAACAATACAATCTCATGATAGTTTTCAAACCTGGTGTCTCACAAAGGTAACATCTTAACCACTTGACCTCTGGAATATTTACCCCCCCTTTCTTGACCAGGCCACTTTTTGCGACATGGCACTGCGCTATTTTAACTGACAATTGTGCGATCATGCAACGCTGTACCCCAAAAAAAAAAATTATGGAATTTTTTTTCCCCACAAATAGAGCTCTTTTGGTGGTATTTGAGCACCACTGCATTTTTTATTGTTTGCACTACAAAAACAAAAAAAGACCAACAATTTAAAAAGAAATTATAATTTTTTTGCTTTCTGCTATAAAACACACAAAAAAAAAAAAATCTAATTCCTTCATGAATTTAGGTCAATATGTATTCTGCTACAAATCCCAATAAGCGTATATTGATTGGTTTACACGAACGTTACAGCGTCTACAAACTATGGGATATATACTGGAATTTTCATTTATTTATTCTTTATACTAGTAATGGCGGCAACCAGCGACTAATAGCAGGACTGCAACATTGCGGCAAACAATCAGACACTGACACTTTGAGGTAACCAGTCACACTAATACAGGGATCAGTGCTAAAAATTTGCACGGTCACTGTACTAATGACACTGGCTGTGAAGGGGTTAAACATCTAGGGCAATCAAAGGGTTAACAGTGTGCCTAGCCAGTGTTTGGGTTTACCGTGTGTGCTGCTTTTTCTAGGGGGAAGAGATGAATTTGAATCCCTGCTTTGCAGGAACACAGAAGTCACCCCTTCCCTTGTCAAAATGGAACTCTGCCTTGTTTATATAGGCAAAGCTCTGTTCTGAGTCTCTGCCCAAAGATCAGTAGGTGTTGACAGACATCCAGTGCCCAGCATCCACAGATCGGCTTTTGCTATGAATAATCACAGCAGAAGCGGCGCAGGCGGAAGTGCGGGATCATGTATATATACACAGCACACAGCTGCCGCCCTTTAGCAGTAAAACTGCTATAGGGTGGTCGGTAAGTGCTTAACCACTTCCTACCTGGCCAATGTACATATACGGCCGGGGAGCCGTCAACTTCTGATAGGACGTTCAGGAACGTCCTTCAGAAGGAGGGGGATCGCGCGTGCCCGTGCAGCGGCGCGATCCCGATGTGCTCGTGTCACCCGGACATTGCGCATCTTGGATCAGCAGGAGGGCTCTGCGATTGGCCCTCCTGATCACATGATGGCCGTGTCCAATCACGGCTGTCATGTGATGTAAAGAAACAGCTGGTTGCTAGGCAATCGGCTACTCCTCTCCTCACACAGAAGTCATCGCTGAGGAGAGGAGAGCAGATCGCTGCAGCCGGCTGGTGATCAGTGAGTATGAGCTGTTTTTACAACTTTTTACTAACTGATCACCAGTCTAGTATAAACACACATCACCACACAGTGTAAACACACATGTCACCACAATACACATGTCACCAAAACACACATGTCCCCAAATAATAAAAAGACATGTCCCCAAATAAAAAAAACACATGTCCCCCACATATGTCCCACTAAAATCATGTTCCAATGATTATCTGCACACATATGTACATGATCATTTGTGTACATATGTCCGTGATCACACAAACCAATTATTATACACTTAACGGAATTTTTTTTACCAAAAACATGTAGCAGAATACATTTTGGCTTAAATTTATGACAAGATTTGATTTTATTGGATTTCTTTTAAAATAGAAAAAAGAAAATATTGTTTTTTTTCCAAATTTCCGCTTTTTTTGTGCTTATATCGCAAAAAATTAAAAACAGAGTCGTGAATAAATACCACCAAAATAAAGCTCTATTTGTGCGAACAAAATGATAAAAATGTAAATTTGGGTACAGTGTAGCATGACCGCACAATTGTCATTGAAAGTGCGAGAGCGATGAAAGCTGAAAATTGGGCTGGGAAGGAAGGGGATAAAGTGCCCTGTATTGTAGTGGTTAAACAAATCAAATATAGCATACTCCCCTTTTTGTGTTTCTAATAACCATGATTCTGGCCTAGATCTTTGAAGTTCAGATGATATTGTTGGCACAAATGGTCCGGTCTGTTAGAAATGGATCTCTCTGCGAATCTCTCCACAGGCTTCCACACTCCCAAATTGAAACTACTAAAAACATACAAAGCCATCCACAACTCTCCAAGCAACATCGCCAGTCTTGTCTCAAGACGTCACCTGAATCGTCCTCGTCTCATCTTCCAAGACTTCCTGCTCTCTTGCAACCTCATCACCTCCAGAACTTCTCCAGACCCCCTCCCCTCCTCTGGAACCCCCTACCCGAGTCTGTACATCAAATTTGTAACCCTACTCTGTCTGCTTTAGGCAATCCCTGAAAACTCATCTCTTCAGAGAAGCTTATCCCCACCCTGCCTAACAAATGGACTTTTACTTTCTCCATCAACTTATCCCCACAGGGTTATAACCTCAAATCATTTGTCCTTCCCTTTTAGATAGTAAGCTCTCATGAGCAGAGCCCTTCTAACCCTCTTATCTTGAATTGTAACTATAGTGTCTTCCTTTATATTGTAAGGCGCTGGGGAAAAAAGGTTGATGCCGAAATACTAATAATAAAAATAAAATTTGTTATTTTGAGTTTAATTTATATTTATGTAAGCTGTTCTGATTTGTTATATCCTGATTACACTAGCTACTTGGTATTTTTGGTAACTATTTAGACTTGTTATGTTTCATAGGCTTGTATATTTTTGCCCTTTAAAAGGTAAAAAGTTTAAGATTACAGAGCATATATACTTACAAATGAGCACATCAAAATGAAAGATTGAGATAGAATAATACCTGATTGGTTAGCCGCGCATTCACTGCCATGTGATGCTTCTTAGTAATACCTGCTCTTATCATATTTCTTAGATTCCTCAATAAAGCCATGAATGGAACTTTACGGTTGTCTGTATGAGAAGGGAAAGAGCAATATGAAGGAAACTAAAACCATGGCTAGCTGTAACTCACCCAACCTCGATTTTTTTTTTTTTTATTATTTTAAACCCTAAACATAAAACAAAACAACACCATCCCTAAATCTTGCAAATTTGTATCTTATTAGTGTATTGGTGTAATAAAGTGTCATGTAGGTATAAAACCAGTTAGGATTTCTACACGGTAATGGCTGACATACATTACAGATAAGCCAAAAAACTATATTACAATCCTGCATCCCTATAGGAAATCAACTTTTGCTTTTGTTTACTGTTTGAAGAGGTTTCTACTACATTAGTAGATTTGCTATTATTGCACTATATGCATGTGATTCCATGACCCCCAGCACTAAACAAAACAGCAATAGGCTACTGGATCAACATTTCCAAACTTATTCTAAGGCTCCTAAACATAACCTGAATCTTGTGCTCTTTTAAAATCTACATATCCCGAATGAGGAAGATGGTATTTCTCAGAGCCTGATCACCCACAAGTCAACTAAACAGAATCCTTTTGGCCTGGTGGATGTCCAGGGGGCCCAGCTACAAACTTCATGCCTTCATACTCTTGTAGTAAACCTAGGAGATAGCACAACAGGTAAAAAAGTTGTGCGCCTGCCTCTGCAATCCTTACCGATGTCAGTCTAATGCCCCATACACATGATCGGACTTTCCGCCAACAAAATCGTGGATTTTTGTTCAAAGGATGTTGGCTCAAACTTGTCTTGCATACACACGGTCACACAAATGTTGGCCAACAATTACGAACGTGGGAACGCGGCGACATACAACACGTACGACGAGCCGAGAAAAATGAAGTTCAATAGCCAGAGTGGCTCCTTCTGCTTGATTCTGAGCTTGTGCGACTGACTTATGTACACACGATCGGACTTTCCGACAACAAAGTTTTGTTGGCGGAAAATTTGAGAACCTGCTGGCGGAAAGTCCAACAACAATTTTCCGATGGAGCATACATTTCCCATGGGAAAATCCGACCGTGGGTAAACGGCATAAGGGATGGGGAAAAGAGACAACTAATTTTAGTCTGCCAAAAAAAAGTGTTTATTTTTTTTTGCTTCTTTTAAAAATCCTACTTAACTAGGTGAATGCAGCATCGGTCCAATGCTGCATCTGTCCCCTGTGCCTCTAAAACGGAGAACCAAGCGATGGAACACCGCCAATCACCCAGTTCTCACAGCTCCGTGAGCAGAGCTGGTGATTGTCAGTCTAAGCTCTCTGCTCTGCTCCCTCTTTGCTCACTGGAGCGCTTGACTGTGGAGGGGGTGGGGGCGGCCAGGTTAGGCTCCCAGCGGCTGGCCGAAAGCCTGATCCGGGTGTCAGGCCAGGGAGCCTGGACCGACTTCTGTGCTGTCAGCAGAAAGCAGACTTCAGCCCACTCTCGCTGAAAACGGGTCACAGGAGTGCAAAATGAACTGTACTCCTGTGGTCCATAGAAGAAGTACAGCCAAACAAGCTTTGGCTGTACACTAGTATAAGTTAATTTAAAACTTTTTATTTTTTATAAAGTTTGTTCAATTTTCTAATGTTTAAAGGTAAAATCAATGTTTGATTTTGACTGTAATGATAATAAAATTCGAAGAAGCAGGACGGAAACATTTTTTTTTTGAACAAACATTTCAAACAGTGAATGTAGTTTTCCATTCAGAAAAATTCAATTACTCCAAAATTGAATTTTATCAGCAAACATGTTTTGAAGTACTTTCAAAGGACATTCTTCACATCAAAAAATGTGCTTTAAGAATTTTTGAATGCTCATATGAATAATTCATACAAATGTTGCTTCGAAATCTGCTAGTGTATGGATTTTACTTCCTCTTTATTTCCCTGCAAAGGTAAAGCATAATGGGCTACTATGCATTGCATAGTAGCCCATTATGTGTCACTTACCTGAAACCGAAGCCTGCAATGTCAGCGCTGTCCCCACTAGCAGCGAACATCCATCTTTACCCTTCTTCCTTCCAGGGCCGCGAACTTGGACCAGTCACTCTGTGACTGGCCGTAGTCGCATGACGTCGCATGTGCACGGGAGCTGCCAGCCACGGTATGACCCCTTTAGAAATGGCAGGATCTGCCCTTTTTAAAGTGTGCATGCGCCGTAGACATTGGCGCATGGCTTTTTTGTAGATATTGTAGATATTTCCAGCACCTACAGGTAAGCCTTAATATAGGCTTATCTGTAGGTAAAAGTTGTTGTACAGGGTGTACAACCACTTTAAAGGTGTTGTAATGGCAGAAGGTTTTTATCTTAATGCTTTCTATGCATTAAGATAAAAAGCCTTCTGTGTGCAGCAGCCCACCTCAGGCCCCCTAATACTTACCTGAGCTCCGTCACTATCCAGAGATGTCCACGAGTGCCTCAGCCATCCAGGACTCTCTCTTATGATTGGCTGAGACATAGCAGCGCCATCCATTGCCTCCCGCTGCTGTCAAACTGAGTTAGCCAATCAGGAGAGAGGGGGCAGGGCCAAACCACAGCTCTGTGTCTGAATAGATACACGGAGCTGCAGCTCGGCTCGGGTGCCCCCATAGCAAGCTGCTTGCTGTGGGGGCACTCAACAGGAGGGAAGGGCCAGGAGCTCTAGCCAGAGACCTGAGAAGAGGGGGATCTGGGCTGCTCTGTGCAACTGCATGGGGTAGGCATGTATAACATTATTATTATATTTTAATTGAAAATCACTTTACTCTGTCTCTGCCCCTGTCTGCAATACTTTACTTTTTTGTGTGTTACTTACCTAGCAGACTCTCCCATACAGGGCCACTGTTGCCTTTCTGGCTCAGTTCTCTTTCCCAGGTCTCTGGCTGTTTAAGCTTCATTCTTTGCCCTGACAAATGTGACTGCCAGGGACCCTCAAGACCACTACGTGAGAAGGATGTCAAGTCTTTAGGATACCTGTCCACACAATAAAGAAGAGATATGTTGAATTAAAATGAGTGATATAAATGAATTACAAAATGATTTTTAAAAACAGAAGAAAAACTGCTGACCTGCAACCAAGCAGGCTCATGACATGATAAGCTGGTTTGGATATATGTAATCTCTGAATCAAACTCTTCAAAGAGAATTTATCTTTTTTCTTCTTTTTCTTCTCATCAGAAGCAGAATCTGCCTGATCAGGTTGAAAACGGACACAACTTATTCACAGTATGCATCTTTAGATATATAATTGTGTTAACACAGTTACAAAGTTAGTATGGTTAAAAAAAAAAAAAAAAAAGAGACAAGTCCATCTAATTCAACCAATAAAAAGGGGAAAAAAATGGCAATCCTATATACACAATCCTACCCATATTTGATCCAGAGGAAGGCAAAACAAAACCAGCAAAGCATGATCCAATTTGCTCCAGCAGCAGAAAAATTAGTAAGCAAATATCCCCTGGATCAACTTTACCTATAAATGTTAGTATTAATTTATATTATGCACATTTAGGAAAAAATCCAGGCCTTTTTAAAGCAATCTATTGAGCTGGACAGAACCACCTCTTGAGGGAGTCTATTCCGCATTTTTACAGCTCTTCCTGTAAAGAAGCCTTTCCATATTTGGTGATTAAGTCTCTCTTCCTCCAGATATAAAGAGTGCCCCATTGTCCTCTGTGATGACCTTAAAGTGAATAACTCAATACCAAGTTCACTATATGGACCACTTATGTCTTTATACATGTTGATCAGATCTCCCCTTAATCTAGTCTTCTCAAGAGAATAAATTCAGTTCCTCTAATCTTTCCTCATAGCCGAGCTCCTCCATGCCTCTTATCAGTTTGGTTGCCCTTTTCTGCACTCTCTCCAGTTCTCCGATATCCTTTTTGAGAACTGGTGCCCAAAACTGAACTGCATATTCCAGATGATGCCTTACTAATGATTTGAACAGGGGCAAAAATTCTCTCTCTCTCTCTCTCTCTGGAGTCTATACCACTCTTAATACAAGAAAGGATTTTGCTTGCTTTAGGAACCGCTACTTTGCATTTCCTGCCATTGCGGGCATTCTCCCGAGTCCAGCATTTGCGTCTATAGACACAGAATGCTGGACTCGGCCCCATCCCCGCATCAATGGATTTGATTGACAGGAGCGTGAGCCAATGGCAGCACTGCTATTAATCTAGCCAATCAAGAGCCAAGAACCCTGGGCAGAGAGGAAGAGCATGTCTCCGCCGAGGAATTGAAGGGCTTGTGTGATTAAAACAGGGCGGCTGGGGGGCCAGTCAGTGTCAGAAGTTTTTTCAACTTAATGCACAGGACGCATTAAGGTGAAAAAACATAAAAGGTTTGCAACCCCATTAAGCTTATCCTGATCCAGATCCTTCACCATTGATTCCCCCAGTTGTTTTCACCTAGTATTTATGATGCATGAATATTCCTAGCCCCGAAGTGCATAACTTTAGATTTGTCAACATTGAATCTCAGTTCATACATGGTAATGTGCTGTGGAAGAACCAACCTGTTTCTGCAGAAGCTTTAAGGAGGACTCCACCGCTCTTAATTTTCTACCAAATTTCAGGGCTTTATGAACCTGAAAAAAAGAGAAGTTTTTATTTTTTATTTAATGTGACCCATATACAAAAAACTAAGGGCACCGCTCAAAGCACTGCAAAACTTTACCCTGCAATTAAAAAGTACAGATCAGGTTCCAATGTTCAAACAAATCTCATTCGGGCTAGCTGACAGATAAAACTAAGAAAAACTAGAAAAAAAAAAAAAAGGTAAAAATGCTACACACCAGAAACTGACCACTATAGAGAAAAGGTGAAGATACAATTTTAACCTAACCTCCCCATGGATATGCTCCTCTGACATGTTTAGCCCTGCCTACGGGGCTTAATAGTTCCCTATGATAATCCACATCTCTACCTTTCTATATAGTGGCTGGGTTCCGTTGTGTGGCATTTCTACCTTTTGTCTTACGATTTATTTTTTATTTCTTAAATTTAGCCAACATAAGAGAAAGTGGGTAAACACATATAATGACCTCTATGTGCCATTTGTTGGAAATATATCCACCTCAACAAGGGCAAGTATAGCCTAGTTCTTGTGGGTACATAGTTTCAGGTAGTATTACACTTTTAACCACTTCAATACAGGGCACTTAAACACCTTCCTGCCCAGACCAATTTTGAGCTTTCAGCGCTGTCGCACTTTGAATGACAATTGCGCGGTCATGCTACACTGTACCCAAATTAAATTTTTATCATTTTTTTCCCACAAATAGAGCTTTCTTTTGGTGGTATTTGATCACCTCTACGGTTTTTATTTTTTGCGCTACAAATAAAAAAATACCGAAAATTTTGAAAAAAAAAATGTTTTTTTTTGTTTCAGTTTCAAAACTTTGTAAATAAGTATGTTTTCTCCTTCACTGATGGGCACTGATGGGGCTACACTGATGGGCACTGATAAGGTGGCACTGATGGGCACCAATGTGGCACCAATGAAGTGGCACTGATAGGCGGCACTGATGAGCGACACGGATGGGCGACACGGATGGGCGACACGGATGGGCGACACGGACGGACACTGATAGGTGGCACAAATTGGCACTGATAGCTGGCACGGATGGGCGGCACGGATGGGCATGGATAGGCAGCACAGGTGGGCATGGATAGGCGGCACAGGTGGGCATAGATAGGCGGCACAGGTGGGCATGGATAGGCGGCACAGGTGGGCACTCATAGGCGGCACAGGTGGGCACTCATAGGCGGCACAGGTGGGCACTCATAGGCGGCACAGGTGGGCACTCATAGGCGGCACAGGTGGGCACTCATAGGCGGCACAGGTGGGCACTCATAGGCGGCACAGGTGGGCACTCAGGCGGCACAGGTGGGCACTCATAGGCGGCACAGGTGGGCACTCATAGGCGGCATCGGTGTTATAGTAATGGATGCCAATCAGTGCCAAACAATAATGCATGCCAATCAGTGATGCCCATTGTGGCCACTGATTGGCATCCATTATGGGCACTGATTGGCACCCATTGTGCTGACTGGCACCCTGGTGGTCTAGGGAGGATTATGGATTTTTATTACCTTTTCCCTGGTGGTCTAGTGGTGTCCCTGGTGGTCCAGTGTGGGCATCCTCGGGGGGGCTGTGCTGATAATCGATCAGCACAGACCCCCCCCTGTCAGAGGAGCAGCCGATCGGCTCTCCACTACTCGCGTCTGACAGACGCGAGTGAGGGAAAGCCGATCACCGGCTCTTCCCATTTACACTGTGATCAGCCGTGATTGGACACGGCTGATCACATGGTAAAGAGTCTCCGTCGGAGACTCTTTACCGAGATCGTAGTTGCCGGGTGTCAGACTGACACCCCGCAACAACGATCGCCGCGATGCGCGCCCCCGGGGGCGCGCAGCGGCTCATTATCCTAATCACGTCATATGACGTCCGGTTAGGATAATGAAACCACTTTGCCGCCGTCAATTTGTAATAGGGCGGGCGGCAAGTGGTTAAAGTACCTTCCATATCTTTAACGTCTGTTTCCCCAGCAAAATATTTGCAGCAAGAACACACCTTCACAGAAAATGTACATGCAACTTAAAACATCCAGTATATATGTTGTCACGCTAAGAAGCTGTACAAGTTTCCAAAAACAGCATTCTTACTTTGACTTCTTTCTCTTTCTTGGCATCATGCTTCCCTCTTTGTACACGTGTATTGTATTTTGCCAGCTGAAATTCACTAAATTCTTTGAACTTGAGTGTTAGAGCTCGGCGGAGGCAATAGGGCAGGGAAGCCAGGTTATCTCCCTTCCCTGTCAGACTCTAAGTAAAAAATAACACAAAAATAATGTTAAACCCACCAAAACGTCAATTCCAGACAGTTACATAGTAGGACAGTTACTGGCAACAAAAAAAAAGCTTGATTAGCGAATAGTTCAACAAGCACCATTATATTAGGTTTAAGAACAAGCATTATAAAGTCTGAGTAGTTATTATATTGATATTATAAAAATACAATATAGGCTTATATAAATAAGAGCTAAGAACTACATTAGGGACATACCTGATACAATCGTGGTACTTCCATCCAATCACTGGGAAGCTGAACAGAAGGGGAAAAATACCTGCGCAGATGTGGGCGACAGGCCGGCAGGAATGCAGCCACAGCCAGCAGGAAGTTTGCAGTACTACGAATATTGAGTTCCTGACGAGTATACAATGCAATCTACAGTGCAAACAAAGTACATGTAAAAGGAAAAGGAAAAGCATTGTTAACCTAAAATAATAAAAATAAATAAAAGAGATCCTGTTCCCTTAAAGCACATTAGACAGCACAGTGCTTCTGCTGTGTAATCTGCCCCTCTCTAAACTGTAATAAACCTGGCTGATCCTGCCACTTCCTGTGTCCCCCTCTCTATGCTGACCACGATAACCAGAGCTGGTTATCGTCCCTCTGTCATCCGCAACTCTCCTCAAATCTCCTCTTTCCCCCTCCCTGCCTGTCAGCTCCGTGTGTGCGTTTCCTTTGCGCGCACCCCACCATTAGTAAAAATTAAAAATTATACAATGGTCACTGGCAGCCCCTCTATTATAGATAGGCATACCACACTGTATACATCTTTTATAAAAACGAGGCATGTAAATATCTTTTTAGAGAGATATTCAGGCTGGTCCCATGACTCTCAGTCAGTTTCCAGGGCAAATGCAGGAGGGGCGAATCGGCCATGTGACTTCCCTGGCTGATGCCAGAGGGAGATCTCAGCCCCTCCTGCAGTATACATGTATCGAAAGTTTACAGCGGCCATGAGTCATGTGACCGGCCTGAAGATTACTCTAAAAAAGGTATTTACATGCCTCGTTTTTTTATAAGAGACTTATACAGTGCGGCATGTCTATCTATAATAGAGGGGCTGCCAGTGATTTAACAATTTGTGTTAACAACCACTTTAAGAATGCCTTATGCATCAAACTGGATAGCAGTTTCCCAAATTTAACAAAAATATTTGGCCTAATTTATGGATATAATCAATAAATACATACGTATTCAGGGCCAGTTCACACCATGAATTGAACAAGAAAGCAGTGTGCATTCCTGTGTGAGTCACATGCGATCAGAGTGCAGTGCAATTTCAGTTTCATCTGAATGAGCTGAAATCATGCTGGACCACATCAAAAAATAGTGCATGCGCTACTTTAAAAATTCCTAGCAACCAGATTGCATGGTACTACTGTACCATGCAATCTGGTGCAGGAAAATGCACTGCATTTTCAACATGTGTTTGGGGTGTCCTAATGTTAAAACTGACACCCGCTGCAGATTGCATGTGCAGTGCATTTTGAACGTGGGTTGTTGAAACATGCATGGAACATGGGTTTTCCGCACCGTGTACTTGTGTGAACAAGTCCTTATACCTTTTGCTGATATTCTTACCTTCAGAACAAACTCTGGGTCCGTTCTTGCTATATCTTCACACAAGGTCTGAATGTCAGCCCTGGTCAGATCTGAGGGTTCCGAGAAAGCTGGTGAATTGACCAATGAACAGCAAACTGCAGATATTAAAGCCATCTAGAAGAAAAGGCAAAGAAAAAAGTTTTGCTACAAAATAGGAAATGGACATTGAAAAGGCCAGCAAAACATTGCAAAACATTATTTTTAAAGGGAAACTAGTGGTTAGGTCAGTGTTATTTGCACTTTTTAATATGCAAGTTTTTAAATTGGATGTTTTATTTCACTTTTGCACAATTTTAGAATAATCGTTTTAAAAAATAAACATTTAAAAATAGGGTACACCTATGACATAGTTTGACATGTTCAACAGCAGAAGCCATTTACATGTCCTAGTCTACGGAGTAGAAATGCACATATGTTTGCATGTAAAAAAAAAAATGTGCATTTATTATTTTGTAAAACAGAAGACTGCAAAGTATTGCACCCGTGATCAGATCATGGGTACAACATCAGCCTTACATACACACTCCCTACAGCCGTTACCGTACCCCTGCATTGACTGTTACTTGCAGGTCTATATGCAGTGTGAATGAAATGCAGGAGCGCCGATCAGCACAAACTATGTACAAGTCCATCTGCTGCTCATAGTTTATTCATTCACAGGACAGAAGCTATAGAGAGAAAAAGTGACAGCAGGGGCAGCCTGCTGTAACAGGGAGGGGGGTATAGGGGGAAGAGGGAGCAAAAGCTGGAAAATATTGCATGTTTCACCCTAAGGGCCAGTTCGCACCATAGAAACACAGCCCGGATATGTTCCAGATGCATTTTAGATGCGTTCCGGTGACTTTTGGATGCTTTTTTTCCTCCTCTTTTTTCTTAAATTTTACGTAAAGGACATGTGTGTTCCAGTGCGTTTTACTGCGTTCCAGTACAGTCCAGTGCAGGAAAAATCCAGCATGTTCTATTTTTTTTCTGGAGCGCACTGAAACTGCAAGCACTGGTGTGAACTATGCCATTGAAAACCATATAACCTACTGTCCATGCATTTTTGATTCAGAAAAAAAAAAACACATTGGACTACATGTGGTGTGAACTGGCCCTAAAAGTTTCTGTAAGCCCAGGTTCACACTGACAGTGTTAATGAAAGCAAGCAAGTTCAGCTAAACTCAAAAGATTTCATTGCCGCATGTCAGTCACGACTTGGGGGGCGATTTCAGAGACATCTGTGCGGGCTTCTGCAAAGATGTCTATAGAAATCACACCCCGAAGCTGCCAAACTACTTTTGGGAATATAAATGCAGCGTCGCACTGATTCAGAATGTGCCATTGCCGGTACTAGCTGCCGATTTGGCACGCGATTTGACATGTCAAATTGCATGCCAAATCGCTGCAATGTGAACCAGGGCTAAAGAACAGTCTTCTAGTAGTGATCTATAAAATATGCAGACATACACTTTGATATGTGTAACTATGTCTTTATTATTCGATTTTTTGTTCACTTTACAATAGTTTGTACTGCTTTATTACGGTCAGTGATAATCAATAGCCCCATGGTTTACAGTTTCAAAATAATTTTATACCTACATCCTCAAATGAAGTCTGTGGGGTTTTTTTTTTGTTTGTTTTTGTTTTTACAAAGTCTGTTTTTTATATACTTAATTTAATTTAATTTATTTTGAAAGAAAAAATGAAGATGTATCACCCATCTCACTCTAAAATCTCACTCCAGTCCTCCTGAAGCTAGAAGTCAGAGCCAGAATCTTACACTGAAGATGTAGACCAGTGTTTCTCAACCTTTTTTCAGCCGAGGCACCCTTTAAAATTATGTACAGACTCAAGGCACCCCATTCTAAAATGTAAAAAAATATATATATATTTAAATAGTTTTACATAACGCAGCGCCATCCACAAGTAGGTCACCCAACATTGGAGGGGATTTATTCTTCCAAAGCATATACACTTTTTGCAGACTGGTACCGACTCAAATTCCAATGTTTCTCTTCTCCCCCAATTTTTCTCCATCAGTCAGCTAATTTCATCCCAGCGCTGAGGGAGAAGGGCACAGGAAGGTCAAACAAGGATGCTGTGGAGGCAACAGACACCCTGCTTATCAACCGATGACGTCATTGGTTGTTAGGATGCCAGTGTCTAGAAAATCATAATTGTGCATAATGAAAACCCATGGCTTTGTGCAACTAAAAGGCAGGCTGCATCCACCTGCTGGCTTGTATACAATTTTTGATCACATTTTTAAGCATTTTACCAAGGTACTCCCAAGGAAATCTCAAGGCACCCTGGTTGAAAAAGGTTGATGTAGACTTAGGGGATTATTTACTAAAGGACAATCCCCTTTGCACTGCAAGTGCACTTGGAAGTAAAGTCGCTGTAGATCCGAGGGGGACATGCAAGGAAAATAAAAAACAGCATTTTAGCTTGTGCATGATTGGATGATAAAATCAGCAGAGCTTCCACTCATTTCAGATCTACAAAGTGGAGCTGCCTTTCGTAAATAACCCTGTACGACACAATAGGCACAGGAAATGCACTGCTATTTTGCAGAAGGAATTTATAACAAAATTAAAAATTTCAGGGTATTAATTATGTGCAATTAAACATTTCTAGATGCTCCCTACAACATAGCAAATCTTAACTTTTTGAGTTCAAGTCACTGCAAAGCATGACAGGTAAAATAAATAAATACTGTGCTATGGTGTGCTTCTTGTTAGCCTTTACTGTAGCCATTTTCATACTTCCATCCTTACACTGTAAAATGTTAGGGATGTCCACACTTTTGTTCAATAACTGGACATAAAAAAAAAAAACTTAAGATTTAATTTGAAACATTATTGTCAAAACATCTATTGTCCATGTTTGAAGTTCCTCTGGGGGCAAGCATAGATAAGCCCAGTGACACAGTTTCTAGTTTTCGTAATTTAATCACAATATGCCCAAAACAGCGTCGGCTAATTTACAGTGCAGAACGTTTATTCAAGAGAACTTTCCACTTTAACAAATGTTATCTCAGGTATACCAGTATATTTAAGATAGTTAAAAATAAGCCCCCTTTCTTTGGTGAGACATGTCAGGTGGAGCCTGTTTGAGCGACGTCACCGCACACACCTGCCCGCCGTGACTCGTGGCTGTGCTTGGATGAGTTGGATTATACTCTGTGTACTTTACTGCTGCTACTGTAAGTGCATTATCCCATTATTAAACATGGTTTAATGCTTACAATGAGGCGTCTCCTTTCTTTCATATATGTTGATGCTGTGGCTGTGAATACAAAATAGGATTTTTTGTACTCACCGTAAAATCCCTTTCTCTGTAGTTCACTGACACAGCTCCTGTCTTAGACCATCGGGTTGTCACGCCACCTTCTGGAGAGGACTAGGCAGAACATGTTATAAACAGGACTTTCTAGTTTCGCCCAGGGGGCGGTCCCTTAGGTAACAACCCCCCGGCCTGCCTCCTGCAGCCTCAGTAGGTCAAAACGTAAAAAATAGGAGGGGAGGGTGCTGTGTCAGTCGGAACTACAGAGAAAAGGATTTTACGGTGAGTACAAAAAAAAAAATCATATTTTCTCTTACGTTCACCAACTGACACAGCGCCTTTCTTAGACCATTGGGACGTCCCCAAGCAGTGCCAAAACGAGGGGTGGGAAACAGCATAAAAACTTCACCCACAATGGCATGTGGGAAACAGTATAAAACTTCATCCACAAAAACAGTGTGGGAACAGCATAGAACTTTTTACCCACAAAAAAACAGAGTGCTCCTCAATCTGGGAGTCGCTACCTTGCAAACCGCCTCAAACTTGCGGTAACAAATGCAACAGTGCATTTTACATAAAAGTAACTTTTTTTGTCAAAAAAAAATCAGAAAAATGTAAGTGCAACTGCAAAATTACACAGCCGCTTGCAAAACTTTGCGGCCAAAACAGGCATCAGCCGATGCACTGACATCTACCTTGTAGAATTTTGTAAAGGTGTGAACAGACAACCAGGTCGCTCCTTTACACACTTGGGCGACAGATGCTTGATGTCGGAAGGCCCAAGACGTTCCAACTGCCCTGGTGGAGTGGGCCGTGACCATAAAAAGGGGCACCTGCCTCTTCAAGGCGCAGGCCTGTACTACAATCTGTCTGATCCACCTGGAAATGGTGGCCGACAAGACCACCATGCCTTTTTTCGGACCAGCCACTGAAACAAACAGTGAGTCTGACTTCCGAAAAAGGGAGTCGTAGCAGACAAATACACCCTCAGAGCCTGGACCACGTCCAGGAAATGGAGGGCAACCTCTTTAGGATGTATCGGTTTAGGACACAGAGATGGTAACAATGATGTGGAACGGCAAAACCACCTTCGGTAGAAAAGAAGGTTGCGGACGCAACACCACCTTATCCTTGTAGATAACCAGATAGGGCGACTTGCAAGACAAGGCTGCCAGTTCCGAAACCCTCCTGGCCGATGTAAGGGCCACTAGAAAAAACACTTTCTGGGAAAGGGTCAACAGAGGGATCTCTCTGATATTTTCAAATGGCGGTTTCTGAAGCACCGATAACACCAGATTCAGATCCCACGGGGGTAACGGTGGACACACACCGGAGGAACTACATGTCGGACCCCTTGAACAAAAGTGCTCACTAGAGAGAGTGAGACACCAGGGGTCGCTGAAAAAAAAAAGACAGTCAAAGGTGATATTTGTCCTAATGGTGCTCAAAGCCAACTTCTGGTCTACTCCTTGCTGTAAAACAGCAGGATCCTGGATATAGGATAGGAGCGCGGACGCCATCCTTTCTCCTCACACGTGGAGATGTAGACCTACCAGGTACGATGATATATCTTCAGAGAAGAAGATTTCCGTGCTCTCAGCAAAGTTGGAATCACCAAGTCCGAAAGACACCGGTTCCTCAACACTTGGCTCTCAATAGCCATGCCGTTAAAACCAGCGATGGTAAAACAGGATGGAGAATCGGACCATGAGAAAGCAGGTCCTCTCGTAATGACAGTTGCCATGGGGCATCCGCCACAAGGCACACTAGGTCTGAGTACCAGGGACGCTGGGGCCAATCTGGGGCAATCAGTATTACTGGAATGCCCTCAGCCTCCACTCTGTGGAGCAGACGTGGTAACAGTTTTAGTGGAGGAAAGGCATACATCAGCTGGTACTGACTCCATGGAGCCACCAGCGCGTGACGCGTCTTCCCAAGGATCGCTTGTCCTGAACACGAATCTCGGCACCTTCCGACTGAGATGGGAGGCCAGAAGATCCACGTCTGAGTGCCCCATCGTAGGCACAGTAGCCTGAACACCTCCGGATGGAACGCCCATTCTCCTGGGTCCAGCATCTGGCAACTTAGGTAGTCCGCCTGCCAGTTCTCCACTGCCAGGATGTAAATGGCCGATAGGGCCGGTACATTCACTCTGCCCACTGAAGGATGCGAGCGACCTCCCGTGCGGCGGCCAAGCTTCTTGTTCCTCCTTGGTGATTGACATATGCCACAGCTGTGGCGTTGTCTCACTGGATCCTGATCGGACGCCCTCGAAGTCTTATTAACCATGTGAAGAGGCATAGCCTGATCACACGCAGCTCGAGCACATTGATCGGCAACTTGGATTCCTCCTCCGACAGAGGCCCTGGGTCGACTGAACTCCCATTACTCCACCCCAGCCGGTTAGGCTGGCGTCCATTGTGATAACTGTCCAAAGTAGAGGTAGGAATGACTTCCCGGACTGAAGTGCCGGGGACCTCAGCCACCAGAGCAGGGAGTCCCTAACCAACTGGCTCACCTGAATCTGCCGATCAAGGGATAACGGAGACTTGTCCCATTTCATCAAGATCTCCTTCTGCAAGACTCTGGTGTGAAACTGGGCATACAGTACTGCCTCGAAGGAGGCCACCATGAGCCCCAGAACTCGCATGCAGAAGCGTAGCGACGACCACCTGCGGTTCATCAGCAGTTTACCATAGCTAAGTCTGCAGCTTGTCTGAAGCAAGAAAAACTCTCGCTTCCATGGAGTCCAGCAGTAAGCCTAAGTACTCCAGGTGCTGAGTCGGTACAATCACCGACTTTTTTAGGTTCAACAGCCACCCAAATTCCTGCAGGGTCTGCGTGGTGATCGCCACATCCTCCTCTAATTCTGAGGCAGAAGATGCTCTCAGGAGGAGATTGTCTAGGTAACCTACGATCATGATCCTGCGTTGTCACAGCAAACGCCAAAATAGGAGCCATTACCTTGGTAAATACTCAGGGGGGCTGATGCCAAGCCAAAACGGAGAGCCACAAACTGGTAGTGGGCTTCACCAACTGCAAAATCACAGAAATTTCTGATGCCGTAGGCATATGGGTATGTGCAGGTAAGCATCCTGGATGTCCAAAGATGCCAGACAGTCCCCTTGAGGGAGGGCAGCGACTACTGAGCGAACTGATTCCATTCTGAACCTCTGTATTTTTACAAAGTAATTGAAGGCCTTTAGGTCCAAGATTGTAGTCCCCAAAAAGGAAGGGGTACGTCCAAACAGATTGGAGTAGAACACCTGGAATCTTTCCGGCTCCGGAACAGGTACTATCACCCCGAGACTCAGCAGGTCCCTTACTGCCCCCATTAGGGCCTCCCTGCGAGCCGGGGAGTACAGGTATGCTGGAGGGGAAGAATCTGTTTGGTGGCCAAGAGCGGAACTCTATCTTGTAGCCAGAGGAAATCAGATCACAGACCCATTGGTCAGAACAGCCGAGAGGCCCACCGGGCTGCAAACTCCCAAAGGCAACCCCCCACCCATGTTGTGGGGGGGGGGGGGTTGCGGTAGCACTTTTGTTCACAGGCTTGTGGTTCCAGGGACGTTTTTGTCCTTCAGAGGTCATCCTGTCGGGCTGGGGACATTTAGCTGAAGCCCCGGGCGGACGAAAAAGCTGTTTGTGAGCGGAAAATGAGGGCCCTTCCCTACGGCGTGGCTCCTTAGCCTTCCTGGCCTGTGGGAGTAGGGTACTCTTACCACCTGTGGCATTTTTAATAATGTCATCCAACGAGGCTCCAAAGAGCCGCTCGCCAAGGAAGGGTAAATCCGTCCGGGCTTTTTTTAGATGCCTTGTCAGCCAACCAGCATTTTAGCCAAATCAGGCGCCTCAGCACCACTGCTGTCACTGAAGCCCTGGATAACAGAGGGAGGGTATCCAGGGCCACGTCACAAACGTACTTAAGGCCTTGCACTAACTGGTCTGCGAGTTCCACACAGACAGGAGAAGCCTGTTGCCTCCCCAATTCACAGTGCAAAAGTTTTGCCCACTCAGTAAGTGTCTGTGACACAAGTGCGGATGCCAGTACTGGTCGCATTGCTGACCCCACAACCGTAAACAAAGAACGGGCCACTGCCTCGGTCTTCCTGTCCATGGGGTCCTTAAAGGCAGGGGTCCCCTCTTCCGGGATCGTGGTTACTTTGTTTAACCTGGATACTGGGGGGGTCCACAACTGGAGGAGCTGACCATTTTTTGAGAAGGCTCTCCTCAAAGGGGTAACACACCGCCATGTATCTGGGGACCGAAAAGGTCCGCTGCAGTCAACCCCATTCGTTGTATATGAACTTATGGAAATAAGTCAGATACAGAAACACCTTAGGGTATACGGGCTGGCTTACGGGACCCAAAAGGGACCACTACATCAGCAGAGGGATCTGCTGTCTCCTGAATTTTCAGGGTATCACACACAGCTGTGATAAGTGCTCCAACAACCGCTTTATCGCGCATGGACCCGGACGGGGTCTCATCCTCACTGTCCGATCGATCCTGGTCAGCATCATCTGAAATGACAGAGCAGGGGTCACCAGCCTCAGCGGGGCCCGAGTCTGCGTCAGAGCTCTCCCCGGAGAACGGGGCGGAGGCCCTTTTTTTTACCACCTTTGCGCACAAGCACCTCCTCCATCTTGGCAACAAACATATTAAGGACCGCCAACAAAGCATCCAGAGGAACTGCACTGTCTGCAGGAGAACCGGTTGCAATTGCCTGGATTTCGGGGGAAGAAACACCAGTTTCTCAAGCCATGCTGACCCTACCCTGTCTGCCACCTGTTGGGGACTTAGGAGGGTGGGACCATCACTGTCCTAACTGCTGCAGGCTAACGGGCTCACACCGCAGGACTCACCACCCTGACCGGGTTCTGCACTGTCCAGCTAGGTGTGCCTGTGTCCTGTGTCAGCTCCCAGATGCTTGTGAGAGAAAAACGCGCTGTGCTGAGCCCCACTGTACAACACTGAACATGAAGAACGTGTTTAAGGTTCAACAAAATGGCCGCCGAGCATCCAGTAGAAAGGACATAATCACAGGGAAAATGGCCGCCAGACTACAGTAAAATGGAGCCAGACCATGCTGCTCCCTGGTCACACCAAAAATGGCCACCGAGCACTGTATGCAATGAGACAGTGAAAACAGGCAGAGGAAATGGCAGTAAACAGCGCTACAGCGATCGATAGACACCCAGGGGAGAGACCTACAGACTTCCAGGGCATAGCTACCCAGCGCAGACCCCACCCCAGGTGAGAGCCCCCTCCGGGAGCCCTTGTCTATGGCACACACCGCTCAGCAGCCCATGCAGCATCCTCCACAGGGAAGGGGGGATCGAAGATAGGGACAGGGAGGTGAGGGACCCCTGAATCGACCTCCCAGGGAATGCCCAGCTGCTCAGCCCCACTGAGGCAGGGAGAGCTGTACTTACCAGTCCTGACGAGCTGGGAAACATTCCATCACAGACCCACTCTCTGATCATTACCGGGTGGCTGCTGGCCCGGCACACTGACGCAGACATCAGTGGCCCAGTTATATGTGTGCCCTGGGGCATTACGCCCACCGGCTGCCCATGGAGCTGGGGGGCATGACGTGGCCGACCCAGTGCGGAGCTCTGGTCTGCACACTCTCGCTGACCAGGCTGGGGAGACTACACGGATAAGGGTATCCAGCCTGTCAACCAGCCGGCTGTTGATAGCAGATCACAGGATCTTTAATCTTGGGCAAAAGTCAAACTTCTGCAGAAAAAAATCCACGGACCGATGGGCCCGCAGGGTTTCTAGGTCCTTTTCCTTCACTAGGCCGAAAAAAAACTGAAGCTGCAGGAGGCAAGCTGGGGGGGTTGTTACCTAAGGGACTGCCCCTTTGGTGGAACTAGAAAGTTCTGGTTTTGTTATAACATGTTAACATGTTCTGCCTAGTCCTCTCCTGAAGGTGGCGTAACAACCCGATGGTCTAAGAAAGGAGCCGTGTCAGTCGGTGAACGTAAGAGAAATGTTTTTTTTTTTTAAGATTTGGCGTCGCTTTAACTGAGAATTGCGTGGTCATGCTATGCTCTACCCAAACAAAATTTGCATACTTTTTTTCCCCACAAAATAGAGCTTTCTTTTTGGGGTATTTGATGACCTCTGCGGTTTTTATTTTTTGCTCTAGAAACAAAAAAGAATGATAATTTTGAAAGAACAACAATATTTTTTACTTTTTGCTATAATAAATAATGTGGTACTGTGACTACTTAGTAGGAACAAACGATATGTCTCCTCCCCCGGCAGAACAGGGATTTGTGTGCACACACACACACAAATCCCCGTGCTGGCACTCATGTCTGACCGGTGCGGGCACGATCGCACCCGCCGGCCACGAGTATCATGTGCCCTGCCATGCAGCGGGCACGCACACCCTCTGTGGGCTCTTAAAAAGGGTACACTATACTCATACAGGGTTTCGCCCAGGAGAGCCATTCTGCCAACGTATATCGGCGTGAAGACTATGGTATTGTAATTGGTGTTAAGGGTGTTGAGGAGGAAGGGCCAAAACATCCAAAAAGGCAGATCTTAGATTCCTTGTCGATTTGTATCCTCGATATACTGTAGTATGTATGTAGTTTACAATTTGGTCCCAGAAGTTAGATATCTTGGCACAGCTCCACATTGTACGCAGTTGTGTGGGTTGTATGGTGCCACACTAAGAACAGGTTGAGGCTAAGGGATCTGATATATCAATCAAAAGATGGTCATGAAAACTTGATGTGATGTACTAGCTTGAATTGTTTCTCATTCCAAATTTCGCTAGATATTAAACTGTAAAAAAAAGTTATATCCTCCAAGAAGTTTATCATCTAATGCCTCATCTGGAAATTCCTTACTCCATCCTTTTAATGGCAAGTGTCTCTATGATGCAGTTAATTGATAGTTTGATGGAGAATAAAGGTCAGATATTATCAGATATTGAGTATCTTTGCAGTTGTACTGCATGGTCTATTAAGAGATTGCTGAGAAAGATCTTTGTTTCGAACTATAACAAGACTTGATATTTTTAATCATTTGGTTGTAATAGTACGCATGGTCTTCTGGTAGTTAAACTTCTTTAGATAATGCTCTAAAATATTTTATTTTAGTTTTGATGGTCTTGATGGTAAATGGGCATCACTGTTTGTATTCCTTTTGCTATCCATACATTGGAAACTTTGGCATTGGTTGTGCCGACCATTTTTGGGTTTCCATGCAAAGGAAGATATTTATAAATCATCAATGACAAATTTAGAGATCTCCTATCTGTACTCCATGTGACAAGGGTGTCCCGTAAAAATAGATTGCTTTGTAGTTTACCAGGCTTCAGGTGATTGTAGCTGTAATAGTGCCCTTGCGACAGAGACAATTGAGTACTGTCCATGATATATTTTTTATTTGAACATACAATTTTTCAGGACAAGCTTTTGGGGTATGTTCCCTTCAAGGTCCCAAAGGATGAATTTGCACAGACACACCATCAAGGAACATAAAGAAGATAGTTTCTTACAATCGGACCAAAATGTAGAAGACCTCAATGTTTTAGTTCTGAAAGGGAATTTCAGAACTATCCAGGAAAGAATAACTTGTGAACTAAGAATGATACTTATATTTGACACAAAAAACAGTTTTACGACCCCCTCTGTGACCAATAAAAAATCATCAGGCTTATTTGAGTAGTTTTTAAAGTAGAATATCCAATCTATACCAATCCTCAAAAGACATGATTAGATTATAAATCCTAATGTTAGGAAGACCTAATCATCCTTCACTCTTTGAGATATAGCTTGTATTGTGAAATAGAGATGTGTGGTTTTTTTGATCGCCATAAAAGGATGTTATTGATTTAGTTATTGTTTTGAAGTCTGCATGTGTTTAAAAGCGGGATGGTCTGCATTGGATATAAAAGTTTAGAGAAGGATTATACCTCCCAAAAAGTGAGATTGGAAGACTCAATCATGCTTCCAACTCTGATACAATTTTAGAAATAAGTGGTGGGCAATTTAAAAAAAAATAATAATTAATTGTGATGAGGCTCTCTTCCTATTTTTATCCCTAGGTATGTAATACATTTGTTCTCGTAAGTTTACATACCCTGGCAGAATTTATGATTTCTGGGCCATTTTTCAGAGAATATGAATGATAACACAAAAACTTTTTTCACTCATGGTTAGTGTTTGGCTGAAGCCATTTATTATCAATCAACTGTATTTACTCCTTTTAAATCATGAGAACAGAAACTACCCAAATGACCCGGATCAAAAGTTTACATACCCCAAATTTTAATACTGTGTATTGCCCCCTTTAACATCAATGACAGCTTGAAGTTTTCTGTGGTATTTGTGGATGAGGCTCTTTATCTTCTCAGATGGTAAAGTTGCCCATTCCTCTTGCCAATTTTGACCAAATTTCCTGTGCCTTTGTAGCTCACACATCCCCAAAACATTAGCAATCCACCTCCGTGTTTCACAGTAGGAATGGTGTACCTTTCATAATAGGTCTTGTTGACTCCTCTCCAAAAGTAGCATTTATGGTTGTGGCCAAAAAGCTAAATTTTTGTCTCATCACTCCAAATTACTTTGTGCCAGAAGCTTTGAGGCTTCTCTGTGCTGTTTGGCGTATTGTAAGTGGGATACTTTGTGGCATGTGTGTAGTAATGGCTTTCTTCTGGTGACTCGACCATGCAGCCCATCTTTCTTCAAGTGCTTCCTTATTCTGCATCTGGAAACAGCCACAGGTGTTTTCATAGAGTCCTGTATTTCACCTGAAGTTATTTGTGGGTTTTACTTTGCATTCCAAACAATTCTCATGGGAGTTTTAACACTGCTGATTGGCATTCTCAATTCCTTGGATATCTTTTTATATCCCTTTCCTGTTTTATACAGTTCAACTACCTTTTCCCGCAGATCCTTTGACAATTATTTTGCTTTCCCCATGACTCAGAATCCAGAAACCTCAGTGCAGCACTGGATGAAAGAAGCAAAGGTCTGTCAGGAGTCCAGAAACTCATTGACCCTTTCATATATACACACACACAGACACATACTAGTTACAAGCAAACAGATCACAGGTGAGAATGGTTACCTTTAATAGCCATTCAAACCCCTTTGTGTCAACTTGTGTGCATGTTATCAGGCCAAAATCATCAGGGTCATTTGGGTAGTTTCTGTTGTCATTATAATTTAAAAAGAGTAAACACAGTTGAGTAATAATAAATGGCTTCAGCCAAACACCAACCATGAGTGAAAGAAAAGTTTGTGTTTTATCATTCATATTCTCTCAAAATCGGCCAAGAAATCATAAATTCTGCCAGAGTATGTAAACTTATGAGCACAACTGCACGTTGAGTAGCTATTTTAAATGGGGAACCTTTTTGAGTCATGTTTATATCACATTGATGCCATTTCTTAATTTTTATTTATTCATTCATATAGTTGATTTATTGAGTGAGCACATCTGTCTTTCTTAAATACTTGTACATTTAAATGGAAGATGCCATAAATGTTTAACTGACCACTGACCTTCTTTTGTTTGAGAAGAGTCTCTGATTTTTGGCTCTTGAGAGCTTCAGATGCCTCCTCCACAGAGTGCAGTTTTTCCTGTGCAGATGGTTCACTATACGCAGATGGAGTAGGTTGCGATAAACCATTTTCCATGGAAAACTGTAGGATAAAAGCAAACAATGTATAGACATAGTATACATTAAGAGACTAAATCATGTGGAAAATGCCTGCAGCTTGTACCTCTGTATCCGAAGACTCCGACTCTCCCTCAGATGAAGTTACCGATCTATTATCTTCTGGCAAGTCATCTTCCTGTGACTCGAAAACTTTACATTTTTCTTGTCCAAGCCCTAGAGTAGACTGAACATTTGAAGTTGAGCTTAGGTGAAGAGCAGAGTGGGCTAGCGTATTCTTGTTGCTGTTGATATCACACTGGAGATTGGTGGAGGGTAAAAGAAGTGATTCCGGAGAAAGGCTGAGGGGTTCAGTCTTAGAAGCAAAAGATTTAAGGCGAAGGCCTACATCAGAGGAAACAGCAGATATTGAGGTCACTGTCTGTTTCGCTGAATTTGGAGGATTAGAAATATCAATCTGGTGATTAACACAAAAGCTATGATCTCCTGCTGAATCAGCAAACACTGAGGATCGCAAAGTTGTGTTTTTTTGGGACAATAAACGATTAAAGCTTTGATTTTCAGTAGACAAAGATGTTCCACCAGAAGGCAGAATAGAAGAAGAAGTTATTGCACACTTAGGGGAAAGGGAAACATTAGAGGTAAGTGCAGAAAAGGCTGTATCTAAATCTGAAGGTTTGTTGGATGTCAGAAAATTTGTGGACATCAGAGATGAGTTGAATAGGCCTGAAGGTGAAATGGATGTTGACAGTTTATTAGTTAAATGGGATTGAGAAGTCAGGGAAAGAAGAGGATTGCTGGTTGATAAAAGTTTTGAGGACAGATTTGAATCAGTGGTCAAAATTGAGTTAGTAGTCATAGTGGATTTGTTTTCCATGGAAAACTTTAGCAACTTATTTTTAGGGCCACAAAATTCTGTGCAAGGCTGATTAGCAGTGCCTATGCGATCAACACCAGGCAAAGTCAAGGCCAGTTTGCAGCGAGGCTGCTTTGCTCCACGTAAACCAGTGTTCTCCGATTGAAAGCCAGGGCCAGGAAAAGGCATGATGGCAGTCCTGAACCTACAACAAAAAATAAGTACTTATTAAAGTAAAAGTCTCATATAGCATATTTGCAGTAATGCAGAGCTCAACTACCTTTGTATTTATTTTTCAACTGTTTTGCACTGGCCTCAACACCTCTCGAAGATCAAAACTCTGACTCTCACTATGCTCAGGTGTGAATTGGGCCTTATTAGTGTTTGAGATTGTGTGGCAGATAAAAAGGCTCCATCCAGGTCTGATTATTAGGAATGGGCTCAGGCGTGTTTAGATCGAACCCACCAGGAAGCTGGCACTGCACACTGCCAATTATAGGCAGTATGTGTAATTGCAGCTGTCGGTCAGGAAATGCCTCACTGCATATGATTGGCAGTGTGCAGTGATGGCTTGCTGGCAGGTTTGATCCAAACATGCCCGAGCCCATCACTATTACCTACATGTAAAACATGGGTACAATTGTTATTTACGCTTTAAGCAAACTATAGATCATATTTTCATGTCCATAAGGCTGCAGTTTTTCCTCCTGAAGTCATGTATTTAAACCTTATCTGCTCACCTGTGATTTTTATGCGGATATGAATGATGACAATGATACATGTACCCGTATGCACAACCACAGCTCCAAAGGACATAGTGTGAGGAGTTTGGTGTGGAGCAACTTGAGTGGCCAGCAGCGAGTTCAGACGTCAACCCTATTAAACATCTTTGGAATGAATGCCAATTGCAAGTCAAATCTTCTAATTCTGCATCAGTACTTGGCCTATTAAAGTGGTAAAGGCTCAAGGTTATTTACCTTTATGCATTCAATGCATGAAGGTAAGAAACCAGTGTGAAGCCCCCCCCCCCCCCCCGCCCCACCTAATACTTACCTGAGCCATATCTGGATCCAGCGACATGCACAGGGCAGCGGCTCTCTTTCTCCTCATTGGCTGAGACATCAGTGGGAGCTGCTTACTATGGGGGCATTGGCAGGATGGAGGGACCAGGAGCATCGGCAAGGGACCCGAGAAGAAGAGGATCAGAGCTGCCCTGTACAAAACCACTGCACAGAGCAGGCAAGTATGACATGTTTGGTATTTTGTTTTTAATCTGCTTTTAATATCACTTTAAATAATCTTTTGGCTGAGCGAGAAGAAATTCCCACAGACTTCAGACTCCACAATCCTGTGGAAAGCCTCTAGAAGAGGGGGCCCTCTTATAACCTCCCGAGTGGGCTTAGGGGCAAATTCATATTACTGTTCATAGTTTTGAAATGGGATGTCTAAAAATCAAAAAACAAACCAAAAAAAACGTACGTTGGTGTGGATAGTCAGGCGGCTTTAGCTATATAGTGTATGTGGAATAGGTTGGGTACAATGTTACATTAAAGTAACAGACAATTATGTCATGAATCCTTAGTGTAGTTCTCAGTTTCTCAAGCACTACAGGTCAGTGCCTATAGCAGAAAACAAATGAAAATTTAAAATCTTTACAGTCTTCATTGTCTGCCCATCAATGACCATCTGCAGGTAAATCCAAAAGCAAAAAGTAGGGATGCACCGAAATTTCGGCCACCGAAACATTTTGGCCGAAAATGCCCTTTTCGGCAATTTGCCGAAAGGAAAAAACGGCCGATAATTGAGCCGAAAATGGGGCGGGGCCTGGGGCGGAACTCCGCCCCTGTCCCGCCCCTGGTGCCTCCCATGATGGGGGTGAATAGCGCAGGACTGATGCAGCCAGCGATGCCCCTCTGCAGTGAAGAGAGCCGTCTGGTTGAATAGAGCGCCGGGAACATCACAGCTTTAATTTCAATAGCTGTGTGTTCCCCGTCGCGCGCCGTCACACACAGCCCCTCCCCCTTGTCCGGGGAACTTTGATAGACAGATCACCTGTCCAGATTGGACGGGTGATCTGTCTATCAAAGTGCCTGGACAAGGGGGAGGGGCTGTGTGTGACGGCGCGCGACGGGGAACACACAGCTATTGAAATTAAAGCTGTGATGTTCCCGGCGCTCTATTCAACCAGACGGCTCTTTTCACTGCAGAGGGGCATAGCTGGCTGCATCACAGGGGGCAACGCTGGCTGCATCACAGGGGGCAACGCTGGCTGCATCACAGGGGGCAACGCTGGCTGCATCACAGGGGGCAACACTGGCTGCACTTATCTCTTTTATCAGGTCGCCAGTCTCTGACCACCTCCTGTACCGTGTCGCCAGTCTCTGACCACCTCCTGTACCGTGTCGCCAGTCTCTGACCACCTCCTGTACCGTGTCGCCAGTCTCTGACCACCTCCTGTACCGTGTCGCCAGTCTCTGACCACCTCCTGTACCGTGTCGCCAGTCTCTGACCACCTCCTGTACCGTGTCGCCAGCCTCTGACCACCTCCTGTACCGTGTTCCCAGCCTCTGACCACCTCCTGTACCGTGTTCCCAGCCTCTGACCACCTCCTGTACCGTGTTCCCAGCCTCTGACCACCTCCTGTACCGTGTCCCCAGCCTCTGACCACCTCCTGTACCGTGTCCCCAGCCTCTGACCACCTCCTGTACCGTGTCCCCAGTCTCTGACCACCTCCTGTACCGTGTCCCCAGCCTCTGACCACCTCCTGTACCGTGTCCCCAGCCTCTGACCACCTCCTGTACCGTGTCCCCAGCCTCTGACCACCTCCTGTACCATGTCCCCAGCCTCTGACCACCTCCTGTACCATGTCCCCAGTCTCTGACCACCTCCTGTACCATGTCCCCAGTCTCTGACCACCTCCTGTACCATGTCCCCAGTCTCTGACCACCTCCTGTACCATGTCCCCAGTCTCTGACCACCTCCTGTACCATGTCCCCAGTCTCTGACCACCTCCTGTACCATGTCCCCAGTCTCTGACCACCTCCTGTACCATGTCCCCAGTCTCTGACCACCTCCAGTACCATGTCCCCAGTCTCTGACCATCTCCTGTATAAAAATATTTTTTGAAAACAGTCATTTTCGGTATTGGTGCTGTTTCAGTATCGGTTTTCGGCCTAGTGTATTTTTCATTTTCGGTATCGGTTTCGGCACCAAAAAACCCATTCGGTGCATCCCTAGCAAAAAGGGTAGAAGATGGACTACAAAGAAAAACGAGAAGGCATGGATACACACACACACACACAATCTCACAAAAGTGAGTACACCCCTCACATTTTACAGCTGTCAGAAACCATGAATCAGACCGAGACAGAAGTAAAGTTAATCACACTTGTTTAATAATAATAAAAAGGTAAACAGAGTAAGCGTAGTCAATAAATAGGAGTTCAGTAACCAGATCACCAAATTTAACTCACCTGCTCCCCATTTACACCTGAGACCTTGTAACACGAATTAGTCACATGACACCGGGGAGGGAGAATGGTTAATTGGGCCCAATTTGGACATTTTCACTTAGGGGTGTACTCACTTTTGTTGCCAGCGGTTTAGACATTAATGTGTGGGTTGAGTTATTTTGAGGGGACAGCAAATTTACACTGTTATACAAGCTGTACACTCACTACTTAACGTGTGTGTGTGTGTATAATATACACACACACATATATTTACACACACACACTGTATATATACAGTGACATGGGAGTCGGGGGCGGGGCCACGTCCTGCTGTCTGTGTCAATGGAGTGCGCCCGCACAAGTGCCCCCAGGGAATGCGGGTCTCCGTGGGGGCACTCAAGAAGGAGCGCTGCTTGGGGACCCCAGAAAAGGAGGATCGAGGCCCCTCTGTGCAAAACAGAGGCGGTAAGTATGACATGTTTGTTTGTTTGTTTTTAAACTAACCTTTACAACCACTGTGGGAAAACTTATAAAATCCACAGGGGATCAAATTATTATTTTCCCCACTGTATGTGTTCCTACAAAGACTGAAAGAAAACTTCAAAAAAAAAAACATTTCCTGGAGTTTTCATCCCTTTTTTTTTTTACACACAACTAGAAGACACAGATGGAAATGTATTAAAATGATGGTTATTTTTAAAAAAAATATTTGCAAACAGGCTTATACCTACCTGCTCTGTGCAATGCACAGAGCAGGTAGGTATAAACCTGTTCGTTATTTTTAAAATAAAAATGTGCCTGCATCTATAGACAAAGACAGCACAGCTCGGCCCAGCCCCCTCTCACATAATTTGAGTGACAGCAGTGGGAGCCAATGTGCCAAGCCTGTGAGAGATGGGAGAAGTCAGAGAGCCTCTACAAGCGAGCACAGGACTAAATCGAGTGAGAATTTAAGTATGGGGGGGGTCGAGGGGACATATTGCTACCTAAATATTTTTTACCTTAATGCAAACAATGCAGTATGTAGTGACAGAGCATAGAGCTGCACAATTAATCGTTAAAAAAAATTGCGATCTCGATTCAACCCCTCTGACATCTCTATTGCAGAGTTTGCCGATTCTTTCATATACCAAGTGGAGAGACTTATCTGCTCACTCAGCTGTGAAAAGAAAACATCTGGCAGTTTGCAAAGTTTTTAATATGAAACATTGTAACTAACTCTTCCTTCTTAGATCAAAGGGATACACTTCTGTGTGAATAATAAATCCGGGCAGTCTGCCAAGTTTTTAACAACATGTAAATGCAGGAAGTTTAACCACTAAAGCCTCATTCAAACGAGGCGGATCCGCTGCCACCGAGTCTGCCAGCTCAGATCTCATATTTAAGAGGACCTGTCATGCTTTTTTCTATTACAAGGGATTTTTACATTCCTTGTAATAGGAATAAAAGTGACACAAATTTTTTTTTTTTAAAAGAACAGTGAAAAAAAAATAAAAAAAATGTTTAAACGCGCCCTGTCCCGCCCGCATATGAAAGCGGTGTTCAAACCACACATGAGGTATCGCCGTGATCGGTAGAGCGAGAGCAATAATTCTAGCCCTGGACCTCTTCTGTAACTCAAAACGTGCAACCTGTAGAATTTTTTAAACGTCGCCTATGGAGATTTTAAAGGGTAAAAATTTGTTGCCATTCCATGAGCGGTGCAATTTTGAAGCGTGACATGTTGGGTATCAATTTACTTGGCGTAACATTATCTTTCACAATATAACAAAAAATTGGGCTAACTTTACTGTTGTCTTATTTTTTTTATTAAATAAATTATTTTTCCCCCAAAAAAGTGTGCTTGTAAGTCCGCTGCGCGAATACGGTGTGACAGACGGTATTGCAACGACCACCATTTTATTCTCTAGGGCAGTGATGGCGAACCTTGGCACCCCAGATGTTTTGGAACTACATTTCCCATGATGCTCCGCTACACAGAGTGCATGAGCATCATGGGAAATGTAGTTCCAAAACATCTGGAGTGCCAAGGTTCGCCATCACTGACCTAGGGTGTTAGAATAAAAAATATATATAATGTTTAGGGGTTCTAAATAAAGGGAAAGAGATAGGCAGACAATAAAAAAAAACAGGCAGGGGAAGCTCCATTAGCATTGCTGGTTGTCATACCAACAGCCACCACAAGATGGCGCCAGATTCCAGAAGGAATCATAGGACCGCAGAAGGCCTCAAACCCGCGGCCTCAATTATCAGCCGCCGGCGGAAAGGCCCCCGACGCGATCACGCCGGGAGGGTCCAGACTCCACGGAGACAGGATACCCCCAGCTGTGCTGCCCCAGGTGCCAGGTCGCTAATTCTAGTCGCAAATGCGACCTGGCGCCCGGGTTCTGTCGAGCCCTGTATTTATATATATATATATATATATATATATATATATATATATATATATATATATATATATATATATATATATATATATATATATATATATATATATATATATATATATATATATATATATATATATATATATATATATATATATATATATATATATATATATATATATATATATAAGCAGAGACCCTAGGGAATAAAACGGCAATTGCTGCAATATTTTATGTCACACTGTACACCAGCGGTCTTTCAAACACAATTTTTTGGGGAAAAAATACACTTCAATGAATAAAAAAATAAACCCGAAACAGTAAACTTAGCCCAATTTTTTAGGTTTTAATGTGAAAGATGTTACGCTGCGAGAATCGTGATCTATCTTCTAAGCAAAAAAATTGTGATTCTCATTTTAGCCAGAATCATGCAGCTCTAACAGAGCAGCTAGTAAGTAACATGACAGAGTGGTCAGTGAGCAGTAGTGACAGAGCAGTATGTATTTTCGGGGGGGGGGGGGGGAGGGGGTTAGTGAGCAGAATGTAGTGGCAGGCCAGGGAGTATGTATCGTTGGGTGAGCAGCACGTAGTGTTGGGGCGCTCAGTGAGCAGCGTGTTGTGCCACGGCGAGCACCACGTACTAGCTTTGGGTGAGCAGCTCGTAGCGTTGTGGCGCTCAGTGAGAAGCGTGTAGTGTTGCGGCGCTCAGTGAGAAGCGCGTAGTGTTGCGGCGCTCAGTGAGAAGCGCGTAGTGTTGCGGCGCTCAGTGAGAAGCGCGTAGTGTTGCGGCGCTCAGTGAGAAGCGCGTAGTGTTGCGGCGCTCAGTGAGCAGCGCGTAGTGTTGCGGCAATCAGTGAGCAGCGCGTAATGCTGGGGCAATCAGTGAGCAGCGCGTACTGGCGGGGCGCTCAGTGACCACTGCATACTGGCGGGGCGCTCAGTGACCACTGCATACTGGCGGGGCGCTCAGTGACCACTGCATACTGGCGGGGCGCTCAGTGACCACTGCATACTGGCGGGGCGCTCAGTGACCACCGCGTACTGGCTGGGGGGGTTAAGTGACCACCGCGTACTGGCGGGGCGCTCAGTGACCACTGCATACTGGCTGGGGGGGTTAAGTGACCACCGCGTACTGGCGGGGCGCTCAGTGACCACCGCGTACAGCAGCACGTACTGGCGGGGCGCACAGTGAGCAGCACCTACTGGCGGGGAGCTAAGTGAGCAGCGCCTATTGGCAAGGCGCTCAGTGAGAAGCGCCTACTGGCAAGGCGCTCAGTGAGCAGCGCCTACTGGCGTACTGACGGGGCGCTCAGTGAGCAGCGCGTACTGACGGGGCGCTCAGTGAGCAGCGCGTACTGACGGGGCGCTCAGTGAGCAGCGCGTACTGACGGGGCGCTCAGTGAGCAGCGCGTACTGGCGGGGCGCTCAGTGAGCAGCGCGTACTGGCGGGGCGCTCAGTGAGCAGCAGGTACTGGCAAGGCGCTCAGTGAGAAGCGCCTACTGGCAAGGCGCTCAGTGAGCAGCACGTACTGGCGGGGCGCTCAGTGAGCAGTAGGTAGTGGTAAGAGAGTATAATGTAGCGATGGGACAAGCAGTATGTAGTGTTAGGGCGCTCAGTCATTTACGGGAGGAGATGGAAGACTTCCTGGGCTGCTTCATTCTGGCTCCCCCTCCTTCCTCAACTTCAGCTGCGGTATCAGTCAGAATGAAGCAGCTACTGAAGGGAGGAATGCTGAAGGCAGACACACCCCCAATCCTACCTAACAACTCTGACTGCCTCAGGAGATTTGTAAGTAACTCAGACAGGGGAGAGCTAAAGCAGCCCTCTAGCCTCTTACCAAACAGACTTAGGCCGCGTACACACGGGCGGACTGTTCGCCCAACTTTGTCCGCTGAACAGTGTTTCAGCGGACAGTCCGCTCGTGTGTGGGCTTCAGCGGACAGTTTCAGCGGACAGTCTGACGAACAAAGTTTTTCGGAAATCCCGTAAAACTGTCCGCTGAAACTTGGTTTGAGCGGACAGTCCGCTCGTGTGTAGGCTTGTTCGTCAAACTAAGTTCCGCGCATGCTCAGAAAGGATTTACACGCCGAAGGTTGTATTGCAGTGTATAGGACGTCGTTTTTCTAGTCCCGTCGTACGTGCCGTTCACGTCATCGCGCACGGTTTCAGTGGACTGTTCGTTCATCGTGTGTGGTCAAGTCCGCTCATGCTAATTTTGAGCGGACTGTTTGTCGAACAAGGTTGGGCGAACAGTCCGCGCGTGTGTACGCGGCCTTACACCCCATACACACACTATCAGATTTTCTGCTGATTTTTGTCTTCAGATTTACCAAAACCATGTAGTAGAAGGGCCTGTCTGATTGCATACACATTGAAACTCTTAAGGTTTGACCTCATATTATATGGCTTTGGTAAATCTGAAGGGAAAAAAAAAAAATCAGCAGAAAATCTTTACACCCCAGTACATAAATAGCTGCAATGACAGGGACACTCGCTGCAGCTTTTCCCTGTGGCTGGGATCTTGGGACAAAGCAGTCAAAGGACAGCTGTCTAAAAACTGTCACTGTCCTGTAAATCCGGAACTGTTGGCAAATATGAAGATTATGTCTACACCCCTTAATACAAAAAAAGTATTTTGTTTGTACTTTTGTCAACGTATACAAGGCGTTCTATGATTGGATGAAGTAGACATTGTGAAGACCCCATCATGCCTCTCCACCCTAACCAGTCAGAGAAAGCTTTGCATTCACTTTGAATGGCACATATGACCAGAGAGTGTGCAGCATGGCAGCGATCAGTATGCGACCTGGAAGACAGTGATCAGCCAGGTATGGAATACCTATTAAAAAAATACTTTAAAGTGATGTAAAGGTTATTTTTCTTTTTAATAACAAACATGTCATTCAATGGTTTTACACAGAGTGGCACAGAACCTTCTCTTCTGGAGTCCCCCACTAGTCCCCTTCTTCTCTGTCCGCCCTCACAGCAAACCACGTGCTATGGGGAAAGACATGCAGGCTCGATCCTGAGCCAGGCTGTGTGGGTCCATAGACACACATACCACAGCTCGGTCCCATTCCCTTCTCACTGGATCTGATTGACAGCAACAGGAGCCAATGGCTCCCACTACTGCCTTTGTGGAGAGAAAAATAAAAGATCTGCTGCAGACGTGCACATCGCTGGATTTAGATCGGGCTCAGATACATGTTTATTGGGGGGGGGGGGGGGGGGGCAACAAAAGTTTGTTTGCTTTGTTTTTTTTTAACCCTAATGCAGATAATGCATTAATGTCATTAAAAAAAACTTTGCCTTTAATAACTACGGATCTAAGCTGACTAAATATAGTTGACGTGATCAGTTTTCAATGTGAAAGTTTCTAGATATGGAAACTGTGCAGAGTACACTAATGGTGACACTTCAGAGCCCAGCCCAGTGACAACTGGACAGATCAAGGCGCGCCACTACTACACAGTTCTGCCACTAGATGGCGGCAGGGGTCACATTCACTCCCGACAATAGCGCTTCGTAGGTGATAAAATGCCGGACTGTCTGCTTACTTCCTGCTCCGCACAAGGCTAACCTGGCCCTCTACTGACCGCACGGAACATGCAGAGAGATCTGACTTCAGCTGCTATGAGATGTTACCTGCTATATACGAGCTTCCCTTATAAGAGGCTTGTTCCACAATGGAGAGCAATGTGTCGCCTTCTCGTGCTCAGATTACCAGTTGATAGGATCGCCTGTATTCTTCCTACTTCCTGGTTTCCTATCCACCAATCACAGGCCTGATAGTTGACACCAGTGATCGGACATCACAGTAACAGGACTCTATGAGGAAGTGTTTGACTTACATCAGGGATAAAAGAAGTGATTCTTCCAGATAACACATGTACTAAAATATCCAAAACTACAGGCAAACAGTAACAATCACAATGTGAAAGTTGCTAACCATTACAATGGAATAGTCACACTTTATTCAGTTATAAAATACTTGGTGATTCTGCCAGTCCAAATCCCTTCCTCTCCAGGGTGGCAACACCATGCCATCCACTGTGAATAGTGTAGTGTTGACGCACCAGCATGCCACCCATCCTGAATTATGGTGCAGAAGGATCGTCCAGGATTATAGGTTGGCATGCTGTGTCCTGTATGGACTCTATAACAGACACAGTTTGTCCCTCCTTCCTTATACTCAGCTAGTGGGTGTTGCTTGTGGGTGGCTTGAGGTGTACATCACTGTGTGGCCCCTGTGACCAGGGGGCAGTAAAAACAGGTGCTGTTTTAATGCCACCCACCTACAACCTACCATGCAGCCAGAGAGGGCTGTAAACAACCTACAGCCAGAATACTCTGCATCACAGGTGCAGCAAATTTAATGCAGCTTGTTGAGTTGACAGTGGGCACAGCTCATTAATAGGGCCACGCTCATGGCTGCAGCAAGTTCCTTTTAACAATTGGCAAAGAGAAAAAGCTAAAAAAAAAAAACACAAGCATTCAGGAGGGAGATTATACTGCTGCACCTCTTGCCAAAAGAAACATGCATATTCATTTTTTGTCATGGCTGTAAAGCAAAGCACACTGGATTACAGTATTAAGCCCCTCCCTTCTCACTCTCTCCCATCTTGTCTTGTGTTCTCTCCCCCTTACTAACTCCCCCTCTCTTTCCATTTTGAACGCTATCTCCCTCTTTCTATCATCCCCTCTCTTTTTTCCCCCTTTTGCTATCTCCCCTCTTCCTCTCTACACCTCTTTAAAACCTCTCCCCCTTGCACTCACTCTCCTCCTCTTGCTACCCCCCTCTCTCTCTTTCTCCCCCTCTTGCTCTCCCCCTTCTCTCTGCCCCTCTTGCTATCTCCTCTCTCTCTTTCCCCCCTCTTGCTATCTCCTCTCTCTCAATCTCCCCCCCTTGCTATCTCCTCTCCCTTAATCTTTCTCTCTCCCCCTCTTGCAATCTCCTCTCTCTCTCTCTCTCTCTCTCTCTCTCTCTCTCTCTCTCTCTCCCTCTTGCTATCTCCTCCCCTCCCTCTCCCCCTCTTGCTATCCCCCCTTGCTATTTCCTCTCTCTCTCTCTCCCCCCCCTCTCTCTCCCCCTCTTGTTATCTCCCCCCCCCCTCTGTCTCCCCTCTCTCTCCCCCTCTTGCTAACTCCTCTCCCTCTCCCCCCTCTTGCTATCTCCTCTCTCTTTCTCTCTCTCTCCCCCCCCCCTTGCTATCTCCTCTCTCTTTCTCTCCCCCCTCTTGCTATCTCCCCCCTCTCTCCCCCCTCTTGCTATCTCCCCCCTCTCTCCCCCCTCTTGCTATCTCCCCCTCTCTCTTCCCCTTCTTGCTATCTCACCCTCTCTCTCTCCCCCCTTGCTATCTCCCCCTCTCTCTCTCCCCCTTGCTATCGCCCCCCCCTCTTGCTATCTCCCTCTCTCTCTCCCCGTCTTGCTATCTCCTCTGTCCCCATCTTGCTATCTCCTTTCTCTCTCCCGCTCTTGCTATCTCTCCTCTCTCTCCCCCTCTTGCTATCCCCTCCTATCTTCCCCTCTTGTAAACCCCCTCTCTCTCCCCCTTTTGCTATCCCCTCCTATCTTCCTCTCTTGTAAACCCCCCTCTCTCTCCCCCTCCGCTCTCTCTCTCTCCCTCTTGCCATCTCCCCCCCCCTCTCTTTCCCTCTTCCCTCCTCTCTCTTTCTCTCCCCCCTCTAGATCTCCCCCCCCCCACAAACACACTTTATTCTCCCTCCTTCTCCCCCCACCCACACTCTCTTCCCTCACTCTTGCTCTCTCCCACCCTTTTTCTCCCCCCTCTCTCCCCACCTTGCTGTACATCTATGCCTGCCTTGCTCTCTCTCCCGATTCTCGCTTTCTGTCACTCTCTCCCCTTGCTCCCTTGCATGCTCTCTCTCCCTCTTGTGCCTTCTCTCTCTCACATGCTGTCTTCCCCATGTGAGGTAACCTGTGTTTATCTGCCCAGATGAATGCAGCCTCACACTTGGAGCGCCTGGAAAACAATTATTTTAGATATGCCCTGTTCCCACCACAACATAAACATTGCCTTCCATTGTAACAACACAAGGCACCACCCCTTACAGTCTGTACAACAGACACCAGTCCACTCGATAAGATGGCTCATTTCAGCATGCATCTGGTGTCAATAAGGCCTAAATACAGTTCGGCATGGCACGCTATGCGTGACACTATTAGCTCTTCCCCCGGTGTGTCCCCTGCCCCTTAGGTGGCAACTCTAGCTACACCATGCAGGCACATCCTAAGGATGAAGGAAGAAATTGGCTGCACGCCGACCTGATTGAAGTCCATTTATTGAGTATTAGACATGTGCGATTCGTTTCATACGAATCTCAAATTCGTATGAATTTCTCAAAATTCGTACGTTCGGGAGGATCCGAAATACAAATTGCCGTGCGTCCGAATTCTGTACGGAACACAAACTTTTGTTTACGAATTCCGGATTTCGGATCAGCGTTTTTTTGCAGCGTTTTTTGCGGCGTTTTTTACCGCAATTCGCTGCGTTTTTTACCGCATTTTTCAGTCATTATGCTTATTATGACTTGCAGAAGACTTCTGTGATAGAAGTCAATGTAAGTTGCCTGAAGACACCAGTGAAGGACTTTAATCCTCTCTGGGCAGGCTGCCAAGAAAAGAACAAAATGATACAATGTTTCTTCTTCAATGGGCTGAACTCCGTGTGTAGAAGTTCTCAGTTTAACCAAAGACTAAATCTAACATTTGTTGCTTACAAGTAAAAATTCAGTATTTTCTGCTAGAAAATCACTCAGAAGCCCCAAAAATTATATATATTTTTTTAGCAGAGACCCTTCACTGATGTCTTCAGGCAACTTACATTGACTTCTATCACAGAAGTCTTCTGCAAGTCATAATAAGCATAATGAGCAATGTTTATTCCTATATGTATGTATTTCGTACGAAACAGAACGGAATTTCGGACACGAAATACGAATTACGAATTAATTTTATTACGAATCGGAACGGAACAGAACGAAACAAATTTTTTGACGGCGCCCATGTCTATTGAGTATTCCATGCAAACAATGACACACACCATGTTTGCAGTAGCCGGAACAGAGGTGGACCAGAGTGCTTATTCATCACCTTGAGGTGTGCTACCCACATTCCTTAACCGCTTGCCAACCAGCCACCGTCATTATACAGCGGCAGGTCGGCTCTCCTGCGCAAACCGCCGTAGCTGTACTGCGGTCTTTGCATGGGAGATAACGGACATGCCTGCATGTCTGGCGGACTCCATGTCTGCCAGCGACCACGATATACAGAGGCAGAATGGGGATCTGCCAGATGAAATGTCAGAGATCTATTGTTCCCAGTGATCAGGAACAGCGATCTCTGTCATGTCGCTGGCAGCCCATCCCCCCTACAGTACAAAAGATTATAACGGCGCCAAAGATATATATGTGATAACTGACCAAACCGTAGCTTTATCAATATTGATGTAGGTCAATAAGAGTTGGATGAGAGTCAATATTAGCGCAGGTTCACAGTATTATATAACATATATGTAATCTTATAAATAATTGTACATCTTATTGTGTAAATACTACAAAATACAGTGTGCAAACAAAACCCCAATAGCTAAAGTGCAACAAAATGTGAAAATCAATACTGTATGAATTATGAAAGATCACAATTAAATAAATGATATTAGCCTACTAAATAAATAACAAGTAAAGTGCAAAAATGCAACAATGTACAAAACACCATATTATATATGGATACAAAATTGTGCAAAAAATTGCAATGTAGTGCAAAGTGGATTTGCCTTTAGTAAATAAACCCCATTGTCTAATTTAGTTTAACAATAAGCAAAAGAAAAAGATTTAACTTGAAGTATCAAATGCACATCAATAGAAGCTAATCACCCCCTACCAATCTGCAAACGCCCATATGCAAATAAATACCAACAGACAATTGACCATGACAGTACATGTAAAACCATCAAACATATATAAATATAACCATATAAGAAATTTGAACAAAAAAGATGCCAATGGTCCCAAAAATAAATGACAATGGTCCCAAAAATGTGTCAAAATTGTCCGATGTGTTCACCATAATGTTGCAGTCCTGATAAAAATCGTCGCCATTGCTAGTAAAAAAAATATAATAATAAAAATGCTATAAATGTATCCCCTATTTTGTAGATGCTATAACTTTTGCGCAAACCAATCAATATACACTTATTGCATTTTTTTTACCATAAATATGTGGAAGGATACATATCAGCCTAAACTGAGAGAAAATTTAGCTTTTTTTGAAAAAAAAATGGGGATATTTATTGTAGCAAAAAGTACAAAATATTGTATTCTTTTAGAAATTGTCGATCTTCTTTTGTTTATAGCGCAAAAAATAAAAACCGCAGAGGTGATCAAATACCACCAAAAGAAAGCTCAATTTGTGGGGAAAAAAGGATGTAATTTTTGTTTGGGTGCAGCATCGCACGACCGTGCAATTGTCAGTTAAAACGACGCAGTGCCGAATCGCAAAAAATAGCATGGTCATTCAGCAGCCAAATCTTCCGGGGCTGAAGTTGCTAAAAGATACCAATCACTTTGCAGGTAGTAAATAATTTGAAATGGGAAGACCATTTCTCCTGGCTAACCTGTGATGTATGCAGCTTGTATTCTTCAATACCACATCATCTAGCTATAGAGGCAGTCTCATTCTATCTAGAACTTTTGACTGAACTACCTGTGGAGCATCATTCGTTTATTTTGGAGTTTCTTCTCTTTCACAACTATTTTACATTCGATGGGGGGTTCTATCTCCAAAGATGTGGGGCAGTGATGGGGGCAAAGTTTTTGCCCTCCCTTGTTAACCCACATGGGTTGGTGGGAACGATCCTGCATCTTTGGATCAGAGAACCCCTTTAGACCTCTCATTAAACTATATCTCAGGCACATAGATGATCTATTGATAGTTACGGAGGATGGTGTTGCACACCTAGATTCCTTCCTTGTGTTCCTAAATTCTAACAATAAAAATCTGTCATTTACGGGACAGGGGGACAACATAAGCATCTGTTAATTAGATGTGACATTGATTGGAAAATAATCAGGTGTCAACACTTCCCTCCACAGAAAGCCTTTATCAGACAATACTCTCCTTCTTTCCCAATCAGGCCATCCTAAACATACGATTAAAGAGATACCTGTTGGCCAATTTTTGAGAGTCAGACGTATCTGTACCAATGATACTACTTTTGAATATGCTTCTGCTTTATATAGACGTTTCTGAGACAAATGCTACCCGAGATGGATGCTCCACAGAACGCTGTCTATTGCAAAGGGGAAGAGGAAAGTAGATTTATTATCTAAAAAGAATCCCAGCAGGGTCAGCAATCTAAATAAAACTAGAGAGCAAGATTGTAGACTCACTATTTCCACCACCTTTAGTGCAGAATTTGACTCCATAAGGAATATTATTCTTAAACGACTAACGATTTTATCTACTGAGAAGATTTGTGCAGAGATTCTAAAGGATGGCATGAATGTGGTATCCCGTTGGGCACCTAACCTGGAATGCTCCCTGTCCCCCAGTTTCTTTAACCACTTTCAGACCGGACCATTTTGCTGGTAAATGACCAGAGGTCTTTTTACAATTTGGCACTGCGCTGCTTTAACTGGTAATTGCGCGGTCATGCAATGTTGTACCCAAACAAAATTTGCGTCCTTTTCTTCCCACAAATAGAGCTTTCTTTTGATGGTATTTGATTGCCTCTGCGATTTTTATTTTTTGCGATATAAACGTAAAAAGACCGCAAATTTTGAAAAAAAATGATATTTTCTACTTTTTGTTATTAGAAAAATCCAATAAACTCAATTTTAGTCATACATTTAGGCCAAAATGTATTCAGCCACATGTCTTTGGTAAAAAAAAAGTCAATAATTGTATATTTATTGGTTTGCGCAAAAGTTGTCACATCTACAAACTAAGGTAAGTTTTCTGGAATTTACGCAGCTTTTAGTTTACGACTGCCTATCTCATTTCTTGAGGTGCTAAAATGGCAGGGCAGTACAAAACCCCCCCAAATGACCCCATTTTGGAAAGTAGACCCCCTAAGGAAATTGATAAGTGGCATGTTGAGCCCATTGAATATTTTATTTTTTTGCCTCAAGCGATTGAATAATGACAAAAAAAAAAATTTTTTTTTTTTTACACAAAGTTGTCACTAAATGATATATTGCTCACGCATGCCATGGGCATATGTGAAATGACACCCCAAAATAAATTCTGCTGCTTCTCCTGAGTACGGGGATACCACATATGTGGGACTTTTTGGGAGCCTAGCCGCGTATGGGGCCCCGAAAACCAAGCACCGCCTTCAGGCTTTCTAAGGGCGTAAATTTTTGATTTCACTTCTCACTACCTATTACAGTTTTGAAGGCCATAAAATGCCAAGATGGCACAAAACCCCCACAAATGACCCCATTTTAGAAAGTAGACACCCCAAGCTATTTGCTGAGAGGCATTTTGAGTCCATAAAATATTTTATATTTTGCCACAAGTTGCGGAAATATTACAAACTTTACTTTTTTTTCATTTTTTTTTCACAAAGTTGTCACTAAATGATATATTGCTCACACATGCTATGGGCATATGTGAAATGACACCCCAAAATAAATTCTGCTGCTTCTCCTGAGTACGGGGATACCACATGTGTGGGATTTTTTGGGAGCCTAGCCGCGTACGGGGCCCCGAAAACCAAGAACCGCCTTCAGGTTTTCTAAGGGCGTAAATATTTGACTTCACTCCTCACTACCTATTACAGTTTTGAAGGCCATAAAATGCCAAGATGGCACAAAACCCCCACAAATGACCCCATTTTAGAAAGTAGACACCCCAAGCTATTTGCTGAGAGGCATGTTGAGTCCATGGAATATTTTATATTTTGCCACAAGTTGCGGGAAAATTACAAACTTTTTTTTTTTTTTTCACAAAGTTGTCACTAAATGATATATTGCTCACGCATGCCATGGGCATATGTGAAATGACACCCCAAAATAAATTCTGCTGCTTCTCCTGAGTACGGGGATACCACATATGTGGGACTTTTTGGGAGCCTAGCCGCGTACGGGGCCCCGAAAACCAAGCACCGCCTTCAGGCTTTCTAAGGGCGTTACAGTTTTGAAGGCCATAAAATGCCAAGATGGCACAAACCCCCCCCAAATGACCCCATTTTGGAAAGTAGACACCCCTAAATTTAGGGGTACACTAGTGAGACTAGGTAATAAATGGCGGTGCCCTGAAACTATAAAAAAATAACTAACCAACCAGCGTCACCTGTAACAGTTATATGGTGATCACTGGTGAAAGGGTTAACTAGGGGGCAATCAGGGGGCTTTATGCAGTAGTATATGGGGGTCCCTGGCGCTATAAAAAGCTGCGGCGAACCTAAATACCTACCTGCCTAACTAGCGTCACCTGTGACACTAATACAGCGATCAGAAAAATGATCGCTTATTAGGCTGGGTTCACACTGGAGCGATGTGGGAACGCCACGAATGCGCGGCGGGTTCCCGCATCACATGCCTCCCGGCGGCAGTTCACACTGCCCTATGCGAACTGCTGGGAGGGTCAGTGAAATGTTAATGACACCCCCAGATCAGTTCGCATATCGCAGTGCGATCTGCAAACTCGGATCGCATGGTGTGAACACCCATGCGATCCGATTCTGCTGCGGACCAAAAAAAGGGTCCCGTGCGAGTTTGCGGCGGGTGCGACACAAATTCAGCCATACTATCTGTATGGCTGAACTCGAATCGCACAGAGATCGGATGTGATTTGCACTGCAGTGCGGTGCGAATCACATCCGTTCTCATAAACCGCTGCAATGTGAACCCAGCCTTAGTGACACTGGCGACGGGGGGTGATCACGGGGTTAAACCTTTATTGGGGGGGTTAGGGGGGTACCTTAGAACTAAAGGGGGCTAACCCTAACTGCCCTAACAGTTATTACAGTCACAAATGACACCCGCTGGGTGATCAGGGGGTTAAACCTTTATTAGGTAATAAATGGCGGGTGCCCTGAAACTATAAAAAAATAACTAACCAACCAGCGTCACCTGTAACAGTTATATGGTGATCACTGGTGAAAGGGTTAACTAGGGGGCAATCAGGGGGCTTTATGCAGTAGTATATGGGGGTCCCTGGCGCTATAAAAAGCTGCGGCGAACCTAAATACCTACCTGCCTAACTAGCGTCACCTGTGACACTAATACAGCGATCAGAAAAACGATCGCTTATTAGGCTGGGTTCACACTGGAGTGATGCGGGAACGCCACGAATCCGCGGCGGGTTCCCGCATCGCATGCCTCCCGGCGGCAGTTCACACTGCCCTATGCGAACTGCTGGGAGTGTCAGTGAAATGTTAATGACACCCCCAGATCAGTTCGCATATCGCAGTGCGATCTGCAAACTCGGATCGCATGGTGTGAACACCCATGCGATCCGATTCTGCTGCGGACCAAAAAAAGGGTCCCGTGCGAATTTGCGGCGGGTGCGGCGGGTGCGGCGAATGGCTGAACTCGAATCGCACAGAGATCGGATGTGATTTGCACTGCAGTGCGGTGCGAATCACATTCGTTCTCATAATCCGCTGCAATGTGAACCCAGCCTTAGTGACACTGGCGACGGGGGGTGATCACGGGGTTAAACCTTTATTGGGGGGGTTAGGGGGGTACATTAGAACTAAAGGGGGCTAACCCTAACTGCCCTAACAGTTATTACAGTCACAAATGACACCAATGCAAAAAAAAAAAAATGACATTGGTGTCACTGTGACTGGGGGGCAGGGGTAATTGGGGGGGTGATCGGGGGGGTGTGAGTGTGCCTGGCATGTTCTACTGTGTAGTGTCGTGTTGGTGCAACTCACCGATCCTCTCTCCTCGGTGTCGGAACGAAAAATACCGACACGGAGGAGAGATTACATCACTTCCTCTCCTGTGTTTACATTACAGGAGAGGAAGTGATGTCACGAAGACTTTCTATTCGTCGGGAGCGATCGCGAGGGGGTGGCCATGAATGAATGGCCGTCCCCTCGTCCGGGATCGCTCCCGAACGAATACCGACCGCCGCGGGCACCGGGCGGGGGCCCTATCGGGCCCCCGACCCGCGGGAAGGCAGGGACGTACATGTACGCCCATATGCCTGCCCGTGCCATTCTGTCGACGTACATCGTCGTGCGGCGGTCGGGAAGTGGTTAATAGGAAACCAATTTAATATTTAACATGGTTGCACTGCAAGGGGAATTAAAAATGTGGGGTCATTGAATGTCCCTGCTGTAGGTATATTTTGGGGGGAAATAAGTTTATCTCCATGTCCAATAAAAGAGAATTTCATATTGACTCTGATAAGATTGGAAATTAATGGATTATAGTTCTACTTAAGTTTTGTTTAATTTTCTTTCATTTCTCTCTCTGCATTCTATGTGTACGTGTCAAAATATGTTGCAAGGTTGTAGTTTGTGGTTTTCTGTTAAACGACTGACCATCGCGTGATGTATGTTGAAATTAACTGCTTGTTACCTTATATGGAAACTTTGCTAAAACCTATACTTTTGTAACCACCCTATATAAGTTAATAAAAAAGAGGAAGAAGCTGAGCACGGGACATTTGAAGCTCAAAGCTGGCATACGGAGCATGGTCTTTCTGTGTCTCATTCTTTAAAGAGCTAAAATTTGGCACAGCAATATAAACTAGAAAGCAATTAAGTTTGAAATTGCAATTAACAGCTGGCGCCCGAACAGGGACCCGGCCAATGAAACTACAAGAGGTGGACGAACGGGACCGACGGAACAATCGGATCAGGCATTTATTGGTTTGCGCAAAAGTTGTCACATCTACAAACTAAGGTACGTTTTCTGGAATTTACGCAGCTTTTAGTTTACGACTGCCTATCTCATTTCTTGAGGTGCTAAAATGGCAGGGCAGTACAAAACCCCCCCAAATGACCCCATTTTGGAAAGTAGACCCCCTAAGGAAATTGATAAGTGGCATGTTGAGCCCATTGAATATTTTATTTTTTTGCCTCAAGCGATTGAATAATGACAAAAAAAAAATTTTTTTTTTTTTACACAAAGTTGTCACTAAATGATATATTGCTCACGCATGCCATGGGCATATGTGAAATGACACCCCAAAATAAATTCTGCTGCTTCTCCTGAGTACGGGGATACCACATATGTGGGACTTTTTGGGAGCCTAGCCGCGTATGGGGCCCCGAAAACCAAGCACCGCCTTCAGGCTTTCTAAGGGCGTAAATTTTTGATTTCACTTCTCACTACCTATTACAGTTTTGAAGGCCATAAAATGCCAAGATGGCACAAAACCCCCACAAATGACCCCATTTTAGAAAGTAGACACCCCAAGCTATTTGCTGAGAGGCATTTTGAGTCCATAAAATATTTTATATTTTGCCACAAGTTGCGGAAATATTACAAACTTTACTTTTTTTTCATTTTTTTTTCACAAAGTTGTCACTAAATGATATATTGCTCACACATGCTATGGGCATATGTGAAATGACACCCCAAAATAAATTCTGCTGCTTCTCCTGAGTACGGGGATACCACATGTGTGGGATTTTTTGGGAGCCTAGCCGCGTACGGGGCCCCGAAAACCAAGAACCGCCTTCAGGTTTTCTAAGGGCGTAAATATTTGACTTCACTCCTCACTACCTATTACAGTTTTGAAGGCCATAAAATGCCAAGATGGCACAAAACCCCCACAAATGACCCCATTTTAGAAAGTAGACACCCCAAGCTATTTGCTGAGAGGCATGTTGAGTCCATGGAATATTTTATATTTTGCCACAAGTTGCGGGAAAATTACAAACTTTTTTTTTTTTTTTTCACAAAGTTGTCACTAAATGATATATTGCTCACGCATGCCATGGGCATATGTGAAATGACACCCCAAAATAAATTCTGCTGCTTCTCCTGAGTACGGGGATACCACATATGTGGGACTTTTTGGGAGCCTAGCCGCGTACGGGGCCCCGAAAACCAAGCACCGCCTTCAGGCTTTCTAAGGGCGTTACAGTTTTGAAGGCCATAAAATGCCAAGATGGCACAAACCCCCCCCAAATGACCCCATTTTGGAAAGTAGACACCCCTAAATTTAGGGGTACACTAGTGAGACTAGGTAATAAATGGCGGTGCCCTGAAACTATAAAAAAATAACTAACCAACCAGCGTCACCTGTAACAGTTATATGGTGATCACTGGTGAAAGGGTTAACTAGGGGGCAATCAGGGGGCTTTATGCAGTAGTATATGGGGGTCCCTGGCGCTATAAAAAGCTGCGGCGAACCTAAATACCTACCTGCCTAACTAGCGTCACCTGTGACACTAATACAGCGATCAGAAAAATGATCGCTTATTAGGCTGGGTTCACACTGGAGCGATGTGGGAACGCCACGAATGCGCGGCGGGTTCCCGCATCACATGCCTCCCGGCGGCAGTTCACACTGCCCTATGCGAACTGCTGGGAGGGTCAGTGAAATGTTAATGACACCCCCAGATCAGTTCGCATATCGCAGTGCGATCTGCAAACTCGGATCGCATGGTGTGAACACCCATGCGATCCGATTCTGCTGCGGACCAAAAAAAGGGTCCCGTGCGAGTTTGCGGCGGGTGCGACACAAATTCAGCCATACTATCTGTATGGCTGAACTCGAATCGCACAGAGATCGGATGTGATTTGCACTGCAGTGCGGTGCGAATCACATCCGTTCTCATAAACCGCTGCAATGTGAACCCAGCCTTAGTGACACTGGCGACGGGGGGTGATCACGGGGTTAAACCTTTATTGGGGGGGTTAGGGGGGTACCTTAGAACTAAAGGGGGCTAACCCTAACTGCCCTAACAGTTATTACAGTCACAAATGACACCCGCTGGGTGATCAGGGGGTTAAACCTTTATTAGGTAATAAATGGCGGGTGCCCTGAAACTATAAAAAAATAACTAACCAACCAGCGTCACCTGTAACAGTTATATGGTGATCACTGGTGAAAGGGTTAACTAGGGGGCAATCAGGGGGCTTTATGCAGTAGTATATGGGGGTCCCTGGCGCTATAAAAAGCTGCGGCGAACCTAAATACCTACCTGCCTAACTAGCGTCACCTGTGACACTAATACAGCGATCAGAAAAACGATCGCTTATTAGGCTGGGTTCACACTGGAGTGATGCGGGAACGCCACGAATCCGCGGCGGGTTCCCGCATCGCATGCCTCCCGGCGGCAGTTCACACTGCCCTATGCGAACTGCTGGGGGTGTCAGTGAAATGTTAATGACACCCCCAGATCAGTTCGCATATCGCAGTGCGATCTGCAAACTCGGATCGCATGGTGTGAACACCCATGCGATCCGATTCTGCTGCGGACCAAAAAAAGGGTCCCGTGCGAATTTGCGGCGGGTGCGGCGGGTGCGGCGAATGGCTGAACTCGAATCGCACAGAGATCGGATGTGATTTGCACTGCAGTGCGGTGCGAATCATATTCGTTCTCATAATCCGCTGCAATGTGAACCCAGCCTTAGTGACACTGGCGACGGGGGGTGATCACGGGGTTAAACCTTTATTGGGGGGGTTAGGGGGGTACATTAGAACTAAAGGGGGCTAACCCTAACTGCCCTAACAGTTATTACAGTCACAAATGACACCAATGCAAAAAAAAAAAAATGACATTGGTGTCACTGTGACTGGGGGGCAGGGGTAATTGGGGGGGTGATCGGGGGGGTGTGAGTGTGCCTGGCATGTTCTACTGTGTAGTGTCGTGTTGGTGCAACTCACCGATCCTCTCTCCTCGGTGTCGGAACGAAAAATACCGACACGGAGGAGAGATTACATCACTTCCTCTCCTGTGTTTACATTACAGGAGAGGAAGTGATGTCACGAAGACTTTCTATTCGTCGGGAGCGATCGCGAGGGGGTGGCCATGAATGAATGGCCGTCCCCTCGTCCGGGATCGCTCCCGAACGAATACCAACCGCCGCGGGCACCGGGCGGGGGCCCTATCGGGCCCCCGACCCGCGGGAAGGCAGGGACGTACATGTACGCCCATATGCCTGCCCGTGCCATTCTGTCGACGTACATCGTCGTGCGGCGGTCGGGAAGTGGTTAATAGGAAACCAATTTAATATTTAACATGGTTGCACTGCAAGGGGAATTAAAAATGTGGGGTCATTGAATGTCCCTGCTGTAGGTATATTTTGGGGGGAAATAAGTTTATCTCCATGTCCAATAAAAGAGAATTTCATATTGACTCTGATAAGATTGGAAATTAATGGATTATAGTTCTACTTAAGTTTTGTTTAATTTTCTTTCATTTCTCTCTCTGCATTCTATGTGTACGTGTCAAAATATGTTGCAAGGTTGTAGTTTGTGGTTTTCTGTTAAACGACTGACCATCGCGTGATGTATGTTGAAATTAACTGCTTGTTACCTTATATGGAAACTTTGCTAAAACCTATACTTTTGTAACCACCCTATATAAGTTAATAAAAAAGAGGAAGAAGCTGAGCACGGGACATTTGAAGCTCAAAGCTGGCATACGGAGCATGGTCTTTCTGTGTCTCATTCTTTAAAGAGCTAAAATTTGGCACAGCAATATAAACTAGAAAGCAATTAAGTTTGAAATTGCAATTAACAGCTGGCGCCCGAACAGGGACCCGGCCAATGAAACTACAAGAGGTGGACGAACGGGACCGACGGAACAATCGGATCAGGCATTCTGGGAACCACAGACCAAAACCTGCGCAGGTAAGAAAAAGCTTTATTTTTCTTATATTCTGTGCTCCCCTGATTTGTGCCTATCCGTTCTGTCAGTTACTGTCCTCCTGGTGCAGAGCATCAGCCTCTGTAGTGGCGGGTCTTTAATTACTGTATATTTGGTTTATATTGCTGGAATTATTTGTTGTTTGTTGTCTGTCTGTCTTGTTGAGAAAGTGAATGAGCCTTGTCAAGGATGGTATGAGTTGGAAGGGGATTGCCGAACTAAGCAACGGAATGCGCCCTTTCGGGGGGGTCTGACGCTTATGCTTAACCTCACATCTAATTCATAAACCATAGGCGGGTTGAGAGTATAAGCCCTGTCTGCTCCATAAAGCAGGGATAAGAGTGCACGAGAGGGATCCCAGATACAAAGGGGAATAAGGTCTCCACAAGCCCGGAGATCTAGAGGGGATACCTGGCCACTTAAAGGAATGCTTGTATATGTTGTAGCCGTCAGTCTGGTTATAATATTTGTCAGTTGGCTAGCATATAAGGTAATTCGATTTCAGAAATCTCATCCAGGAGAGGTTTTTAGTATTTTTTGGCACCCTAGGAGGAAAGTAACGAGGTGCTTTTTGTAACTTTTTGAATTATATATATATATCGGTACATTAAGTGTCCCACACGCTACCTAGGCACAGACTGCCAAAATGGGCCAGCTGAATACAAAGCCCCGACAGGGAACTGTGGCACACTATACTGTGCAACAGATAGTTAAAAACATCTATGGTAAAGATGGAGCGAGGGATTTGAAAAATGTCCTCCGTAAATTCAAAGTGAAAGGAGCAGCGGGTTTAGACCCAGAAGTATGGGATGAAATAAGAAAGGACAGACAGGGAGAGGTGTTAGAGAAACAATGGACGTATCAGATTGAATGCTTAATTAAGGTCTCAAATCGAGCACAGGATGAAGGGTGGAAATATAATCCAGAGTGTGACGGATGGGATATGAAAGACCGACGAATGAAACTGGTTGAGCCTAAAGTTAACCCCAAACCATCCACCCCACCCCCATATGCTGACATAGAGCGTAAGACACACAAGATACATCCTGTACTTGAGGGGAGAGGATGGGTTTGTCAGGTCTGTGGAGCACAGAACCCAGAATGGGCAATAGAATGTGTGCATTGTGGGGCACAAAAACCTCACCCAGAAACGGTAGCTCCCGTACGAACTGACACGCGTATAGTGCAAGTGAATAACCCAGATTTTGGACCAGCCAACCCAAATGCCCCACCAACTGTCACCCGTAGAATGCAGATAAGGACTTGGGCGCCTTGGTCAGCAGACACCCTTATGGCATTAATACAGAGTGCCCCAGACCCAGTAGCAAAACCAGCTGCTTTCTGCAGATTTGTAACCCAATTAATGAATACGCATGAAGCGGCCTAGCAGGACGGAGAGGACTTATGTAGACATAAAATGACTTTGACATTATTCAACCAATTTATGAATGAGATAGGTCCACATCGGCCGGCAGGACAGACTGATGCGGATGGTAACCTGTTGGGAGGGCATGTGAGACACATAGACTCAAGGGGCCCTTTTATTGCTAGATTAGAAGCTTTCTGTCAGGCAAAACAACAGGAGAGGGGGTCCATGTCTATGGAAAGTATGATGGCAGATGAGGGATTGGATTTGGCTCTGCCAGTCACGATCCGAGCCTTCAATAGACAGTTACATTGTATATCACAGGGTACGAGACACCTCACCGAGGAAAGAGTTCAGGTAATAAAGGGAATGTTACCCCCACGGAATTTCAAGCAATTGCGCATGTTTTTAGGTATTATATCATACTGTAGACAGTGGATACCACACGCTAGCGCCTTGATGCAGCCATTATACGATTGTTTAAAAATCGTGCCATATATGCTTACGGAAGTAGCTTATGAGTCGTTTGTCACTCTAAAAAAGTTATTGATTTCTGCACCGGCTATTGGTATACCAGACTACGCAAAGACATTCCATCTGTACATTGCTGAGATCACTGGACATGCCACGGGGGTCTTGACTCAGACACATATAAAACAAAGACCCGTTGCATATTTCTCAGCAGCCCTAGATCCAGTATCTAGAGGTTCGCCGTCCTGTGTACGGTCGGTAGCTGCAGTATCAATCATTATAGATAAATCATCCGAGATTGTTCTAGACAATCCAGTTGTAGTGCATACCACACATGACATACATGCCATCCTGTCTCAAGTACAACCTAAGCATATTTCCATGGCTAGGCAATTAAGGCTCCAGTGTACTCTACTCTTACCTCCGAACGTCACCTTTCAGCGCTGTACAACTTTGAATCTAGCTACCTTTCTGCCTCTTCAGTCATCAGATTTGGCAAGGGGGAATAATGGAGGAGCTAGAACCAATAAGGAAGGTAATGAGGAAACTGACACTCTTTTGTTTCAAGAGATAGATGAACATGATTGTTTTCAACTCATGGAACAAGAGACAATGGGGTTCCCACATGTCACAGATATACCAATTCTGAATGCTGAACACACTTTGTACATAGATGGTAGCAGGTTTGCTGATGATAAGGGAAAATATCACACGGGATATGCTGTAGTTACAGATACACAGATTATTGAGGCTAAGCCCCTACCTGCACACATGTCGGCACAAGAAGTGGAACTCACGGCCTTAGAAAAAGCCCTAGAATACTTAGAAGGACAAGAAGGGAATATTTACACTGACTCTGCCTATGCTTATGGTGTTGCACATGATTATGGTCACATATGGAAAGCTAGAGGTTATCTAACAGCAGCAGGTACACCTGTAAAACATGGAGAGGGAATCAAGAAAGTCCTGAGTAATCTCCAAAAGGTTAAACGAGTGGCCATTATGAAGATAGCGGCACACACGAGCGCAAAAACAATTGAGGCAAAAGGAAATGCATTTGCAGATTTAACTGCAAAACAAGCAGCTCTAGGGGAAGTAAGCCCTGAGACCTTAGCAACGGTAAAGGTGAGTATCCCAGAACCGACATGGCAGCAGCTGAGTAAACTACAGGAGCAAGCAGGAGAGAGCGAGAAAGATAGATGGGTAAAAATGGGAGCAGCACCAGGCCTTGACAATATATGGAGGGAAGGAGGCAGAATATGCCTACCTGCCTCTCTGTATCCAGCAATGGCGGCGGCGGTTCACCTACCCACCCATGTCAGTTCCAATTCCATGTATAGGATTGTGAACCAAGGATGGCTCGCTCCTGGATTCAGTAGTACTGCGAGAAACTACTGTGCAGCCTGCCAAATCTGTCTTCTGAATAATCCAGGACAGAGAGTAAAAACTCCACAGAAACACCAGGTTCGGGCCCAGTATCCCTTTCAGAGACTGCAAATTGACTATATCCAAATGCCTAAGAGCGGCCCATTTGAATTTTGTCTCGTGTGCATCGACTTATTTTCAGGCTGGCCCGAAAGTTATCCAGTGAAATCAGCTATAGCAAAAGCCACAGCCAAGAAACTGATCACTGAGTTAATACCTAGGTTTGGTCTTCCTGAAACCATAGAATCAGATAGGGGAACACACTTTACAGGAGAAATCATGCAGAATGTAATGGCTATGTTAGGGGTTCAACAAAGTTTCCACACCCCTTACCACCCACAGAGTTCAGGATCAGTAGAAAGAGTAAATGGGACAATAAAGTTAAAAATACAAAAAGCTATGCAGGAGTTAAATAAACCATGGCCTGAATGCCTACCCTTAGCTTTGTTCTCTATAAGGTACACTCCAACAGGGAAGACAGGCTTGTCTCCATATGAAATACTTTTTGGGAATGCACCCAGACTAGGTTTATACTTTCCACAGAGTATGCAATTGCAATGTGATAGTTTGACTGCATATGTGATACAATTACAACAGCGTCTAACTAAAGTCCACAAAAGTGTGTATTCTTCTCTTCCAGACCCTAACTCAATAGCAGGTACTCATTCGCTGAGCCCCGGAGATTGGGTCTATGTAAAGAAACATACCAGAAAAGCTTTAGAGCCACGGTTTGAAGGACCATATCAAGTACTGCTGACCACTCCCACATCGGTCAAGTTGGAGGGTAAAGCAGCCTGGATCCACGCATCACACTGCAAAAAGAGTCCTGAATCGAGAGAAACAGAATGACGATCTTTCTAACTATGATAATAGTGCTTGAGTGTTTTCAAACGTTTGTTTACACATGGACTCCCGGTATCAATGTAACAGTACATGAAAACAGTACTGATCTTAGATGGATAAATCAAGATAAGAGTATAACGCAATATCCTTACTATGAATGGTATACTGTAGGAAATTTCACAGTGTCAGGACAGGAGGGTCCTTTTTACATGATGCAGAATGTGGATTCACCAGTAGTGTGGATAAAAGCAAAGTCACAAGCACAAGTAAACATAACTTTCTATTGGAGGGACAATTTAACATGGCCCTTTAATAGCACACCACATAAATGTGGAGGGAAGTATTTGACAAAACACGAATGTTACTTTTTACCCCAGATTCCCAAATCTACAGGAACCAACAGAGGGAAAAGGGTCCCAGACCAGTAAGTGGAAGTGAACAATTCAATCTAACAGGTCCTATTAGTACAAATCAATCTGCAACTTATATTTGTGCAGCATGGTATTTTGTACCAATAAGGAAATCAGGTAAAAAACAGGAGGATATATACAATGGCAACATTATGGTTTCGATATAAAGATAGAGAACACTCTACCTACCATCTTTGAATCCTCTGTATTAACTCCTATTCCTAAAACTTGCATAAATGTTTCGGTATCACAACAGAAAACAAAAATCAAATTTAATGTAACTTTTCCCCAGCTACCAGAGTGTAGGTATCGACGAGAATGGTATGATACAGTTTTGGGAGCTGCAGGAACTGGAATGGGAGTAATGAATGGGATACAGATGGAAATGATACAAAATAAGTGGAAACGTGCAGGAAGTCACATAGCTGATAGTTTAATAATCACAAGCAAATGGTTACCTACAACATTTGAAACACAAATTAGCCAGGTACAGTTAACTAAATATCTCAATATCATGGTTAATCACACAGTACTAGCTAGTTTGGAGTTGTGGAAAGCAAATCAGAAGTTCATAAATATTACTCAATGTGCTTTCTCTACACTATCTTATCACATTCAAATTAATAGAGCTCGAGATGAGCTACGATTGGGGAATTATCACACTTGGATGACCTATTTCAAGGGTTTAAATTTAGAAAATACATGGTTTGGAGTACAGTAATGTGAAGAAAGATGGTGTGCTGGAAGATTTGATGTTTATAAAGTAGAAGGGATTGAGGTAATGTGTAAGTTAATAGTAATGCCACTCCTGATAGGGAAGGATCTACCTGAATTTTGGTATCCTGAGATCTATGGACATTATGTAGATACACAAAACATGACTCATGATCTAAGTCTATGTACTAAAACTAATAAGGGAATAGTTTGTGGAAGAAGTTCTCCAGTCTATGAACCTTGCTTATTGAAACATCAATCTAATATATGTAAGCATAAATGTTTCGGTATCACAACAGAAAACAAAAATCAAATTTAATGTAACTTTTCCCCAGCTACCAGAGTGTAGGTATCGACGAGAATGGTATGATACAGTTTTGGGAGCTGCAGGAACTGGAATGGGAGTAATGAATGGGATACAGATGGAAATGATACAAAATAAGTGGAAACGTGCAGGAAGTCACATAGCTGATAGTTTAATAATCACAAGCAAATGGTTACCTACAACATTTGAAACACAAATTAGCCAGGTACAGTTAACTAAATATCTCAATATCATGGTTAATCACACAGTACTAGCTAGTTTGGAGTTGTGGAAAGCAAATCAGAAGTTCATAAATATTACTCAATGTGCTTTCTCTACACTATCTTATCACATTCAAATTAATAGAGCTCGAGATGAGCTACGATTGGGGAATTATCACACTTGGATGACCTATTTCAAGGGTTTAAATTTAGAAAATACATGGTTTGGAGTACAGTAATGTGAAGAAAGATGGTGTGCTGGAAGATTTGATGTTTATAAAGTAGAAGGGATTGAGGTAATGTGTAAGTTAATAGTAATGCCACTCCTGATAGGGAAGGATCTACCTGAATTTTGGTATCCTGAGATCTATGGACATTATGTAGATACACAAAACATGACTCATGATCTAAGTCTATGTACTAAAACTAATAAGGGAATAGTTTGTGGAAGAAGTTCTCCAGTCTATGAACCTTGCTTATTGAAACATCAATCTAATATATGTAAGTTTCAGAGACTACCAGTAAGTGTAGGAAACAGATTTATGGAGATAGGACCACAACATATTTGTTTAATTACAAATGATCAGGAAACTATGGAAAGTTTAAATAAAACAGCTCCTTATTCAGGATGTGTAAAGAATGTTAAAATGCTTAAATGGCAGAATGAAACTTTCCTTTTTGAACCAGATGCACATAGAATATTCAATCAAGAATGGACGGTAGATAATCTTACTGATACTACACCTTTCATAATATCATTAGAGCCCTTACAACAAATCTTAAGAGAGTCCGAAATACTTAGAAAACACATAGAGACACAGGAACATACCCTTCAAAATAATCTAATATCTGCAGTTATAGATAAAGGAAAATTAATACATTTATCCTCACAGATAAGAGCTGAAACTACCCACCATTGGTACAATGTTTTCAGTGGATGGTCACCCACAGCTACGGGTATTTTCAATTGGATGCTCAATCCGATGCTTATTCTAATTTTAGCTTTTGTATTGCTTACCATAATAAACTGTTGCTTACATAGGAAGATTAAGGCACGAACAGATAGAATGGAAAGAGAAAGATATTAAGGAACTCTAATGATAAAAAGGGTATTTTGACATCACCCCTTTTCTATTCTCTTTGCTTATAAGATGCTGGTATGGATTTGAGGGATGAGGGTAAATAGAGAAGACTTATCCTCCTCTGACAACCCGCGGTCAGGGATAGTACTCTTTGAAGTATCGGCTGTTCACTTGTTTGCAAGGACCCAGAATGGTGAAGGGTATGATGTCAAAGGGGGAAAATGATAAGATTGGAAATTAATGGATTATAGTTCTACTTAAGTTTTGTTTAATTTTCTTTCATTTCTCTCTCTGCATTCTATGTGTACGTGTCAAAATATGTTGCAAGGTTGTAGTTTGTGGTTTTCTGTTAAACGACTGACCATCGCGTGATGTATGTTGAAATTAACTGCTTGTTACCTTATATGGAAACTTTGCTAAAACCTATACTTTTGTAACCACCCTATATAAGTTAATAAAAAAGAGGAAGAAGCTGAGCACGGGACATTTGAAGCTCAAAGCTGGCATACGGAGCATGGTCTTTCTGTGTCTCATTCTTTAAAGAGCTAAAATTTGGCACAGCAATATAAACTAGAAAGCAATTAAGTTTGAAATTGCAATTAACAACTCCTTTTGTAATTGTAATACAAGCTTTGTGATTTATCTAATTTCATGTAGTGCCTGTTGTGTCCAATATGTGGGGAGGACAACTAGATGTCTACGCGACAGGTTCTATGAACATATCTATAGCATTGACACAAATAAATCTACAAATATACCTAAACATTTTATTTCATGTCATGGAGGTAATAAAACCGCCATGCAAGTTAAAGTCATAGACAAGATTAGAGTCCCAAAGAGAGGTGGAAATGCCTTTTACCTGCTGTGCCACAGAGAGGTATTCTGGATATTCCTTCTCCAGACTCGCATCCCTTTGCGCAACCTTGGGTTTGAACTTTGAATGGAATGTGAGTCTTTTTATGAATAAGTCCCGCTGCATCCCTTTGACCCAGCAGCATATATCTTTTATGCACATAGTTTATAATACACTCTATTTTGCTTTATCTTTGCCTTTTGCTCCGTGTTTGTTTACTAGTTCACGCTTCCATACTTTCCAGTATCTGTATTTGTATTTTGTTTAATGGAGATCATTCATATATCCATATACGATTTTGGTCTAATGATCTGGAGGGTGGAAGTTCACATATATGATACACACAGTCCCATACATGGCATGGCTTCGCCGCTATGTCAGGGTTAGTGTGAGATAGTCATATTTACAATTTGTTATTTACAAATCAGTCCTTCCTTTGATTATTTTATAACATTAAGACATATGCATTTAAACAATCTTTTAGGTAATTTTAGTATATGATGCTGATATGTTTACTCATGATTTTTCTCTATATACAGATGATTATTCATGATTTTACATGCAATTGGTGGTCTTATTTTCCTTTCCTTTTCCTTTTTGTGTGTCATTTGAAGTTTGTCCTTTTATTTTATATACATATATAATACTTGTCTTATTTTTTTGTTCAAATTTCTTTATATAATTATATTTATATATCTTTGATGGTTTTACATGTACTGTCATGGTCAATCATCTGTTGGTATTTATTTGCATATGGGCGTTTTCAGATTGGTAGGGGGTGATCAGCTTCTATTGATGTGCATATGGTTCTTCAAGTTAAATCTTTTTCTTTTACTTATTTTTAAACTTCGGCACATCCTAAGGGCTTGTTCACACTTGACAAATTTTCTGATGCTTAAAAAACACTCCTGTAGCGTTAGTATGGGCATTGGATTCGCGTAATGAGCTTTAGTATGGGCATTAGACTGGCATTTTACAAAAGTTAATGACGAGTTAAAAATGCTCTCCAAAAGCCCTATTGGCAGTTTTGAATTGTTTGAGAAGCATTAAGGTGCATTAAAACTGCTCCACAAATGCCTATTCCATTACAGTAAACAAGCTATTCTTAACGCCCCACACCACAACTGCCTGCCAGAGCATTTGCAAAGCCTTACCATAGACTTGAATGGGAGTCATTGAAAGGCTTCAAACACCTCTTGACTCAACATGAGGCTTCGATTTTGAAATGACACAACGCTAATGTTTCATGTTTTGATAGTGTGAACAACATTGTGTGCTATCTATTATATCTATTGTATCTTGTGCATAGGCATTTGAGGGGTGTTTTTAACGCCTGCTTATAATGCCAATGTGATCTTAGCCTAATGTATGCTAATGTATGCTGAGGAGGATTGGAATTGGTATGTAGAGAAAAGAGAAAACCCAGGACTTCAAGGATGACCACCGGGTAAATGTACAACAAGGTGTATATATTAAACCAAATAGTTATTTAAAAATAATAACAAAAAAAAAAAAAAAACACTTTCACATAATGAAATAACCGTATAAGAATTATTTCACAAACATTTATCTTTATCAGTTTACGCATTTTGAGAATGATTCGCAGATGATTCAATTTTTTCAGGGGAAAAAAGCTGTCCAAACTTGCCTGACATGCCGTGATCTAAAGGAATTCAAGAACAGATGAGATACAAAGAAATTGACATGTATCAATCTGGAAAGAGTTACAAAGCCATGTCTAAGGCTTTGGGACTCCAGCAAACCCCCGTGAGAGCCACTATCCATAATGGAGCAAACTTGGAACAGTGGTGAACCTTCTCAGGAATGGCCGGCCTACCAAAATTACTCCACAAGCACAACGACAACTCATCCAGGCTGTCATAAAAGATGCCACTGCTTCCCTGTCCCCAGCCTCTCCACCCTTGTGGCTCCCTTCCACCTGAAACTGCCCCTACCTTACTCTCCTTACCTATCCCCTTCACCCCAGCACTGAATTTCCCCCTTCCACACGATTCGACCCCCCCCTCCGCAAATTCGATCCCCAGCAGCTACCATCATAAGCCGGCATCCCTCCTCTGCCGCTCCTGCTGGCTTCAGGCACTGCATGGGGCTTGGGGGGTCCAGATGTCTCCCCCCATCACTCAGATCACCTCCCATACTGGCCCTCGCACCCCCGATCCATCCATGCTGGGAGTGGCATCAGTCCTTCCCCTCCCACAGCCTGCAGCTTCTGCCCTGGCAATCTGTTATGCTGCAGAGCACAGAGGGGGAGGGGGGAGAGCGGTGCGGGTGCGGATGAAGTTTGGGCTTGAGGGGGGGCTTATGTTTACCAACCCCCCTCAGTGTAGCACCCTAAGCAGAGGCAGCGATCACTATGATCGCTCCTAAATTTCCACTGGAATCTGATAATAGTAACCGCGAGTGTTACTATGTATCAGGCTGTCAGTATGAATGGGTGAGGAATCTCTATACAGATTCCTTACTCATTCAAGCAAAGTGATATAGAGAAAAGGACTATCTTCAGTCCTTTTCTCTGGTCTGTTTAGACCTCTTATATCTCAGACCCCCCAAAAAATAAATTAAAATGTAAAATAATTTAAAAAGTTAAAAAAAAAAACCCCTAGTAAGACCCAGTGACTTTTTTGGGGGAAGGCAACCCTCCCCCTGGGTCCACCTGCACCCAGACTCCTAGGTGATAGCCCCCCTCCCACACTCACCCCTCCACAGTGACGGTCCCTCCTAGCACTCACTCCTCCACGGCTTCCTCGACTTCCTCAGCTTCCTGGGGAGAAGCCAGGAAGACAATAGCGAATATTAATTTGCTATTATCACAAGTGGGTGGTTTTCTTTTTCAAGCCAATGAGAGCCTCAGGATCTAATCATGTGGCTTGAAAAAAAAACCTCATACAAACATATGAATCCAGTGCTCTGCAGGGGAGCGGTCCCTAATGGACGCTTCTGTTAAAACTCCTTTCACATGGAGTGGACTCTGTCAAGCAGATCTGCCTGCTCAGCGGGGGATCTGTCTGCTGATCCCCGCTGAGCTATTCTATTTACTAGAAATTTAGCAGGAATTTTGTATGACTCCACTATTAATGATTTTAGTGTATTTTTAGCAAAAATATTGCTTTGGTAAACATTTGCACAAATATCATGGGGCCTTAAAAATCAATAGCACCTTCTTTTTATTCTATTGGTCCTATGCTTTCATAAAATATATGGTTTGGGGGGTCTTTTACAAACTCTGAAAGCTGTAAGTGAAAAATGAAAACCTCCAGATTTTTTGAGAAATTTGGATATTTACACTTTTACGTCTGTTCAATTTTCACCATTTCGCAAAAAGGCACAATTTAAAAGTTACAAATATTTGTTATTTATTAACTCAATACAGGTTAAGCTTTTATATTTAGTAGGATATTTGTGAAATGTGTTTTTATCTGCTAATAATGGTTTTAGTGTGTTTTTTGCAAATATACTGGTTTGATAAACATTTGCGCAAATACCGCAGGGTCTAAAAAATCGGTACCACCTTCTTTTCATTTTACTGATCATGTGCTTTCAGAAAATATATGGTATGGTGGATCTTTTACAAACTCTGACAGCTATAAAGGCAAAATAACAAAGCAAAGGAAAAAAGTGCAAAAATGGTCTGGCCACCTGAGTGTACAAAATGGAGCACAAGGCCTGGCAGCAAAAGGGTTAAAGGATAAGTTCCCCTTTGGGAACATATATATATATATATATATATATATATATATATATATATATATATATAGATACATATATATATATATATATATATATATATATATATATATGTTCCCAAAGGTGAACTTATCCTTTAACATGTTTCCAATGCTGCAGCCACTGCCCGATCTCCTCCCGCCCTGTGACAGCAGTGCTGGGAGAAGTTCCTCGTACTAGCTGTCACTTTTTGAAATCAATGTGGTCGCACGGGGCTCCACCCACACGGCCGCATCATTCATTTACACAGCTGTTTGTGTGTCAATGAACTGCAAGCATCAACAACCTTTGCGGCTGTTGGCTTGTGGTTCCCAATGAACTACCACAGCATTGTGGATCACCATGGTAGTTCATTGATACTTCCAGTTAGTGTATTTTCTTGCCTGAATGAATGGCTCAGAAAAACAAAATTAAGGTTTTGGAGTGGCCTAGTTAAAGTCCTAACTTAAATCCGATTGAGATGCTGTGGCATGAATATGAATATGCTAAAAAAATCAGGACGGAAGCAAATACTTTTTCACAGCACTGTATTTTTGGTGATAAAGGAGAAAAAAGTCCTGCGCAAAATATGTCAAAACTATATATATATAAATAGTCCAAAAATTGCTAAGTGCAAACCAATGTGTAAAAAAATCAATATAAGTATAAATAAAAAGTCCATATAATAATAAGCACCAATGATAAAATATGATGAAAAAACTGTGATGTAGATTCAAACAGTAAGGGCTCCCAGAACTCTCACCTTAAGACAGAGAAAACAGGCTCATCACAAAACACAGGGGGTCTCCCATTTCATTCCTCATATCCAGCCATCAAAAGAATCCAGATGAAAGATGTAAATTTCTATATTCGGCCACTAGAGGGCCATTAATAGCATGAATGCTTATACTGTTAATCCAGAGGATATATTCCGTAGTGTATGGCTCAAAACAAGAGGGGGGGGGAGAAGGGAGAGAGAGAGGAGGCTCCAATAGTGTAGTATTTAAAAGTATTAGAATCAATTTATTAATAAAACATGAGACTCTCACATTATAAATGAAAAAGCACAGCAAGAAAGATAAAAATGGTGGCATGGCGTCTTCCGCCAGTCCTACTCTACTTCCGGTGCGTCCTACGGCCACTCCCTACCACGTGACTTCATCTCATCTTTTTTAATTTCTCTCATCTTTTTTCATTTCACTGTATTTTTGGTGCCCCCAACCACACTAAACCATTCCATATGTTTATAACCAGTCAGAGATTGCTTCTTATACTATTAAACAAGATTTTAGTGAAGAAAAGCATTTCTAGTAGGAAGATTTTTATTGTAGAAGAGACTTTGTATGTCTATTCTGCAATGAAAGTTTCTTACCTGCCTGTTAGCAAGTTTCTTTAGATTGTAGCCTGACTCAAACACACCCAGTTCACTGAACATGCCTTGGGTGCAGTGGGATGAATTGTGCAACAATTACATCACACATACCTCTCAACATTTTGAGATGGTAAAGAGGGACACCTATTAGCAAAAGTATGTAGGCAGAAGGAGAATTATACAAAAAAGAAAATATTTGTTCAACCCCCAAGTGCTTTTTTATTACCACTACTTTTCCTTTATACTGACTTTCGAAAATTTACAAATGCAGCAATTTCGAATTTGGATGACATTTTTAGCACTGGGAAACACTTTTTGAAAGATAAAAAGTGCATTTTATAAACAATTATATAGATCAGACCAAAATGAGGAATAAATGAGGAGGAAAGAAGGACAGAAGTTCCAAATCAGGGACAGTCCCTTGAAATCAGGGACAGTATGCATCAGACTAGGCTGACAATTCAAGAAGGCTGAAGAAGTAAACCCAGAAGAAGACTGGGCAAAGATCTCAGTGATGACAGGAGAGCTCCCTCCCAGTAAAGACTTAGGCCCCTTTCACACTGGGGCGGGAACAGCGTCGGCGGTAAAGCGGCGCTAATTTTAGCGCCGATTTACCGTTGTTTTAGCGGTGGTATTCGGCCGCTAACAGGGCGGATTTAACCCCCGCTAGCAGCCGAAAAAGGGTTAAAACCGCCTGCAAAGTGCAGCGGCGCTTTGACGGCGATATAGCCATGCTGCCCTATTGATTTCAATGGGTAGGAGCGGTTTAGGAACAGTGAATACACCGCTCCTTCACCGTTCCATGCTGCTAGCAGGACTTTTTTTACCATCCTGCTAGAGCATAGCTCCAGTGTGAAAGCCCTCCGGCTTTCACACTGGAGTGAAAGGGGCCGGATTTTTTCAGGCGCTATACAGGCGCTATTTTTAACTGAAAAACGCCTCAGTATGAAAGGGGCCCTAGGTGCAACAGACTTTACATCTGCTTCAAACGTTACTAAAGCAAACCTCTACTAAGGAGAATACAGTCAGCCATTGTTGGCCCTATCCTTCTAAAAATATTAGTTGCCTGGCTTCCATAGTCATAGCTCCCAACTGTCCCTGATTTCGAGGGAGTGTCCCTGCCCTCTTTTGTCCCTCGTTTTTGTCTGATCTATAAAGCTGTATTTAAAATGCACTTTTTATCAATTCAAATAGGGTTTCTTAGTGCTAAACCTTTCATCCATATTCTAAATTGCTGCATTTGTAAATTTTAAAAGCCAATATAAAGAAATAGTAGTGGTAAAAAAAAATCCCTTATGGATTTAATTAACCTTTTTTGGGTTATTTCTCCTTTAAGGTAGTGTGGCAGGGGGCATGTCATTTGCCTGCATACATTTGCTAGTAGGTGTCCCTCATTCCCTTCTCAAAATGTTGGGAGGTATGCATAGTGATCCTATGAATTAGGAAAATATGTACTTATACTTGGTTGTTCATATACATATGTGTGCTGCAGGTTCTGGGAATCCTGGGTCAAGTGAAGATGATGTAAGGATTGGGATCACTCGAGGAGCTAAGACTCTCCACAGGATGATTTTAAAATTAACTTTTTTTTAGTCCTGTCCACAATGAATTAAGAAAATATATACTCACACACTTCCTATAAGCAGAGAAGTTTCATGGATAGCAATAAAGGCTCACTAACTAGTTTAAAGTTTAAGCTAAGAAAAAAAAAAAATCAACACAAGGGACTTTATATACTAACTGTGTGATGTGTCCCTTTTGCTGCGGTCTCCTGGTTTGGTAAAAAATCTTCCTTCTATGAACCCTCTCTGCCAAAATCTGCTGGTGCAGCAGGGGATAATAAAGCTGAAAGGCCTGTCGCAGGCACAAATTTATTTATTTTTTTAATTTATTTATTACGGGTATCAATTTACGGGTATCAACGCCATCAATTTACAAAGCACTTTACATACCGGTATATCAGCCTTAAAAAAAATCCACTCACCTGCTCGCATTTTGCTAGTGGATTTTGAGAGCTGGCGAGCTATGGCTGCCTGAAAGCGGGGGGTGGGGGGGGGGGGGCAAGCGCTGCCAGAAGGTGGGTTGTATGGGAGCCGTTCTCCAAGCAATTGGAGGGGAAGAGAGAGGAGAGCCACCACCAGGATGATCAGAGCGCCGGGAACATAGCAGCTTTCATTTTAATAGCTGTGTATTCCCCGCCACACTCCGTCGCATACAGCCCCTCCTCTTTGTCCTGGCACTTTGATAGAAAGATCACCTGTCCAATCCTGGGATGGGTGATCTATCAAAGTTCCCCCGGACAAGGGGGAGGGGTTGTATTTGACATTGCGTGGTGGGGAACACACAGCTATTGAAATGAAAGCTGTTATGTTCCCGGCACTCTGATCATCCTGGGGGCGGCTCTCCCCTCTGTATTAGGGACCCAGGCTGCATTGGTGGATACAGACTGCATTGGGGCCACAGACGGCATTGGTGACACAGGCTGCATTGGTGACACAAGCTGCATTGGTGGCACAGGCTGCATTAGTGGGCACAAGCCGCATTGGGGACACAGGCTGCATTGGTGGACACAGGCTGCATTGAGGACACAGGCTGCATTGGTGGTACAGGCTGCATTTGTGGTACAGGCTGCATTTGTGGTACAGGCTGCATTGGTGACACGGACTGCATTGGTGACACGGACTGCATTGGTGACACAGGCTGCATTGGTGACACAGGCTGCATTAGTGGCACAGACTGCATTGGTGGCACAGGCTGCATTAGTGGGCATAAGCCGCATTGGGGACACAGGCTGCATTGGTGACACAGGCTGCATTTGTGGTAAGGCTGCATTGGTGACACGGATTGCATTGGTGACACGGACTGCATTGGTGACACAGACTACATTCATGGGCACAGGCTGCATTGGTGGATACAGGCTGCATTGGGGACGCAGGCTGCATTGGTGGATAAAGGCTGCATTGGGGAAACATGCTGCATTGGTGACACAGGCTGCATATGTGGCACAGGCTGCATTGGCAGACACCGGCTGGATTGGTGGCGCAGGCTGCATTCTTGGCACAGGCTGCATTGGCGGACGCAGGCTGCATTGGTGGACACGAGTAGGCTGCATTTTTTGGGCACGGGTGAAGTTGTTGTTAAAGAGGAATTAAACCCCACCAACAAAATCTTAATTTTCTAATATTACAATGCTATTTTACATTGCCAAGCAAGAGATATCTGAATTACAAAACGAGCTTTAGAAGTACATTTTTTTGATGTTTGATTCTGTAGCATCTTCCGGTTATTGTCCGTGCCATTCTTAGTTATGTTTTCTGAAGCCTCTGCGGACGTAATTTCTGCCCTTAGTATCCCTGCCGAAATCTCGCGCATGCGCCCTAGCGCTCCCCTGTGTGATGTCTTATTCAGTCACAAGGGGGACTATCAGGAAGACTGGAATCATAGCTGCATCGCAAGACTTCTCTGTGCCGTTCAGAATGGAATCTCGCTCACACACAATTACAGACAGGCAGGAAATACAAAAACAGCATATATACATGCCGCTAATGAAAGAACATACTGCGCAATCGTGCATGACGTCATCAAAGATAAAGATACAATTTTCATGGAAAATACACAAGTAAGTGCCCTTTTACAGGCAGAGATTAGCTGCCTGCGTTATCTAGTATTTGATAAGATTAAGTTTACTCTGAGGGTTTACAACCACTTTAATATTTTTATAACTTAATTCTGCATAAAACATTTAAGTGTCATTTCAAGAGATAATTTATAAGGGAGTGTTTAGGGGTGAAATTAGGGGCTGGACAGGGTAGGGGTTGGGCGGGGCAATTGATGGCAAGTTACCCTTGAGGCCTGGCTAGTAGCTCAGGACTCAGGAAATTTTGAGCCCTGGGTACATTGTACATTCACATCAGTTCCTGCCCTCCAGGAGCTTACAATCAGGGTAGCCCAATAATGCCTGTCCTTTTCACCCATCTTTTTCATTCCTAGAAGCCATAGTACATCTTCTATGAATGAAACACAATTTATGTGTGGAGAAGGCGAAGCTTTCAATCATCTGCCTGTCCTCCATTCATGGAGCACTTTCATTCATAGAAGCTATAGTATGAATGGAGGAGTTGGGTGAAAAGGTGGGCATACTTTTGCACCATGTGCCTTTATGAGGTGGTGGACTTACAAAGTTATTTAAGGATAGGATCGTCTCTTTCTCTTGTTGAAATTTAATGGTGACTGTTCACACTGTTTTATTTATGAAAGGGGAGTATGCAAACATTATTCCCTTCACTTCTAATGCCCTGTACACACGGTCGGACATTTCGATGACAAAATCCGTCACATTTTTTCCGACAGTTTTTGGCCCAAACTTGTTTAGCATACACATGGTCGCACAAAGTTGTCAGAAAATCCGATCATTCAGAATGAGGTGACGTAAGCCACGTATGATGGAACTATAAAGAGGGCAGTAGCCAATAGCTTTCGTCTCGTAATTTATTCTGAGCATGCATGGCACTTTGTCCATCGGAATTGTGTACACACACGATCGGAAATTTAAATGAGCGGATTTTGTTGTTGGAAAATTTTAGATCCAGCTCTCAAACTTTGTGTGTCGGAAATTCCGATGGAAAAAGTCAGATGGAGCCCACACACGATCGGATTTTCCAACAACACGATCCGATCGCACATTTTCCATCGGAAAGTCCGACCGTGTGTACAGGGCATTAATTAAGCACAATTTTGCAATTTTAACATGTGTAATGCCCCATACACACGAGCGGAATTTCCATCAAAAGTCTGATGGGAGCATTTTATTGTATATTTCGACCGTTTATATGCCCCCGGACTTTTTACGTTGAAAATTCTGACGGACCTAGGAAGAGAATATGTTCTTTATTTTTCAGACGGAACCAATTCCTATCAGGAAAACTGCTTGTCTGTATGCTGTTCCGACGTACCAAAAACTATGCATGCTGTGAAGCAAGTACGAGACAGAAGCTATTGGCTACTGGCTATTGAACTTCCTTTTTCTAGTCCCGTTGTACGTCACCACGTTCTTGGTGGTCGGACTTTGGTGTGACCGTGTGTATGCAAGACACCTTGAGCGGAATTCCGTCGGAACTCCGTCAGAAAAACCTGCAGAGTTTATTCTGACGGGTAAACTGATCGTGTGTACAGGGCATTAGTAAAACTGTACATATAGAAAAAAAAAATCCTGCCGAAAATATACTGACCATGACATTTGACCCTGACCTTTGACCCTGACCTTTGACCCTTACTTGACCCAAACACTAACCCTGGCACTGACCTAGATCAAACCTTGATCTAGCTATTTTTTATTTATATTATTATTATTATTATTTTAAACACAGTTGTTGTTTTTTTTCTCCCTAACACAATGGATGTCTCCCCTCCATTCGCCGAGAGAGAAACACAGGGGAGGGCTTCACAGTGACTGATTATTGTGATAGCCAATCAGAGACTATCACAGTGATCAGGTGACCCTGAACTAGGAATTCCAGGTACCGATCAATAGAACAGGACCCAGGGCTTTCACTGAGATCCCTGTCTCTGTGCTGGGAGCGTGCTGGGTGGCGCACTCCCAAAGACAGATATGCATATATGTGGCCCCACAGAAAAAAGCCCAGTCCAGTGGGGCTGCATTTATGCATACTGTTGGAATGAAGGGGTTAATCGACCCCTTTCTCTGTTTGTGGAAGAGAAAGTTTTGCCACCTGTATCACACTTAAAATTTTTCATTAAAAATTATTGGAAACTAAAAGGATGGGCATAGCCAGGTACTCTTGATGAGTGCCTGTCGCAGGTCCCTCAGCTCTATTAAACACATTGGCGTAATCTTTCTACTAAAGCAAGATCAGCAGGGATAAATCTCACTGAGTAAGTAACATCCCTTGTGCTGAGTTTAGGTTTTAACTTCTTGTCTGTAGTTGTACTTTCATCTGCATTATGACACTAATGCCCCGTACACACGAGCGGACTTTTCAACATCCAAACTCCGACGGACTGAGTCCGTCAGACTATTCGATCGTGTGTGGGCTGCAACGGACTTTTGATTTGCCAAAGTCTGACGGACTTTAGAAATGAAGCATGCTTCAAATTTTCCCGACGGAACTCCGCCGGACCCGGTCCCCTTCGAAAAATCCGCTCGTGTGTATGCTACTCCGACGGACTAAAACCGACGCTAGGGCAGCTATTGGCTACTGGCTATGAACTTCCTTATTCGAATCCAGTCGTACGTCATCACGTTCGACTCTGTCGGAGTTTGGTGTGATGGTGTGTGTCCAAGTCCGTTCGGTCGAAAAGTCCGCCAGAACTCCGCCAGAACTCCGTCGGAACTCCGGCGGAACTCCTTTGGAGGTCTGTCGGACATAAGTCCTCTTGTGTGTACGGGGCAAAACACATGTTATTTGCATTTTGATGCACTGCCTTTGACTTCTATGGGCCTTCCAATGCATTAAAATGTAAGAAAAAAAAAACAGACATTAGGGGTTATTTATGAAAGGCAAATCCACTTTGCACTACAAGTGCACTGCAAGTGCAGTCGCTGTAAATCTGAGGGGTAGATCTGAAATTCGGGGAAGCTCTGCTGATTTTATAATCAAATCATGTGCAAGCTAAAATGCTGTTTTTTATTCTCCTTGTATGTCCCCCTCGGATTTACAGCGACTGAATTTCCAAGTGCAAAGTGGATTTGCCTTTCGTAAATGACCCCCATTGTCTTTTATCAAATGCACCAGAATGCGGTGCAGGGATAAGAGCAGCCACTTTCTTTATTATGGGGACATTAAGACTGGAGATATGGCTTATCTCTGTTACTGTTCCAAAATCTAAACCATGTGAACACACATGCGATCCAATTCCAATGTGGACAAAAAAAAAGGGTCTTGCGCCATTTTGGTGCGATTGCTATGCGAGTTCAGCCATACAATATGTATGGCTGAATTCACATCACACAGACATTGCATGTGATCTGCACAGCAGTGTGCTGTGAATCACATATGATGTCTAACATCGCACCAGTTTGTCCAACCTAAAGGAAAACTGTTTTTTAGATTTTTAGGGCATTCTCAATCTTTTTTTTTTTTTTTAGGTTCTAACGATAATTTTTTTCTAGAAGAGAGTATAGATTTTGGTCTTTCTACCAGGAAGATGGTCAGGTAAAACTTGTGTGCTCTCTGCCTACCAGGGAGCAGGATCTATTGGTTAGGTCTCCTCATTGTACTCAGGTGCAGCTCAGCTTGTTCTATCTGTCCCCCACTGATCCAATAGGGAGGCATATTGGACAATGGGAGTGGGCTTGGCAAGTGGCTGCACAGGTTCTGTTACAGCCCTGGCAATTGGCAGAGGGAAAGTGCTGGATTGTATTGTGGGATACTGTATATAAGGCCAGAGTACATGTGCTCAGAGTTAGTTAAGCTGGGGAACAGAGCCTAGGAGGGAAAGGGACGGCTACCCTCTCTTCCACGGAGGTGGTGGTGCAGCCCTGGGTTGTCGACCCAGGGACCTAGAGAGAGAGAAGCTGAACCCGGAGGCCCTGCAGAGCTGACTGGAAGGGAGACACCAGGAAGGATCTAATTCTGCCTACTGTGAGTACAGATCTGTGTCTTTGGGGCCTGTCGAGTGAGGGCCGCCCCTTTCAGCTAGAGTCAGTGGATGGGTGTCAGTAAAGGGGAAGCTAGAGAGTTTCCTGAAGATAAAGTAGCACATCAAGTCTGCTACTAGTGAAAGCAAGAAGATTTAAAGCGGTAGTAAACCCGCAAATTTTTTAATTTTTTTTTTAAACCTGCAAAGCAAAATGCATAATGAGCTAGTATGCACCGCATACTAGCTCATTATGAAATACTTACCTTAGAACGAGGCCCCGACATCTGGCCCGATCCACGCCGAGGGAGCCGACATGCTCCCTCGGCGTCTCTTCCGGGTATCGCGGCTCCGGCGCTGTGAGTGGCCGGAGCCGCGATATCGTCACTCCCGCGCATGCGCGCGGGAGATTTCAGTCCGGCCGCACGAGCGCTGCCGGATTTTCACGGAGAGAACCCCCTTGTGCGCATGCGCCGCTGCAGTCAGCGGCGCATACCGAGGGGAATATCTCCTAAACCGTACAGGTTTAGGAGATATTATTTTTACCTACAGGTAAGCCTTATTATAGGCTTTCCTGTAGGTAAAAGTTAAAAAATCGACCATACTACCACTTTAATACTTCCATACATGGGGCTGTATGGTTCGAGCAGTGTGTCTGCTTCCACAGATAATCCGGTGAGGCCAAGTGAGAGTTGTCCTGATCTATTGTGAATAGTTCAAGTTGGAGTATCCCACTCATCCCTTCTCCCATCCAAGTTCCAAATAGAATACAAAAAACCCAAATACCCTGGACTGGTCTTTGAGTAATGAGCAAGTGGGAGTAGGGGTGGGACAAGCATGATCTCCTACCAAACAGGCAGGAGCTCTCAGCAACCAAGCGGGAACCCATAGCAACATAGTGGGTAATCCTCAGCAACCAAGCAGGAACCCATAGTAACCAAGCGTGGACTCTTAGCAACTTAGCAGGAATCCTTTGCAACAACATGGGAACCATTGGCAACCAGCTGCAGGTAACCAGGGAGAAACCTATGAAGTCAACACTCAGCAGTCCCTATGGGGACAGTGCTATATTTATAACAATGTATTTTGATTGTTACAGTGCAATCTGCAGTTTATGTTTCATTATGATCAGCATGGCCAGATCTAGGGGGGTGCTGGGGTGGGCTAAACCCCCAATTTCCGTTGTGCCCCCCCCAAGCAACCCATTGACCTTGTCCATCTAGTAAAGCTAGCTGCATGTCTCAAGGCTGTCTGTGACAATCTCACAAAGCCCAGACAGCACACTCTCCCCCCTTCCCTGCACAGAAAGGAGAGGAGAGAGAGATCGATGTGCACCGCCTCCTCCCGCCCCTCTCATAGTGTCTGCCCCACCCAGGGCCGCTGATAGGCCAGTACAACTGGCCCTGCTGTACCGGGCCTGACCAGCAGGGGGGCCCGGGCAACCTGAACGGCAAAATTTTATGTTTAAAAAAAAAAAAAAAAGTTCCTCCTCCACCGATCAGTGCTCGAGGCACTGGCAGTGGGCGGCATTTCAGGAGGGAGGTGCGAGCAGCACCCGAGTGAAGTGACATCTGCCGGCTCAGTGATCCGGGACCCGGCGCAATAATCCCCTTCTGTATGTGGTCGCGTCACGTGGCCGTTCTGATCAGTCTCGGTAGCGGCCGTCACTCACAGCCGAGCAGAGTGAAGCCGCCTCCCCCTCCTCCATGCACAGCACTGTGTAGACATAAAGGAGGAGGGGGAGGCGGCTTCACTCTGCTCGGCTGTGAGTGACAGCCACTGCCGAGACTGATCAGAACGGCGCGACGTGAGTCACGCGACCACAGAGACAAGGGGATTATTGCGCCGGGTCCCGGATCACTGAGCCGACAGGTGTCACTCCACTCGGGTGCTGCTCGCACCTCCCCCCTGCAATGCCGCTGCCTTGGAATCGAGGTACATTATGGGTCCTTAGGGGAGTCTGTGCACTGTAGGGGGGTTCTTTACTGTGGGGGGTCTGTGCACTGTTGGGGGGGTCTGCACTGTGGGGGGTCCTGCACTGTATGGGGGGGGTCTGCACTGTATGGGGGTCTTGCACTGTAGGGGGGTCTTGCACTGTAGGGGGATCTTGCACTGTAGAAGGGGTCCTGCACTGTAGGGGGGGGTCCTGCACTGTAGGGGGAGGGGTCTGTACTTTAGGTGAGGATTCTGCACTGTAGGGGAGTCTGTACTTTAGGGGAGTCTGCGCTGTAGGGTGGAGGGGCCTGTACTGTAGGAGGGTCTGCACTGTAGGGGAGGATTCTGTACTGTAGGGGGGTCTACACTGTAGATGGGGGTCTGTATGGTAGGGAGGGGGGTCTGCACTGTAGGGGGTCTGTGTAACATGCAGGAGGTCCAGAGCTGTGAGGGGCTGTGTAATGTAAAGGAGTGCAGAGGTGCAGGGTGCTGTGTAATGTAAAGGGGTCCAGAGGTACAAGGGCTGTGTAAGGTAAAGGGGTCCAGAGGTTCAGGGTGCTGTGTAATGTAAAGGGGTCCAGAGGTACAAGGACTGTGTAATGTAAAGGGGTCAGGAGGTTCAGGGTGCTGTGTTATGTAAAGGGGTCCAGAGGTACAAGAGCTGTGTAATGTAAAGGGGTCCAGAGGTGCAGGCTGCTGTGTAATGTAAAGAGGTCCTTAGGTGCAAGGTCCTGTGTAATGTAAAAGGGTCCAGAGGGGCAGGGTGCTGTGTAATGTAAAGAGGTCCTTAGGCGCAAGGTCCTGTGTAATGTAAAGGGGTCCAGAGGTGCAGGGTGCTGTGTAATGTAAAGAGGTCCTTAGGCGCAAGGTCCTGTGTAATGTAAAGGGGTCCAGAGGTGCAGGGTGCTGTGTAATGTAAAGGGGTCCAGAGGTGCAGGGTGCTGTGTAATTTAAAGGGGTCCAGAGGTGCAGTTGTGGAGAGGGGGGTACACAGTAGTGACAAAAAGATATTGAAGGATGCAGAGGTATGCAGGGGACACAGTGGGTGTTTTTACATTTTATGGTGGGGGGGATGGGTGCCAGATATAGGATCCGCCCCGGGTGCCAAATGCTCTAGGTACGCCCCTGCTTCCCCCCCCCCCCCCTTGTTCGGTAAAGTTGTTTTTTTTAACTGTGCTATGCGCTCATTGCGCTGTGTTCATTCCAGTATGTGGCTGCAGGGGAGGGACTCTTTCCTGTATTTCGGGTGCGGAAGAATACGTCTTCTGCACCCGCTCCGCACACCGCACAAGTACCGGCTAGCATATAATGTTATGGTGTTGCGGAGTGATATTCCCAATCCTCTCTCTCTCCGCGTGACAAGAACTTAGTAGCAGAGTGAGAGGCGACTCAGGCGAGCAGAGAAAGCAGGGGCCGGGAGAATCGATCGAGTTGAGATCTTGTGCACAATTACAGGTGACAAGGTGAGGTGTATGCTTGCTTGGGGGGGGGTTTGAAGTTCAACATCTGCAAATGCAATACATACCCTGCCAATACCCTGCCAATACCCAATACTCTGCAATACATACCCTGCCAATACCCTGCCAATACTCTGCAATACATACCCTGCCAATACCCTGCCAATACTCTGCAATACTTACCCTGCCAATACTCTGCCAATACTCGGCAATACTTACCCTGCCAATACTCGGCAATACTTACCCTGCCAATACTCTGCAATACTTACCCTGCCAATACTCTGCAATACATACCCTGCCAATACTCTGCAATACATACCCTGCCAATACTCTGCAATACATACCCTGCCAATACTCTGCAATACATACCCTGCCAATACTCTGCAATACTTATCCTGCCAATACTCTGCAATACATACCCTGCCAATACTCTGCAATACATACCCTGCCAATACCCTGCCAATACCCAATACTCTGCAATACATACCTTGCCAATACCCTGCCAATACTCTGCAATACTTATCCTGCCAATACTCTGCAATACTTACCCTGCCAATACTCTGCAATACTTACCCTGCCAATACTCTGCAATACTTACCCCGCCAATACTCTGCAATACTTACCCCGCTAATTGTTTCAAGGCGGGGTCTGGGGAGGGGCAATGGGTGGGGGCAGGGGTGGGGCTGAAGGAGGGACCAGGGGCGGGGCCAGGGTGGAGCTGAAGGGGGCCCCATCAGGTAGGCTGTACGGGGCCCCATGATTTCTATCAGCGGCCCTGGCCCCACCCACATCCCATTTCCTGTCCAGTGCTGAGCCTGAGAGGATGCGTGGGCGGGAAATTTGAAGCACTGCAGCCATGGTGGCTACAAGATTGATTCCTCTGCTGTGCCACCAGACAATCCTGGGGTGAGTGAGCTGAGCGGTGCACTATGACTGAACTCTACTATGACTATCTCCCGTCCCCATCTGTCTTCCTCCCCCTTTCTGTTCATGTCCAATTAGCACTCAGGGACAACTTTAGTTATATTGGCAGATGGTTTACAATCTGCTAGTTGGATAAACTGATGCAGTTTTTACTCACAGCTACAGCATAGTTGCCTTTTTTGTTGTGCATCCAGAAAGGGGTGGGGAATTAATTTAAAATGGGCATGGTTTTAAAAGCGACATATCATTATTTCAATTAAACCTATATAAGAGAGCTATAGTTGTGGGCTAAAGAAATACAAAAGTAAACAGAAACAACAAAACACTGGTAGTAACAGTACACATGTAAACACTCACCCTAAGGATCCTTTCACATGGGCTTTCCGATCAGGTCCACATGCCAGTTTTTCAGATGGACCTGATCAGATCCTCCAGTCTCCCCCATGGAGCTGACACCCATCGCCATCCGATCCTAAGGACAGGGGGGGAAGACAGGCCCTGTCCTCTCCGCTGTGCACAGCAGATTGAGGAAATCCGGTGGAAACGGACCGCCTGTCTGTTTTTATCCGATCTTGGTCCTATTTTCCATCCATCTGGATTGTGCAGGCAGGATCGGATAAAAACGGACAGGCGGTCCGTCACCACCAGATTTCCCCAATCTGCTGTGCACAACGGAGAGGACAGGACCTGTCGCCCCGCTGCTCAGTGGGGATCAGTGGAGCGATCCCCCACTAAGCAAGCAGAATCCACAAGACGGAGGCGCCCGTGTGAAAGGGGCCTAAAGTTTTAAAGGATAATTGCAGACAATCACTACATGAATAATCATTCTGCACAGTAAAGAAAAGCAGATGAAAAATCACTAAAGCTATAAAAATTTATTTGTCCTGTGCAATAAATGACGCTTAACACGTATACAATGACAATGGTGTACCCAGCATAGTTGACACCCTGGTGGAAAATGTATTAACTCCCCTCCCTAAGCTCCCCCATACATCACAATTTCAGTAAAAATCACTAAACAAAATGAAATCTAATAATGGTCAGAAACAAACTGGAGACAGTAAAGATTTTTTTTAGCTAAGTCAGCAAAAGCATGGCCGTACCAGAGAGAGGGCAATGCTAGGGATATTCTAAATAATGTTGACTGTTTTAAAGAATAAGATTCATAGTGGAGGAGTGTGGAGGGTATAGCGGTGGGGAGCATGTGTTGGAGAGGAGTTCAGAGGGTATTGCAGTGGGTAGTATGTGCAGCACAGGAGTGTAAAGAATATATGGTGGATGGTATGTGCCAGAGAAGAGTACGGGGGTATGGCAGTGGGTAATATGTGTAGGAGTAGGGTGCGAAGGGTATGATGATGAGCAGTGTATGCAAGAGAGCTAAGGAGAGGGCAAAATTGTGAGCAACAGGTGCAGGCAGGGCTGGACTGGGACAGAAATTTGGCCCTGGACTTCATCCAGACCGGCCCACTTACATTTTGAGTGTTCCATCAGCACTCCCTTACATCAGAGTGTCCCATCACCAGCCCCCTTTCAACAGAGTGTCCCATCACCAGCCCCCTTTCAACAGAGTGTCCCATCAGCACCCCCTTACATCAGAGTGTCCCATCACCAGCCCCCTTACATCAGAGTGTCCCATCAGCACCCCTTACATCAGTGTCCCATGAGCAGCCCCCTTACATCAGAGTGTCCCATCAGCACCCCTTATATCAGAGTGTCCCATCAGCACCCCCTTACATCAGAGTGTCCCATCAGCACCCCCTTACATCAGAGTGTCCCATCAGCACTCCCTTACATCAGAGTGTCCCATCAGCACCCCCTTACATCAGAGTGTCCCATCAGCACCTCCTTACATCAGAGTGTCCCATCAGCACCCCCTTACATCAGAGTGTCCCATCAGCACCCCCTTACATCAGAGTGTCCCATCAGCACCCCCTTACATCAGAGTGTCCCATCAGCACCCCCTTACATCAGAGTGTCCCATCAGCACCCCCTTACATCAGAGTGTCCCATCAGCACCTCCCTACATCAGAGTGTCCCATCAGCACCTCCTTACATCAGAGTGTCCCATCAGCACCTCCTTACATCAGAGTGGCCCATCACCAGCCCCCTTACATCAGAGTGGCCCACTGAGCCATCAGCCCACCGGGAAACTCCCGGTAGTCCCAATGGCCAGTACATGCCTGGGTGCAGGAGAGTAGGGTAAAGGCACTGGCGGTGCGTCCATAAGGGCGCACGGGCACCGCCACCCCTCTCCAGTCACCCCTCTAGCACCAATAGATAGATTCATGCATTGCAGTAACAAATTTAAGCACTTTTTAAAAATTGCAAATAGCCAGTGAAATAGAAATTCTATGAAAAAAATCTAATTACAACTATATAAATAGGTCCTTGCAGTAAATTGTTAAAAAAAAACTTTGGACCAAAGATTTACCTCAGTGCTAAGGGCCAATAAAACATGGACCTAATATTTTTTGAGTTAAAGATCTATTTGTATTATGAGATATTGTTTTTGTTCTGACAGTTGCCCCTGGGTAAAAGGCAATTAGCAATAAATGGCCCCCATGGCACCATAAGAAGAATATAAGCTTACAGCAAACATTTATTGGTAATGAACAATCTAGTTCTGTAAGGTATGTGTATGTTGCTATCCCATATTTATAATTCAGTTTGTATACATTTATAATTCAGTTTGTATACATTTATTTAGTTCTACATAAAGATTCACAGTGTTGGAAAAATATGTGACTTGTTAAGCAAAAAGGTTCATTACATTTGACAACTAATACATTTCATCAGGGTAGACTTCCATAGACCACCATTTGCCAGGCTACGGCCAGTTGCACTTTAAATTTCAGTTCAGCAATATGTACTTCTGAAAAATCATCATAGTCACTTACCAGTCTAAAGGCAAGTATTCTGTTCTGAATCTATTATCTCATATCAAGGGGTTTAATGATCATTATGAAATTTCAACAGCTGTGTAAAATTTTCAGGAAAATTGACCTGTTGAAATGCCCAAAGCACATCTTTAACTTATTTTCAACTTTATAGCATCACTTTTTCGCGCCTTAATATAAAAAAAAAGCATATTTTATTTCTCCTAAATATCTTATACTTTCATCTCCCCTTTACACTTCCCCTCTTCTTGCCTACATGAGAATGACACATCCTCTGCCACCCACAGTCTCATGGGAGATCCATATCATGTATCCTCAAAGGCTGTAGGCATGTACGTCTAAGGCATTGCAAGAATATAACGTGACCGTGCGCTGACTTTGCTGACCAAGGGGCTATCAGAAAATAGTAGCTGGCTCCTGATATACCAACCAGGGGCCAAATTGGCAGCACAGGAGTAGCGAGACGGGGTGGGGACTTCAGCTGTGAGTAAAACATTGACTAGTAAGTCTTTTTTCATTTTATGTCATAACATTATTGTAGTGCCCTAAAATTTATTTCAACAGATAGGTGAAAGGTCCTCTTTAACATCAGGAGATCAGCACGGAGAAACCAACTGGTCGGAACAATAAAAACTGTTACTAATGCATATACTCTACTCATGTCCATTATTCAATATTGCATGATTTCTACATGTACTGTGTTTTGAGTGCTTGAGTAATCAATTCTAAATCAATTCTAAATCTGTAGCCAGTGTGCTATAGCTGCCTTAAATACTTCAGTACTGGGCACTTTCACCCCCTTCCTGTCCAGGCCAATTTTCAGCTTTCAGCTTTGACAAGCATGAAGGATCTGGACAGGAGGCACAGGAGGAGTCAGAGAGGACAGCAGGAGCTATTACTGCCAGGAAAGTCTTCAGGAGGGAGTGATATGTGCAGTCGAGAGAACTGGACAGGCATGCCAGAGAGGACACAGTCAGAGCTGGATGTGAAGCTAGTAAAGAGGATTGCAATGTCAAGGGCAGTGAAGTCGAGCAGCTGCAGCCAGTAGGGCTGGCAGGACCTGAAGAGGACTGACTGGGAGCAGTAGTCCACCAGAAGGACAGCTAGCACTAACAGGACTTTGATATTTTCTGCTACATTGTAGGTAGGGACCCAGGGTCCCTGCCTGCAAAGGGCAATTAGGACCTGGCTGAGCCAGTGTCAGGCCTAACCATGTGCTAGCTGCTCCTAGAAAGAGAGAGAGAGAGCAATAGTCTGCAAGCAAGAGGTATGCAGGAGGAGTTTAAAGGAGTGTACAAAGAGTGTACATAGTTGTCCCTAGCAACTTTGCTATAATTCTAATGGGCACCCCATATTTCCCATACCCCATCCAAGTTGAATTCCCCCAAATAAAACAACAAAACCAAGCAACGGACTGTTCATTGTCTTGTCATTGTGAGGAGTGAATTCTGGGCCACGCAGGGTGACAGGTGGGCCACATTTCTTAGCAGCCTCTATGGGGGGTACCCCTACATGTTTTTAAAACAAAGTCTCATATGACAAAAAATATTTTTTTTTAAAACACAATCTTCAACTTGTTCAACTTGGTGTCCCCTCACTTCTTTAGGTTATATGAATTTGTATATATGATATTTTGCAGTACCAAATAAAGTTATGCACATGTACGGCCAGCCTGACTCCTGTGTAACTGGTCAAAAATAATAGTAGACTACACTAGTGGTGTATGTAGGCTCTCGCAAAGTACTGCGCAGTTCTTACCAGCAGTGGATGTAAGCAGCAACAGGTGAGCAGATAACATATCAAATCACAGCCAAAAACATAGTAATATTCAGATAAAAAAAGGTCAAGGCAGGCAGGCACCATAAGGAACCAGATGGTTTTCCTGTTTTTGCAAGAGCTTGCTATCATAAATTAGGGATTTTTTTTTTATTTTACAAAAAAAATGGCTACCCATAAAAGAATCCTACTGTCTGGAGGAAATTATGTAAGTGTTATCTTTAGTCTGCCTGCACATATATGTTGATATTATGGTAAAGGAGTTGATTTACTAAATAGTAAATGAGGTAAAGCTTCACTTTGCAAAAAATATCCAATCACGTGCAAGGAAAATAGAAGAAACAGCATTTTTGCTTGCACATGATTGGATAATGGAAGTCCAATTTACCAAGCTCTGGAGCAACTGCTCTTGCAAAGTACAAAACCCAATAGACGTGCAGTGATTAATAATAAACAACAAAAATATATCAAGGGCATATAAAGTCCATAGCAGATACAGTTCATAAAGGTAAGTATAACGATGTTGTTACTTTATCCAAATCTCTCCAGTTCGATGGAGTGTTCCCCCTGGAGACAGGACTCAAGCAACTCTCTTCAGTAGATGCTAGACTCTCATCTCTCCGACTGGGATCGCTAAACACCTCAACAGACCTCACAGTATCAATACCAATTTTCCACATAGTGTAAATCCAACCAATGAATGAGAATTTATTGACAGAATGTATCATCCAACATCCCAAGAAGCGGTAAAATAGCATTCAATTGAACAAATAAAATGGATAGGGCAGTTTAAACCAATGGCACGACTAGCATATCTACCCAACGCATTTCGTCTTCATAGACTTCTGCTGGGGCATATACATGGCGGGGGTCATTAAAATAATCAGCACTTAATTATTCATTTAAACTTTGTAAATTCAAGTATCCCAAAAGGAAGAAATCTTTTTACTGTATTGCCCTATACACACTGTCAGACTTTCCGACAGAAAATGTGCGATTGGATTGTGTTGTCGGAAATTCCGAACGTGTGTGGGCTCCATCTGACTTTTTCCGTTGGAATTTCCGACACACAAGGTTTGAGACCTGGATCTAAAATTTTGTGAAAACAAAATCTGATCATTTAAATTTCGATCGTGTGTAGACAATTCTGATGCAGAAAGTGCCACGTATGCTCAGAATAAATTACGTGACGAAAGCTATTGGCTACTGGCCTATAGTCCCGTCGTACGTATTTTACGTTACCTCGTTCTGAACGATTGGATTTTCTGACAACTTTGTGCGACCGTGTGTATGCAAGACAAGTTTGGGCCAAAATCCGTCAAAAAAAATCAGACGGATTTTGTCGTCGGAGTGTCCGACGGCGTGTACAGGGCATAACTGATTATAAGGCTTTATGCACACTGGATGTTATAACAAAAGTCAATAGATTTAGCTGTAGAAAGCTGTAGCTATAGAATGAGTTTTGCAGCATTTTTGCAGTAGCGTTTTTCAGCATTTTATTTTTGTGTTTTTTTTTTTTCAAATATTATTTTATTCATTTTACATATACGGGGTAAAGCCCCAAAACAGGAAAAGACAACAAATACAATGAAGGTCGCAGCCTCCCGAGCATGCCTTACAGTGACAGATATTGCAGCGAATAACCTTTTGGTTTAATGTAAACAGTAAGTCGACCTCATAAACAGCACTTTCACGGTCAGATCTGGCATAGAGGCCAGAACCACTCCAAGCCCAGCTATTACCCCGAGGTCTTGGCCTGCAATCCTAGGTTAAGGTCATTGTGAGCAGGCTAGGGGCTATAATTAAAATAAAAGGTAAGAAGCAAGTGTACAGATAAGGAAAGAGAAAGAGGGCAGAAAACGGAAAAAAAAAAAGAAAAAAAGGGGGGGGGGTAATGTGGGAGGGGGAGGGGAATAAGGTAGGAAGGAAGGGAAGAGAGGGGGGAAGGGTAGGAAAGAGGTGGGGAAGGGGAGGAGGGATGGGGAAGGGAGTGGGGGGGGAAAGGAGGAGGTTCAACGTTCCCTGTATGGATTTCTGCGAACTGACATGTCGTCAATTAGTGTCCGAAAAGGGCCTTGCCCTCCTCCGAGTACACAAACACATTCCAAAGAGACCAGGTCTTTCGATAGATTTCCTGCCGATCCTGGGCAGTCATTATCAAATCCTCCATTTTCTTGATATCTTCCACCTTCCGCAGCCACATTGCCGCGGTCGGGGGAGTTTTTTGTGTTTTTTAGCTGTAGCGGTTTTAATTTATTTTTTTAGCAAAACTATACTCCCACAAAAGCTAATGGCTCAAAAACATCAATAAATGTAGAATAGCCAAATTGTTCAGTTTTATTTTTTTAGCTTTTAGCAGAGTTAGAGCATTTTTACAGCTGAAAAACTCTCAAAACCCACTAGTTCTGGCATATCTCCCAACTGTCCCAGATTCTGCGGGAACATCCCACTATTTGAAGTAAGTCCCAGGGTCCCGCTGATCTGAGCTGGAGTCCTGGAACCCAGGGTTGGAACAAGTTCCAGCCCTGGGTTCCACTCCGTAGTGGTATGCTCAATGGGTGCAATGTGTGTTAATACACAGCACCAAGTGAGGATTCATGGGAGAATATCTGGCCGGCAACCTCTGCTCCCCCCTCCTCAATGCAGTCACTGTTGTTAGAACCGACGGCATCCTAGCAACCGATGACATTATTTTCAGGCCACCTCTCAGCTCCGCCCCCTCTTTGGCTCCAGATTCCACCTCTTATTTGCCCCCATGCCAGCTCTCAGCGGTCCCCATTCCATCTGCCAGCGGCCCGATCTCACCTCTGAACAGCCCTCGTGAAAGGTAAAAGGAACTGAGCTCTTTCTCAAACAGATCACCAGGAGAAAACAGAGAGAAAAAAACTGAAGAAAATAAAACCGATGGAGCTACCACATCTAATGATTAGAAAGCTGCAATATATTTCATTTTTGCCTTGTGTTTGTTACCGCTTTAATTGACCACAATCTCTTTCACAGTAAGGCTGAAGAGTGATATGTGTAGCACATACATACATAGATAGGTGGATGGATGAATAGATAAGATCAGATATCATAGACATATCGTATGTCATTTTTGTAATGAGTGGCCATAACCTTTGCATGAAAAGGAGTGAGTCTTTTGTTAAGACTGTTCACTTTGACCAAACTTTGTTTATGTCATATGTGTGGAGCAGTCAAATTTCAATAGAATAAAGAACATACATTCATTGCATGCAAAGGTTCATTTATGTGAATATTTCTGGGGAGTGGGTCCATAGCCTTGTTTAGATTAAAGAGGTCCGTGACTCAAAAAAGGTTATGACCCCCTTTCACACTGGAGGCGTTTTTCAGGCATTTTAGTGCTAAAAATAGCGCCTGCAAAGTGCCTGAAAAAAAACCTCATCTGCAATCCCAGTGTAAGAGGCCGAGTGCTTTCACACTGGGGTGCTGTGCTGGCAGGACGTCAAAAAAAGTCCTTAGGAGCAGCGTATACACCAATCCTAAAGCGCCTCTGCCCATTGAAATCAATGGGCAGCACCACTGAAGCGCAAAGCGCCTCGGCAGCAGCACTTTGCAGGCGCTTTTAACCCTTTATTCGGCCACTAGCGGGGGGGTTAAAAGCTTTACCGCTGACGCCCTAATTAGCCATTTTCCTTCCCCATTGTCATGTGACTTGTTAGTGTTGCAAGGTCCAGATATCTCAGGTCTCCTGCGAGGTGCGGGAGCCTTCCGCATTTCGGGGTGGCTCCCGGACACCTGCAAGTGCTGCCCAATATCCCAGCTGCGGGGCTGATCCTGTATGGTCCCCTGGTTCACAGCCGGGGGATGGTAAGTGTAGCCGGAGGGACAGCTGTGAACACCGATCTCTCTGTATAGCTGAGAGCCGCTTCTCCTTCTCTCCCTTCTGCGGCTGACGGCTAAAAAGCTATACAGGGAGATCGGTGATCACAGCTGTCCCTCCTGCTGCACCAATCATCCCTGCTGTTCCCTGTATCCTCCTCCTCCAGCCTCCTTCGTGTCCTTCTCCCTCCCTTCTTCTCCAGCTCCCTGTCCTCCTCCTGTGCCCCCCCCCCTCGTTCCCCACAGCCGGCTTCCCTCCTCTCCTCTCCTGCCAGCTGTGGGGATCTGTCAGGATGGCGAGCAGAGGAAGGGACCAGTCATTTACCGCCCCCTGCCTTTTCTGAATTGGATACAGTGAGCAAGATCGCTCCTGTGTCCTGTCAAAGATGAGCAGAGTAACCTGTGTGTTACTCTGCTCAGTTTATGAATGGTCAGGAGCCGCTCTCTTCTGTCCATTCATCTTCAATGCTGAGAGAGGGACTGGGGAATCAATGTCCTCAGTCTCTCAAAGGGGAGATGTCAGGGTTCCATTTAAACCCCTGATATCTTACCAAAGCCCCCCCCCCCCCCCAAACAGGGTTGATAAAAAAATAATAATATATATATATATATATATATATATATATATATATATATATATATATATATACAGGGCAGGACTTAGGGTGGTGGGGGCCCCTGGGCTTGAGTCACTTTCAGGCCCTACCTTCTATACATTACCGTATTTATGGGTGTATAACACGCACCTCAAGTTTAGGAGGGAATTTTAAGGAAAAAAACTTTTAGGAGGGAAGTTGCATTTAAATGCCCATCAATGCAGCCTTATCAGTGTCCATCTGCAGCCTTGCCCATACATCTGCAGCCTTGTCAGTGTCATTTGCAGCCTTGTCATTGCAGTCTTGAAGTTTAAAAATGGCTCTGCTGAGATACAGAGTCCTGTGTGGCTCTCGGCAGTTCTCGGGTCCTCTTGGCGGCTCTTATTGGCTCTCGGGTCCTCTGTGCAGCTCTCTGGTCCTCTGTGCGGCTCTCGGGTCCTCTGTGCGGCTTTCGGGTCCTCTGTGCAGCTTTTGGGTCCTCTGTGCGGCTTTCGGGTCCTCTGTGCGGCTTTCGGGTCCTCTCTGCGGCTTTCGGGTCCTCTCCGTGGCTCTCGGGTCCTCTCGCAGTCTCAGGCATAGCCAAGAGTAGCCAAGTGTACTCGGCTCAGCTCACAGTCATGCCCAGTCCCTGTGTTATGTCCATTATAGGGCGGGACTGGGCTTGACTGTGAGCGGAGCTCAGTTGAATACACTCGGCTATGTATCCTGGTGGGGCCCGTGGGGCCCCCTATTGGGCGGGGCCCATGGGCTTGAGCCCAGTCAAGCCCAATGGTAAGTCCAGCCCTGTATATATATATATATATATATATATATATATATATATATATATATATATATATATAAATGAAATTGTAAACAAAAATTAAATAAAAGAATAAATAAATTATAAAAAAATATATAAAATAAAAAACTACTGACACAACCCCCCTGCCCTACCAACACTGTCCACTGCCCCAACCCCCCAAAAAAGAAATTGAAAAAAATTGTAAAAAAAAATATGTAAAAATAAAAACTACTGACACCATCCACTGCCCTATTGACACTATCAACGACACATACTCCCCACCCCTGCCCCACAAGCACTGTGAAAAAAATATTTTAAAAGACTATTTAACCAGTTCCCGACCAGGGCATGTACGTCGGCAGAATGGCACGGGCAGGCATATTGGCGTACAGGTACATCCATTCTTGAATGCCGCCCTGCCATCGCTCATGTGCCGGTCGGGACCCCCGCGAGTCCGGTCGCGGGTCCCGCGGACTCGATTGCCATGGGCATACCCACGATCGTCTCACGGGACGGCTGAATGGAGAAATGCCGTTTGTAAACAGCATTTCTCCATTCTGCCTAGCAACTACTGATGCTGATCCCTGCTCCATGTGATTGGAGCAGAGATCAGTGTTCACTAAATGAAAGCCCAACCCCCCACAGTTTGTAACACACCCCTAGGAACACTTAACCCCTACACTGCCACCCACTGGTTAACCCTTTCACTGCCAGTGTCATTTACACAGGAATCACTGCATTTATATAGCAGTGATTGCTGTATAACTGACAATGGTCCCAAAAATGTGTCAAAAATGTCCGATGTGTCCGCCATAATGTCGCAGTCACAATAAAAATCGCTGACATTACTAGTAAAAAAAAAATAAAAAATTATTAATAAAAATGCCATAAAACTGTCCCTATTTTGTAAACGCTATAACTTTTGAGCAAACCAATCAATAATTGCTTATTGCTATTTTTTTTAACCAAAAATATGTAGAAGAATACGTATCGGCCTAAACTGGGGGAAAAAAATGTTTTTTTATATATTTTTGGGGGATATTTATTATAACAAAAAGTAAAAAATAATGTTTTTTTTTCAAAATTGTCGCTCTATTTTTGTTTATAGCGCAAAAAATAAAAACCGCAGGGGTGATCAAATACCACCAAAAGAAAGCTCTATTTGTGGGAAAAAAAGGACCTCAATTTTGTTTTCATACCCATGTCGCACGACCGCGCAATTGTCAGTTAAAATGACGCAGTGCCGAATCGCAAAAAGTGGTCTGGCCTTTGACCAGCAAAATGGTCCAGTCTGTAAGTGGTTAAAGAAAATAATAAACAACAAAATTGTAAAAAATAATAGAGAAAATAATAACAACAAAAAACTACTGACATACTGCTCTACTGACACCGTCCACTACCCCCACCCCCAATGATTGTGAAAAACAAAAAATAAAAAAAATTGTAAAAAATAATTTAAAAATTTAAATTGTAAAAAAATAATAATAAAAATAACGACCATTGCCCTACTGACACCATCCTGCACATACCACTCACCGCTGTACACTCCACACTCCTCACATGCATATTATACCTACCTAAATACACTCCGCACTCCTCTCCTGCACATAATACCCACCGCCATACACTCCGCACTGTACAGTCCCTAGTTAACCTTACTACATTCTGCACTATGTAAGCCATCTGGGACTCTATAAAACCACACCCCATTTAAGCCACGCTCAATATGTAGCACGGTTTAAGCCATCCCCACCTCCCTGAAATTAGTTTTTGCGGGTTGGGATGTCTGCAAGGTCTCAGGTGTGAATGGGGAGCAGGTGGGTTACATTAAGTGTTATCGCTCTCACTCTCTCATACTGGTCACTGGAGACTCAACATGGCACCTCACGGCAAAGAACTCTCTGAGGATCTTAAAAAAAGAATTGTTGCTCTACATAAAGATAGCCTAGGCTATGAGAAGATTGCCAAGACCCTGAAACTGAGCTGCAGCACGGTGGCCAAGACCATGCAGCGGTTTAACAGGACAGGTTCCACTCAGAACAGGCCTCACCATGGTCAACCAAAGAAGTTGAGTGCACGTGCTCAGCGTCATATCCAGAGGTTGTCTTTGGGAAATAGACTATGCTGACAGCATTGTTTCAGAGGTTTAAGTGGTGGCGGGGGTCAGCCTGTCAGTGCTCATCCCATACGCTGCACACTGCATCAAATTGGTCTGCATGGCTGTTGTCTCAGGAGGAAGCCTCTTCTAAAGATGATGTACAAGAAAGTAAGCAGACTAAGAACATGGATTACTGGAACCTGTCCTGTGGTCTCATGACCAAGATAAACTTATTTGGTTCAGATGGTGTCAAGTGTGTGTGACGACAACCAGGTGAGGAGTGCAAAGACAAGTGTGTCTTGCCTATAGTCAAGCATGGTGGTGGGAGTGTCATGGTCTGGGGCTGCATCAGTGCTGCCGGCACTGGGGAGCTACAGCTCATTGAGGGAACCATGAATGGCAACATATACTGTGACTTACTGAAGCAGAGCATGATCCCCTCCCTTCGGAGACTAAGCCGCAGGGCAGTATTCCAACATGATAACGACCCCAAACACACCTCCAAGATGACCACTGCCTTGCTAAAGAATCTGAGGGTAAAGGTGATGGACTGGCCAAGCATGTCTCCAGACCTAAACCCTATTGAGCAAGGTCTCTAACATCCACCAGCTACATGATATCATCATGGAGGAGTGGAAGAGGACTCCAGTGGCAACTTGTGAAGCTCTGGTGAACTCCATGCCCAAGAGGGTTAAGGCAGTGCTGGAAAATAATGGTGGCCACACAAAATATTGACACTTTGAGCCCAATTTGGACATTTTCAATTAAGGGTGTACTCACTTTTGTTGCCAGTGGTTTAGACATTAATGGCTGTGTGTTGAGTTATTTTGAGGGGATAGGAAATGTACACTGTTATACAAGCTGTACACTCACTACTTTACATTGTAGCAAAGTGTAATTTCTTCAGTGTTGTCACAAGAAAAGATATCATAAAATATTTACAAAAATGTGAGGAGCGTACTCACTTTTGTGAGATACTGTATATTCGTGAAAAAATAACAATTATTTCATTTTTCTTGCTATACATGTTTTATTTCAATTCGCTTCATTACAGGATCATCATCACAGAAAAGAAACTAAGAATGCAAAATGTACAGTAACCACACTTTAGTAAAACATTTTATTCTCTTAGGCTTCTCCCTTCACAGAAGCACTCAGTTGTTGTTATTTGTCTTTTTTCTGAGTATTTACTGTATGACTTTAATGTCCAACCTGCTCATAATCACCCTGGTGACACTCCAGAGATCACTTCACAAACCAATGTATTTTTTCATTGGAAATTTCTCTTTCCTTGAAACGTGGTACACAACGGTTACTGTCCCCAAGATGCTAACAGGTTTAGGCACGGGAAATAAAACTATCTCCACCAGAGACTGCATTTCCCAGTTTTACTTTCTGTTCTTCCTCAGGGCCACGCAACATTTTCTATTGACTATAATGGCCTATGATCGATTCTTGGCCATCTGTTACCCACTACGTTACACTACACTAATGAGTAGATCTATCTGTGGAAAGCTTGCAGCTATGTCTTGGTTTGCTGGTTGCTTATCCATCTCTCTGCCTGCTGTTATGATGACACGGTTAGTGTTCTGTGGTCCAAACACTATAGACCATTTCTTCTGTGACTTCAGTCCTCTACTTCAGTTGTCCTGTACAGACACTTGGTTGAATGAGATAATCTTTTCTGCAGTAGCTTGGGCGGTTATTCTTGGATGTTTCACCTTCACATTTATGTCCTATGCTTCTGTGATCATTACTATCTTAAGGATACCATCTTCTCTTGGCCGCCAAAAGGCATTTTCCACTTGCGCATCTCATCTTGCCGTTGTTGGCATATTTTTTGGGACAGTTATTTTTATGTATATACGTCCAAAAGCAAAGAATTCTTCTCCAGTCGATAAAGTAGTGTCTGTATTTTATTCTGTTATTGTTCCCCTTCTCAACCCTATGATCTACAGTCTGCGAAACAAAGAAATGAAAAATGCACTGTTCAGAGCTATATCCAAGTTAAAAGGAAAATAACTCATAACTGCCATATATAATTTTTTACATGAAAAATGACTTTATTACAACATAATGGAACATATGTTATTTGTTATTAATACATACAAAGCAAGATCACACTTTGTCCATTGTTACTTCCTGCATATTGTATTATGAAGAGGAAATCAATACATATTGCATATTAGATGGATGTTCCACTGAAGCACTGGAAAATCTTTAAGTCTGGAGGGGTCCTACACACTGGTGACTTTTCACCTATTGAACCTTCACTTTAGAGCATCAAAGGTCCTATAGCGCAAGGGCTTAAGCAGAACTCCACCCAAAGATAAGACAATAAAAATGAATAGCCCATTAAAAGATCAATTAATAAAATCGGCATTCGCTGCAAATATTCATCTTCCATCCAGAGCTTCCCACAGTATTTTTTCTGCCAAAAGATTTCTTTAGTTTTATAGCCAGCGTCATTCAAACCTCGTCATTCAAGCTCAGGTCACGGACTTGCCCCAGTAACTGAAAAGTGGATGGAGAAGCAGTGCAGTGATAGGACCGTTTCCCTAATAGTCTGCCTTTTCCTCCTATCAACATGTTCCTTGTTTGCATGTGAACCTATCGGCTCCTTGTAATGCTTCTCTCTCGCATACTCCAGCCCTGATGTATGGAGACAGGAAAAGGTATTCAGGTACTTATGCATTTTGCATTTTAAAAATGAATGTAATGATGTATTAAAGCAGTTCTTTTTTTTTATTTTAATGTTTTCTTGTCTGTATTTGAAGGTATAGACCAGGGATATGCAATTAGCGGACCTCCAGCTGTTGCAAAACTACAAGTCCCATCATGCCTCTGCCTGTGGGTGTCATGCTTGTGGCTGTCAGAGTCTTGCTATGCCTCATGGGACTTGTAGTTCTGCAACAGCTGGAGGGCCGCTAATTGCATATCCCTGGTATAGACAGCCCACTTAATTACACTATCAATAAGAATCATTGTACAAAACGTGTTTTCATTTATTTTTAATAAACCTCAATTTTTCTATGGAAAATTTGTCTGGACGTCTTGGCATGTGTTTCACTTCATGGATTCCATATTGAAGGACAGTGTAGTTTCAAAAACAACTGCATATTGGTAGGTGTATTCTGTAGTACCAAAATGCAAGTATGAATAAGGTAAATGTTTCCAAAAGTAAACATGCTTTGTGCATTCTGGCATATAAGGGTCTGGTTTCGTTTTTACATTTACCTATCATCATATCTATATAGTCAATTAGGAGGTAAGATAAGGTAGGGGAGGTCTATTTCAAGGATCAAAGCAAATAAAGGCCCAACATTTTACAACTTGATGCATGTTTTCTTTTTCTTAAGGGCACACAAGCTAATTTCTTTGGGCAAATTCAATTAACACATGAAAAGAATGAGGCTGGATATACACCTATGCAAGGCAGGACTTAGGGTGGTGGGGGCCCCTGGGCTTGAGTCACTTTCGGCCCTACCTTCTATACATTACCGTATTTATTGGCGTATAACATGCGCCGGCGTATAACACGCCCCCAAAGTCTAGGAGGGAATTTTAAGGAAAAAAACTTTTAGGAGGGAAGTTTAAGGAAAAAACAATTTAACCACTTGAGGACCGCCGTATTGCCATTGTACGTCAGCACAATGGCACAGGCAGGCACAATCACGTACATCTACGTGATTGCCTTCCAGCGGGTGGGGGGTCCGATCGGACCCCCTCCCGCTGTTTACGGCGGTCCGATTCGGTCCAGGAGCGCTCCGTGATGAGGGGATGGCCGTTGGTTTTCGGCCACCCCCTCTGGATCGCTCCTGGCCAATGAGAAGCTTCCTCCCCTGTGTATTGTTTACACAGGAAGGAGGAAGTGATGTCATTCTCCTCGGGGCGGTCTTTTTGACCGGACTACGAGGAGAAGAGTAAAAGTAAGTGTGCACCAACACTACACTGACATGTAGGTACACACAGGCACACAAACCCCCCCCCGATCCCCCCCCCGATCGCCCCCCGATCCCCCCCCCCGCCCCCCCTCCCCCCCCAGTCACAGTGTCACTGATTGCATTGATCATTTCTTTACTGATCAATGCATTCAGTGTCAGTTGTGACAGTAAAAACTGTCAGGACAGTTAGTGTTAGGTCCAGGGTAGCCCCCTATCACCCCCCAATAAAGATTTAACCCCCTGATTGCCCCTAGAGTTAACCCTTTCACCCCCTTTTGCCAGTGTCACTAAGCGATCATTTTTCTGATCGCTGCATGTGTCGCTAGTGTCGCTAGGTAGCTAGTTATTTTTTTAGGTTCACCGCCAGGTTTTTATATCGCTAGGTACCCCGATATACTACCCAATAATGTTTTTAACCCCCTGATTGCCGCTAGTTAACCCTTTCACCCCCTTTTGCCAGTGTCACTAAGCGATCGTTTTTCTGATCGCTGCATTAGTGTCGCTACAGTCGCTAGGTAGCTAGTTATTTTTTTAGGTTCACCGCCAGGTTTTTATAGCGCTAGGTACCCCGATATACTACCCAATAATGTTTTTAACCCCCTGATTGCCGCTAGTTAACCCTTTCACCCCCTTTTGCCAGTGTCACTAAGCGATCATTTTTCTGATCGCTGCATGTGTCGCTAGGTAGCTAGTTATTTTTTTAGGTTCACCGCCAGGTTTTTATATCGCTAGGTACCCCGATATACTACCCAATAATGGTTTTAACCCCCTGATTGCCGCTAGTTAACCCTTTCACCCCCTTTTGCCAGTGTCACTAAGCGATCGTTTTTCTGATCGCTGCATTAGTGTCGCTACAGTCGCTAGGTAGCTAGTTATTTTTTTAGGTTCACCGCCAGGTTTTTATAGCGCTAGGTACCCCGATATACTACCCAATAATGGTTTTAACCCCCTGATTTCCGCTAGTTAACCCTTTCACCCCCTTTTGCCAGTGTCACTAAGCGATAATTTTTCTAAACGCTGCATCAGTGTCGCTAGTGTCGCTAGGTAGCTAGTTATTTTTTTAGGTTCACCGCCAGGTTTTTATAGCGCTAGGTACCCCGATATACTACCCAATAATGGTTTTAACCCCCTGATTGCTGCTAGTTAACCCTTTCACCCCCTTTCACCAGCGATCACAGTATAAGTGTCACTGGTGACGCTGGTTAGCCAGTTAGTTATTTAGGTTCCCCGTCAGGTTTTTATATAGCGCCAGGGACCCCCATATACTACCTAATAAAAATTTGAACCCCCTGATTGCCCCTAGTTAACCCTTTCACCACTGATCACCGTATAAGTGTTACGGGTGACTCTGGTTAGTTTGTTTTTTATAGCATTTTATATTCAAATCCGGAAGGCAGTGCTTGGTTTTCGGGGTCCCGTACGTGGCTAGGCTCCCAAAAAGTCCCCCACATGTGGTATCCCCGTACTCGGGAGAAGCAGCAGAATTTATTTTGGGGTGTAATTTGACTTCTGCCCATAGCATGTGTGAGCAATATATCATTTAGTGACAACTTTGTGCAAAAAAAAAAAAAGTTTGTAATATTCCCGCAACTTTTGGCAAAATATAAAATATTCCATGGACTCAACATGCCTCTCAGTAAATAGCTTGGGGTGTCTACTTTCCAAAATGGGGTCATTTGGGGGGGTTTTGTGCTATTTTGGCATTTTATGGCCTTCGAAACTGTGATAGGTAGTGAGGAGTTAAATCAAAAATTTGCACTCTTAGAAATCCTGAAGGTGGTGATTGGTTTTCGGGGTGCCGTGCGCGACTAGACTCCCAAAAAGTCCCACACATGTGGTATCCCCGTACTCGGGAGAAGCAGCAGAATGTATTTTGGGGTGTCATTTCACATATGCCCATAGCATGTGTGAGCAATATATCATTTAGTGACAACTTGGTGCAAAAAAAAAAAAGTTTGTAATATTCCCGCAACTTGTGGCAAAATATAAAATATTCCATGGACTCAACATGCCTCTCAGTAAATAGCTTGGGGTGTCTACTTTCCAAAATGGGGTCATTTTGGGGGGTTTTGTGCTATTTTGGCATTTTATGGCCTTCGAAACTGTGATAGGTAGTGAGGAGTTAAATCAAAAATTTGCACCCTTAGAAATCCTGAAGGTGGTGATTGGTTTTCGGGGTGCCGTGCGCGACTAGACTCCCAAAAAGTCCCACACACGTGGTATCGCCATACTCGGGAGAAGTAGCGGAATATATTTTGGGGTGCAATTCCACATATAACCATGGCATGTGTGAGCAATATATCATTTAGTGACAACTTTTTGTAAAAAAAATTTTTTTTTTTTTTTTTGTCATTATTCAATCCCTTAGGACAAAAAAAATAAATATTCAATGGGCTCAACATACCCATCAGCAATTTCCTTGGGGTGTCTACTTTCCAAAATGGGGTCATTTGGGGGGGATTTGTACTGCCCTGCCATTTTAGCACCTCAAGAAATGAGATCGGCAGTCATAAATTAAAAGCTGTGTAAATTCCAGAAAATGTACTCTAGTTTGTAGACGCTATAACTTTTGCGCAAACCAAAAAATATACGCTTATTGACATTTTTTTTACTAAAGACATGTGGCTGAATAAATTTTGCCCTCAATGTATGACTAAAATTTAGTTTATTCGATTTTTCTTATAACAAAAAGAAGAAAATATCTTTTTTTTTCAAAATTTTCGCTCTTTTTCCATTTATATCGCAAAAAAAAAAAATCGCAGAGGCAATCAAATACCATAAAAAGAAAGCTCTATTTGTGGGAAGAAAAGGACGCAAATTTCGTTTGGGTGCAATATTGCATGACCGCGCAATTACCAGTTAAAGCAGCGCAGTGCGAAATTGCAAAAAGACCTTTGGTCCTTAAAGTGGGATTCCGCTCTTTTTTTATTTTTTTCTTACCTGTCTCACTGGTGGGTGAGTGCTAGCTTCGATTGGCATCCACGTCCGGCGTTTATTTGACCCCCGGCGCGACGAATCTTTTCTTCAGGATGACTTATAAAAACCTACTCTGGCATTTTCCATTTTAACTGTGGGCGTCTGAAGCCCACAGGCATTTACTTCCTGGTATATGATGACGTCTGGCTCCCAGCATGCTCCGCTCCATCTTGCACATGCTCAGTGAGAGCAGTGACAAGGAAAGAAAAACTCCAGGAAGTTCCCGCCCCGTTGTCAAGGCAACGAAAACCACACAGCACAGAGAACAAAGAATGAATGAAAACTAACCCACAGAAGCAATCACTTGTTTGCTTGCTACCTCGTGTGTAATGGCAGATACAGCTGCCTGCCCACTTTAAAAATGGCAAATTCGTACACGCCCTCGTCACGTGACCGGCGTCCGAACGAAATCTCGCGAGATTTCGCAATTTCAATGTCCCCCATGGATTCTTGGGAAATTTCCCAGGGACCATTGCGAGGACGATAGCCACCCCTACTCCCACGGGAGGAGAACCCGGAAGTCAGCTGAAACATCAGAAATAAAAGGTAAGTAAATAATATTTTTTTTTTTCAGGGTTCGTTTAGGTAAGTATGCTAACTGTTGATTTTAATAACATGAACTTTCATTTTTAGGTACCAAACCACTTTAAGGTGTTTATTGGTCCGGAGCTGAAGTGGTTAAATCAATGCAGCCTTATCAGTGTCCATCTGCAGCCTTGCCCATCCATCTGCATCCTTGTCCAGTGTCATTTGCAGCCTTGTCAAGACGCAGTCTTGTGTATCTCAGCGGCTCTCGGGTCCTCTCGGCAGCTCTCAGGTCCTCTCGCAGTCCCGAGCGGAGCCGAGAGTAGCCGAGTGTACTCCTCTTTGCTCACAGTCACGCACAGTCCCTGTGTTATGTCCATCATAGGGCGGGACTGGGCGTGACTGTGAGCGGAGCTGAGCCGAGTACACTCGGCTATGTATCTCGGCGGGGTCCCTGAGGCCCCCTATTGGGCGGGGCCCATGGGCTTGAGCCCAGTCAAGCCCAATGGTAAGTCCAGCCCTGCACCTATGTGCTGCACTAAAACTAAAAAAAAAAAAAAACACCCAGTGCACCTTCTCATTCGGACTGTGTTTGTCTTTTCCCGCTGTTTTGTGAAATCCTGTTGATGCTGTAACTGTTCTCTGAACTTGTCTCCAGCAGCCATCTTGGAGAAGTCTCATGTTCCGATTGGTACCAAGTTCTCTCGAGATTCTGTCCACCATTTTCTGTTAGCTTCCATATTAAAGATGGCCCAGCCACCATTTTGAGAGACATGTGTGTGGAATGAGTGAGAAAAAGGTGCACTGCTTGTGAGGGAAAGCTAGGCCTTACATGGAGAGGATTGTTCCAGCCTGCAAGGACAGAACAAGGATACTCAGGAGACCTGCCTATCATCACTGCTTCTGTGCTTGTGATAGAAGATCATCTTAGACAGTGTATCTTCCTGTTAAATCATCTCTGCTGCATCTGTGGAACCTTCTTATGGACACCAGCCTATGGCAAGTAATAAAAATGTGCCTTGTACACCACTGATGTGTTTGAAGAGAGGAATAATAACTACAGCGCCAGTTTACTGAGCTGCATTATGTATCTTTGGTGAATATACTTTAAATCTGTGCCTTATCTTATATGCTAATAAAAAAACAGTTTACTCCACTTTTGTAAACATGATTTTCCACTGCTGCTTATCCAGAAATTAAAGTTACTTCATTTACAATACCATGCAGTGTGTTTCCCTCTATTGTACAGCCACGCTAATTCCCCCACTTACATTTTGGCTTAGTCAGCAGGATGTCAGAACCATCATCCATGGCGACAGGAGTGGCTAGAGGGTTAACCATGGCACCTTATGGAGCAGCTCTGGCACTGATCCCTAAATTTAATGGCACAAATCTCTTCCTGGCAGAATTGGTGGAGAGATTGGACAGCTCAGCCCGCTTGTTCCAAATACCAGATGAACACATTGCAGATTTGGCTATTAATGCAATAGAAGGTAAACCTCGCCGGGCTGTGATGGTTCTGCCAGAAAAGGACAGAGACAGCAGGACAGCTATTGTGGTTCGTCTGGAGAGTTTGTATGGTCAGAGCACCCTTATAGCTGAACTCCGGAGGAGATTATATAACCGGAGCCAGCATGACCAACAGACTATGGGGTTGATTTACTGGGGAGTGCAAAATCGGGAACAGCTCTGTATAGAAACCAATCAGCTTCCAGGTTTTATTGTCAAAGCTTAATTGAACAAGCTGAAGTTAGAAGCTGATTGACTATCATGCACAGATGCACCAGATGTTGCACTCTCTAGTTTTAGTAAATCAACCCCTATGTCGCAATATGCTGTTGCCCTGCAGGAAATCTGGTGCCAGCTGCAGAAACAAATGGTACCCACTGGAATAGGAGTGTCTAAGGCCGCGTACACACGGTCAAACTGTATGACGTACTTAGTCTGGTGGAAAAGTACGTCAGACTGTCCGTCGGAATTTCCGAACGGGCTACTTGCCCACACACGGCACTTTTTGAGTGGACTAATACGGCGTACTAAGTCCGCCGTACTATCCGCCCTACTTTTGAAATGAACGGACTCGCCCACACACGCGGAGGAAAGTCCGCTCATTTCGAGCGCGTGTCCAGGTAGGCGGGGCCCGCGAAGGAGACGTTGCTGGCCCCGCCGCCTGGTATGGACTTAAAGGGGAACCCCAACGCCGAAAAAAAATCGGCGTGGGGGTCCCCCCCAAGTCCACAACAGACCCTTGTCCGAGCACGCTACCCGGCCGGCCAGGAAAGGGGGGCGAGCGAGCACCCCCCCCTCCTGAGCCGTACCAGGCCGTGTGCCCTCAACATGGGGGGTGCCTTGGGGAAGGGGGGGCCGCGCGGCCCCCCCACCCCAAAGCACCTTGTCCCCATGTTGATGAGGACAAGGGCCTCTTCCCGACAACCCTGGCCGTTGGTTGTCGGGGTCTGCGGGCGGGGGACTTATCGGAATCCGGGAGCCCCCTTTAATAAGGGGGACCCGGATACCTGCCCCCCACCCTATGTGAATGAGTATGGGGTACAATGTACCCCTACCCATTCACCTGTAAAATAAAAGTACAAAAAAAAACACAACACACGAGATAAAATACTTTATTGCACAGCTCCGGGGGTCTTCCGTCTTCGGGGGTCTTCTCGCCGGACTCCTCCGCTATCTTCTTGTATGACCAACCCATGTGACATAAAGCCATGTGACACCGCCCCTTGTCCCTATATAAGTGGCCGCGCAGCGCGGCCCTGGCATTGTCGAGTCAACATCTCCTGGAGAAGAAGGAGAAGAAGAAGAACGGAAGGCGGAGGCGGCGACAGAAGACCGGGCCACCGCCTGTAAAAGAGCTATAAGAAGGCGCGGTGGCCCGGCAGAAGAACCGAAGAGGGGGACAAGACCCCCGAAGTCGGGAGAAGAGGCCGGCGGCGAGGAAGAAAGCCGGACTCCTCCGCTAGCAAAAGAGCTACAAGAAGATAGCGGAGGAGTCCGGCGAGAAGATCCCCGAAGACGGAAGACCCCCGGAGCTGTGCAATAAAGTATTTTATCTCGTGTGTTGTGTTTTTTTTTTACTTTTATTTTACAGGTGAATGGGTAGGGGTACATTGTACCCCATACTCATTCACATAGGGTGGGGGGCCGATATCCGGGGGCCCCCTTATTAAAGGGGGCTCCCGGATTCCGATAAGCCCCCCGCCCGCAGACCCCGACAACCAACGGCCAGGGTTGTCGGGAAGAGGCCCTTGTCCTCATCAACATGGGGACAAGGTGCTTTGGGGTGGGGGGGCCGCGCGGCCCCCCCTTCCCCAAGGCACCCCCCATGTTGAGGGCACGAGGCCTGGTACGGCTCAGGAGGGGGGGGCGCTCGCTCGCCCCCCTTTCCTGGCCGGCCGGGTAGCGTGCTCGGACAAGGGTCTGTTGTGGACTTGGGGGGGACCCTCACGCCGATTTTTTTCGGCGTTGGGGTTCCCCTTTAAGTCCATACCAGGCGGCGGGGCCAGCGACGTCTCCTTCGCGGGCCCCGCCTACCTGGATACCTGCTCGAAATGAGCGGACTTTTCTCCGGGCGGGAAAAGTCCGCTCATTTCAAAAGTACGGCGGACTGGCATACACACGGCCGGATTGTCAGCCGAAATGCGAGTACGACGGACAGAATTTCGAAAAATCCGAAATTCTTAGTACGCCGGACTGCACACTGAAAAAGTCCACTGAAGCCCACACACGAGCGGACTGTCCGCTGAAATGTGTTTCGGCGGACTAAGTAGGCCATACAGTCCGCTCGTGTGTACGCGGCATAACTCAGATCAACTCATCCGGGACCAGTTTCTCTTCGGTATCCGGTCCTCTTCATTAAAGAGAGCCTTAAGGGATAGAGTGAGGGTTGTTGACACAGTGAAGTTTGCTGTTATCCTGCAAGAGGCCATTGAGAGAGACAAGAGGAGCTGGAACATGTACAGGCTATTGCCAGAAGCCAGGTTACCTGCATTTATGGAGTCAGGTACCCGTTAGAGCTCAAGGAAGTCACTGCTCCATGCCCCTCAACAAACCCAGCTGTTGTGTTGTCCTCAATAGAAAGAATTGTAAAGGACCTAGCTGATTCCGTGACCTCCCTCAAACAGGAAATGTTAGCTACTAGGAGCAGGTATATCCAACCTAAAGCTACACGCAGCCCACTCTGGAGAGACCCAGATACAGATAGCAGGTGCTGGCAGTGAGGACGGTTAGGCCACATTTCCAGGAACTGTGTGGGAAAGGAAGCAAAGATTGCCTAACAGCATCCTTTAAACTAGAGCTTCCCGTGGCAGAGGGGCAACTCACAGGAAGCGTTTCTTCACAGCCCCAACAAGATAAAGACACCAGTCCATCCAGTTCAACCTGAGTGAGTGTGCATGTCTACAATTATCCCTATCCCTGTACATTGCATCTCAGTACGATGCTCATCTATTATATTATTATTTATTTAATTTACACATACATCACACACTCACATCAGTCCCTACCCTCAAGGAGCCCACAATCCAAGGTCCCCAACTCACATTCATATACTAGGGCCAATTTTGGACAGAAGCCAATTAACCCACCAGCATGTCTTTGGAGTGTGAAACTATGATGTTCAATGGCCAGCCGGCCAGCTGTTTGGTGGACACTGGATCAGAGGTCACTACCATGGCATCTCACGTCTACCACCACCATTTTGGCAACACCCCAATTCAAGATCCGCCTTCCCTCACGCCAGCGGATTACTATACAACCCCGTCAAGAGCTGGTATGCCCCCTTCCTGTTGTGGCCAAAAGGCACATAGACGGAGCCACTGTGATGCTAGAACCACAATGCAATCTAGAAATAAAAGTTGAATGGTTAATAGCCAGGACTTTGTCTGTTGTCCAGCAGGGACCGGTATTGGTACAACTTGTTAACCTGGGGTCTGCCACCCTCCACGTACCCACTAACTTGGCTATTGCAGATGTGTTTACAGTATCTAGAAACAGCATCCCTGATCCTTGCCCTGGAGTGGAAGCTGCATGTGCTTCTTTGCAATCTGCTCTGCCTGATTCCGAGGACTCTTATCTTTTGCAGTTATTAGCACAACTCGCACTTACATTTCAAAATATGACTCCTGATCAATTAACTAAAATACAGCAGTTGGTTCACAAACATATAATTGCATTCTCTTGGGGCCCAGAAGACTATGGCTGTACTGCTGCTTTGGATCATCCAATCCACACTGGTGATGCTGCTACCAAAAGGTATCGTAATATACCCCCTGCCCTTTGTCAGGAAGTTAAAGACTTACTACGAGGAATGCTACAAGTGTGGGGGGGGGGGGGGGGGTGGACAGTGATACGAGAGAGTTGCAGTCCTTAGGCTGCTCCCATAGTTCTTGTCCGAAAGAAAGATGGAAATTTACATTTTTGTGTGGATTATCGCACACTCACATTAACTCATGTACACATCAAGATGCTTAGCCACTGTCATGGGTCGAAGAATCCCTAATGGCCTTAGGCCAAGCTCATTATTTTTCTACTTTAAACATGGCCAGCAGATATTGGCAGGTCCCAGTAAAGGAAAGCGACCATGAGAAAACAGCATTTATTACCACTCTGGGACTGTACGTGTTCAATCGTATGGCTTTTGGCCTAACTAATGCCCCCAGCACTTCCCAAAGGCTAATGGAACATTGCTTAGGAGACTTAAACTTTGACTTTGTTCCGATTTACTTGGATGACATCATCATCTTTTCCAAAACAGTTGAGGACCATTTGAAGCATTTGGACCAAGTCCTCTGTCGGCTAGCTCAATATGGACTTAAGCTTAAACCAGAAAAATTACATCTTATGAAGACCAAAATCCACTATTTGGGGCTGTTTAGTTGAGGCAAACGGGGTGTCTCCAGATCCAGATAAGATTCAGGCTGTGCAGGCTTGGACCACTCCAAAAATAGTGACGGAGCTTCGCTCCTCCTTGAGGCTTGTGGGTCATTCTGAACTTTGCTAGTTGTGTGGTCAACCTGCCCATAAAAAGGGAAAATCTTCCCCAAGTATTAATGAGAGTTGGGGGCCAGCACAGAGTGAAGCGTTTGAGACCCTCAAGGCAAAGTTGACAGTATCAAAGTTGACTTTGATACTGGCTTACGCTGACTACCGTAAACCCTTCCGGGTGTACACCGATGGCAGTCTCCAAGGCCTGGGGGCTATGCTTGCTCAGGAGCAAGATAAGACTGAACGAGTGATAGCATACGCTAGTCACAGTTTGCGACCTACAGAATGTAATCCAGCCAACTACAGTTCTTTTAAACTTTGGAGCAACGTTGGGTGGCCCGGCTTTCCCAGTTCAACTATACTATTCACTACAAGCCAGGGTGTTCCGATGGCAATGCTGATGCCCTCTCAAGGGGTCCCCATGACCAGCCTCAGGAGGATAGAGATCAACAGCATGAAGAGTATGGGTTTGTCCCCTCCAGGGTCAACCTATGAGAGCAACGAGCATCCTTTTTAAGTTTTTAACTTCTTTTTTAATATATATATTTTTTTACATCCTGTAATGTTCATTGTCGCCATAGTGACACTGTACTGGGGGGTGATCAGGGATTTTTTTTTTTACACAGTGGTCACAGGTTCACGTCGCCACACACCCCAGGGGGTGTGGCAACTAACATTCGAACATTCGCCAACACACCACGGATCATCAAATGTCGGCCGAAGATTTTCTTGCAGAAAGATCACATCACAAAGGACTAAGTGGAACAATTCGGAGCCATGTAGGACCCCATTGTCAGGCATGTACGGGTACATTGCTGTGTCTTGGGGATGCTGCTCGCCAGCAGTTAATGTACTGTTGGCAGGCAGCAAATAGTTAATTTACTTTTTCATTTAATTCTATTGCTATCACAAGGGGGCTAACAAACTTCCTATGTAATAGCATTGGGCAGGTGATGGGTACCATTTATGGGGATATCAGAGGTCCTGCCCTCTTTTCCAAATACAGAAGTGTGCTTGATTCCCTGTATACCCGACTTTTTAGATAACAACTGTGAACCTGGAACACTTCCAGGTTCAAACTCAGCAGAGGAGATTGGGTGCTGTTCCCTGATCTCCTCCCACTCAACATTCTGTAAATTTGTGTAAATAACGTTTTTTTTATAAAGACCTGTTGATCCTGGTACTTTTTGCTTTCTCTCGGAGGCATTTTTAACCACTTGAGACCCGCGCTATAGCCGAATGACGGCTACAGCGCGGATCTCCTTTGCCGGGACTACGTCTATTGACGTTGTCCCGTGCACGAGCGGCCTGCGCGCCCCCTGAGGGGCGCGCGCGCCGCGCTCTGTGAACGGTGAGTCTATGAGACTCGCCTGATCACTGATCCGAGCAAGGGGTCGATCCCGACCCCTTATCACGTGATCAGCTGTCAGCCAATGACAGCTGATCATGTGATACAATGGAGCCGGTAATCGGCTATTATTCCTCCTCGCGCTGACAGCACGAGGAGAGAAAAAAAGAGCTGATCACCGGCGGCCATGATCGGGACATCAGTCCCGATCACGGCCAGCCCTGCCAGTGCCCACCTGCCCCCTGCCAGTACCACATCAATAAAAAATGTGTCCCCCCCTGTCAGTGCCACCCAGCAGTGCCCATAGTGCCACCCAGCAGTGCCCACAGTGCCACCCAGCAGTGCCCACAATCTGCCTCAACAAAGGTGCTGCACTACAGTGCCACATATCTGTGCCCATCAGTGTCATCTACCAGTGCCCAGCAGTGCCGCCCATCAGTGCCCAGCAGTGCCACCTATCAGAGCCACCTATCAGTGCCACCTATCAGTGCCCATCAGTCCCATCTATCAGTGGTACCTATCAGTGCCCCTTAGTGCCACCCATCCGTGCCACCCATCTGTACCACCCATCCGTGCCATCTTATCTGTGCCCATCTTTGCCCATCAGTGCCGCCTTATCTGTGCCCATCGGTGCCGCCTTATCTGTGCCTATTAGTGCCGCCTTAACTATGCCTATCTATGCCCACCAGTGCAGCCTATCAGTGCCCACCAATGCAGCCTATCAGTGCCCACCAATGCAGCCTATCAGTGCCCACCAGCGCAGCCTATCAGTGCCGCCTCATCAGCGCACTTCAATGAAGGAGAAAAATGACCTGTTTGCAAAATTTTATAACAAACTATTAAACGTGATTTTTTATTTTTTTTGCATCTTTTTTTGTTTGTTTAGCAAAAAATAAAACTCCCAGCTGGAATTAAATACCACCAAAAGAAAGCTCCATTTGTGGGAAAAAAATTATAAAAATTTCATTTGGGTACAGTGTTGTATGCCCGCACAATTGTCATTCAAAGTGCATCAGCGCTGAAAGCTGAAAATTGGTCTGGGCATGAGGGGGATTTAAGTGCCCAGTAAGCAAGTGGTTAAAAGGGTAACCAGCAGCTGTCAGTTCTGCATGGGGGTCTCCCTGTGCTTTTTATACAATCTAATAGTCAATGCCAATGCTGTTTGATTGACATTTGCTCTAATTATTAAGCCGCTGAGACAAGGATTTCCTGCAATTGTGACTGCATCTTTTTTTGTTTTGTCAGCTTGGTACTGTAAAATAGAGCTAGTGAAAAAATAACGTGTCTATTTTCAGGATCAACAAGTAATACAACAGGGAGACCCAAAAAAAAAACACTTCTGCGTTTATGCTAGTGACAGATTGCATCATATATGTCATATTCTTTAATTGTGCCCTTTAGTTACACATTAACCCTTTTACTGGCATGTACATCACCAGAAAGCTGCTTGCAGAAGGCCTGCTCTGTAACCCTTACGTCCACTGCAGTCTCAAGGTCAATGGGTTTGATATGCTAAAGGCAAATAAACTATATACTTTGCAAAGGAAGTTGCAATTTTCATTTAAAAGGTTTTTATTGAATACATCAAACAATACAAAATCTTATTCGCTACGCATTTCAAACAATCAGAGATTGTTGTGTACAGGGTAGAGAAACATCAAAAGTCAGGTAACAGTCGTGTACAGCCAGATATTACTTCAAACACCCTAACACCATCTTGCCGGCCTTCTTCCAAGGGCCTGAGCTGACCTATCGAGGGTTCAGGCCAACAAACCTAGTCAGATGTATCCAAGAACTTTTTAGTTTTACACAGAAAGGGAAACGGAGACTAGTGGAGATAGCAGAAGACAGCAAGGTGCTGGGATTAGACCATAGCAGGTCCAATTATGAGGAGAAAGAAAGGTAGGGAAGGCAAGGGCATGGGAGAGCAAGGACGGGGGGAAAAAGGCAGTGGGGGGGGACACGCCACAGATTCTGACACCGGAATGCCCGAAGTTGCAATTTTCAAGAAAATTATCCTCAGAACACTGAATGTATTTTTTTTTCTTTCCGCTTGCACATTATTTGGTATTTTTTGCAAAGTAAAATTTTGCTGCATTCATTAAGGTCTGGGAAAAATCCCCAACCTATTTGCCTTAGTAAATTATCCCCTGTAACAGTGGTCTCTAAACTGTGGCCCATGGGCTGAAAGAGATCCTTTGCTTGCCTGTATGCAGCCCTTGGTGTCTGTTCCTCCCACAGACAACAATAATGTAGCTCATAGCTTCAACTGTTACCAATGATGGGGCATTTTTGTGCACACAGAAAGAACGCGCCAGCAGCTCAGTTTTGCTGGAGACCAGTTGTCATCCTACACACATGATTAGATCAGTTCCACTTGGTGAATGTATAATGCCGCGTACACACGACCGGACTTTGCGGTAGAAAAGGTCAGACGGTCTTCCCAACAGACTTTTGGCGGAGTTCCGACGAACTTCTGAATGAACGGACTTGCCCACACATGAATGGACTAAGTCCATTCATTTTGAACATGATGATGTAAAAAAGGAAGTTCAATAGCCAGTAGCCAATAGCTTCCCTTGCATCGTATTTGGTCCGTCGGACCAGCATACAGACGAATGGTTTTCCAGGAATTGTGTCCGACGGACAGATTTGAAACATGTTCTATTTCTAGGTTCGTCTGATTTTTTTAATGAAAAACTATCAGATTAGCCCACACACAATCGGAATGTCCGACAGACTGATTCCATCGGACCTAGCCTGCCGGAAAGTCCGGTCGTGTGTATGCGGCATAAGAGTTAAGTGAAATTGTTCCACTTAAAGAAGCTTTGTCCAGGAGTGTGACAATAGCCTGGATTAGTAGCATGCAAATATAACTCCAGGGATGTTAACAGAGCAATAGCCACAGCTGCAGACAGGGATAGATCTACGTTATTAAAATACCAATCCCATAAAAAAGGTAAATCTGACAGCCAAGATATTCTTACTTTTGTTACCACCTAATCAGGAGAATTTAATCTAATTAAGGATATTAGTAAAAAAACATCTACCTGACTTGTCCACAGATTGTGATCTCTCTCCATTCCTAAAGCAAGTGTGTAGATTTTCCAGCCGTCGGACAAAAACTTTGGGAGGAATGTTATCACCTAGCTTGTTTTTGCCCAAAGGTGTGGAGAGAACATGGTTAAGTGCCACTGGATCATATGCCTGTGGCACAAACACATGTTTCTGCGGCAAACATACCAAAAAATTGAAGATAGTACAATCTTGTGCTACAGGAAAGGTGTTTTTTCTGCGGGACTACATAAACTGTGGTTCCTCCAACAGTTTATGCAATAGAGTGTACTTTGTGCAGTTTGCAGTATGTGGGCTGTACAATCAGATCTCTCAGGACATGGGTGAGAGAGCACTTTCATGGAGCTTCATATCAGAATGATAAGGGTTTATTGAATGCATCTAAACATTTTAAATATGTGCATCATGGCAATATGTCCTCTTTCACTTTTTATGGCCTAGAGAGAGTAAAAAATCCACCTAGAGGGGGTGACACCCACCGTAAGCTATTAAGCCTCGTACACATGATCGGATTTTCGGCAGGGAATTGTTTGATGACAGACTGTTTGCCTAAAATCCGACCGTTAGTACGCTCCATCAGACAATGTTTGATGGTAGGCTAGTAAATTTGCGGCGGACAACGGTCTGTTGTCAGATTTTCATCTCATCTGTACACAAAATTATGGATGGCCTCAAAACAATTTTAGTGATGAGATAAAATCAAGTAAAGATTGTACTATCATCCAGAAATGATTTTAAAATAAAGGGTTGGGAGCCTGGTTCCCAGCCAGGTACTCACCAAAAAGATAGGGGGCAATTGGACTATCATGGTACAGTACAGTGAGGTAAATCCACATATATGAATAATCATGTAAAAAAGTATACAAAGCTTTATTGATACAAAATATGTAACAAAATTGACAACAGTTAACCACTTCCCGACCAGCGCACGATGATGTACATCTACAGAATGGCACGGGCAGGCATATTGGCGTACAGGCGTACCTGCCATCGGGAGCACGCCGCCGCATCCCCGCGATCGTCTCACGGAGCGGCCGAATGGAGGAAATGCTGTGTAAACAACATTTTTCCATTCTGCCTAGCAACTAGTGACGCTGATCTCTGCTCCATGTGATTGGAGCAGAGATCAGTGTACACTAAATGAAAGCCCAACCCCCCCACAGTTAGTAACACACCCCTAGGAACACTTAACCCCTACACTGCCACCCACTTGTTAACCCTTTCACTGCCAGTGTCATTTACACAGGAATCACTGCATTTATATAGCAGTGATTACTGTATAAATGACAATGGTCCCAAAAATGTGTCAAAAATGGCCGATGGGTCCCCCACAATGTCGCAGTCACAATAAAAATCGCAGATCGCCGCCATTACTAGTAAAAAAAAATAATAAAAAATTATTAATAAAAATGCTATAAAACTATCCCTATTTTGTAAACGCTATAACTTTTGCGCAAACCAATCAATAATCGCTTATTGCGATTTTTTTACCAAAAATATGTAGAAGAATACGTATCGGCCTAAACTGAGGGAAAAAATGTTTTTTTATATATTTTTGGGGGATATTTATTATAACAAAAAGTAAAAAATAATGCGTTTTTTTCAAAATTGTCGCTCTATTTTTGTTTATAGCGCAAAAAATAAAAACCGCAGGGGTGATCAAATACCACCAAAAGAAAGCTCTATTTGTGAGAAAAAAGGATGTCAATTTTGTTTGGGAGCCACGTCGCACGACCGCGCAATTGTCAGTTAAAGCGACGCAGTGCCGAATCGCAAAAAGTGGTCTGGTCTTTGACCAGCAAATTGGTCCGGTCTGAAAGTGGTTAATTAAAAATAAGTGACGGTCATATATTTATCACCAAGATAATTCTCCCCTGATGGGGAAAAATCACAGTGGGATAGTTGGTCACAGACAATGTTTCTACTAGTTTTGCGGATTCTTCATCAGGAAAATATCTGCGATTTAATTAATACACAATCAAAAACAGTGCATTTAATCACATCCAGAAAAAAGACATTGTTTCAAAAGATATATGAATTAGACAATATAGAGCTGTTATGTAGGGATGGATACAGGACCGCTTACCCAAATCCAAATGTGCACAAGGCACAAAGCGTCACCAGTAGGGGTCTCCCACGGCGACCGAGCGTGTGTACACAAGTCCGTCACACAAAAGTCCAAAGTACAAACACGCATGCTCGGAAGCAAGGACGAGCCATAAGCGGTCTGTCTTGTAAACTAGCGTTCGTAATGGAGAATTAACATTCGTGACGTGGCAAATTATGAAATCTTGAAACGCAGCGCACATTCTCTTCTTCTTTAATGGGATAATAATGAAACTGCTTTGCTGGTGATACTGATGGAGTTCTGCCAAACATATTTTCAAAGGCTTTATTTTCCTAGTGATATCAAGAATAATATTATTATGCTTGTTTTTTTGGCCAAGTTACCACAACACTATTATCCCATAGTTTTTAATATCAAAGATACAACTGTTGGTGTCCCTGGTTAATTTTTTTTTTGTCAAATAACTTTTTATTCGTTTAATAAAATGCAATACACGTCATACGTTTCACTGCAGCATTAGAGTAACACAAAAAGGCATAGTATCAAGTAGTCCATGCATATCGACCTACGGAGTATACCCCCCTGGAGTAGGTACGGACCAATCCAAGGAGGCTCCACCGCAGTCGTTAGGACCCTCACTGAAAAATGGCATGCAAATCCTCAAATCTCTATTTCCAGTGAAAGAGCATATGCTGAGGTGGCAGGTATCATCTTACGGTCTTATATGCACGTATGAAACATTATCAAAATTACTCTCATGAGAGAGAATAGAAAAAAAAAAAAAAAGAATTAGAGAGGAGAAAAGAGGGAGAAACCAAAAAAAAAAGAGAAGAGGGGAATGGGGGGGGGGGGGGAGAGGTAAGGATTGATAGTCACCATGGGTGTTCCATGTGCCCGATTATGTCTGACTTTCCCGGAGATTCCAGGCAGGGACCCCACACCACATCATGCGCTTCTACCCGGTCCTGTATCCTGGCAGTCATCTTTTCCATCAGCTCCACGTCCCCGATCCTAGCGTGGAGAGCACCAGGGGTAGGATGCTGTGTCTGCTTCCAAATGAGGGCAACAAGACATTGCGCGGCTGTCAGGATGTGTCAGGATAGTTTCTTTTGGGATTTCGTCACCTTAGGAAAAGGGATACCCAGCAAAAAGGTTTTGGGGGTCAGGGCCATCTGTTGGTCTAGTATGCTGGTCAGGTGTCGCTGAACCTCTGTACAAAAAGGGACTATTCGGGGGCATTGCCAAAAAATGTGGAAAAGGGCGCCCCTGTGCTCCAGGCACCTCCAGCATCTGTCAGATGTAGAGGGGTAGATGGCGTGAAGAATGTCCGGGGTCATGTACCAAAAGAATAAAATTTTATATGCATTTTCCCTGTAAAGTGTGCAAACGGAGCTTTTGGAGGCCTGCGACCATATCACCCGCCACTGCTCTTCCGTGATCTCCTCACCTAACGATTCCTCCCATTTGAGCATATAGGCATGTTTGCCTTGAGAGGCCAAAGGGAATGCTTTAATTATTTTATAGATATCAGAGATCATTCCTCTCTGGGCCGTACCTGCTAGAATTACGTTTTCAAATGAGGATGGCGGAGAGAAGCGTAGGTCAGAGGATATGGTCTGGGCAAAGTGTCGTATTTGCAAGTAACTGTAAAATCCCTGGCGAGGGAGGTCGAATTTGGATTGGAGGTCAGCGTAGGACAGGAGTCTCCGCGATCTGGGGTCCACCAGGGTCCCCAGATGGAAGAGGTTCCGAGAAGACCAGGGGTGGGACATCGGGTAGGTTAGACTATCTGGCACCTTGGGGTTGGATATAAAAGACGTCAGGAGTGACTTATCCGAGGAGAGATCATACAGTTTAGAGAGCTTACGCCAGAGGCATTGCAGCTGAGACATAGAGCCCAATAAGCGAGCCTGGGGGACCAATGGCGCCACACTCCAGAGCATACTGTTAGGATGGATCGGAGCCAGCCAAAGCTTTTCAATTTCCGTCCATCAGTTATATCTCTGGGTAAACCAGGAAGCAACCGCACGGAGCTGGACTGCCTGATAATACTTAACTAGGTCAGGGAACGCTAAACCCCCGCCTGAGCGTGAGGCTGTCATTACTGAGCGAGGTATTCTATGGCGTTTGTAATTCTACGTAAATTTGAGCAGATCTGCTTGTAATCTTTTCAAGTGTGGGTAAGGTATGGGAATGGGGAGGGTCTCGAAGAGATAAAGGAGCTTTGGGAGAATTGTCATTTTCACCGAAGCTATCCTACTGAAGAGGGAAATTTGGTGTTTCCGCCATTGCGAAAGTAGTTGCCTAATAGATCCGTACAGGGGCGGGAAGTTTGCCCGATATAAGGAGGCAAAAGTTGGGGTGATGTTTACCCCCAAGTACCTTAGGGAGGTGGACTTCCAATTATAAGGGAAAGAGGATCGTAGGTGGTCCATCTCCAGGGGCGGGATATTAATTGGAAGGGCCTCTGACTTTGTGGCATTGATTTTGTAACCCGATAGGGCGCTGTAGTGGTCCAGCTCCATGTGTAAGTTGGGCAGGGAAATCCTGGGTTGGGTCAGTGTAAGGATAACATCGTCCGTGAACAGCGAGATCTTAAATTCCTGAATACCCCTGATCGCCTGATTCCGTCTAATGGACGCCGCCAGGGGTTCTACACAGAGGGCAAATAATAGAGGTAACAGGGGGCATCCCTGGCCCGCAAGAACGGTCCCCCTATCCCCATGTGGGTCAGCGTGGCAAACAGGAAGGGCCACCCCAGTTTGTCAAAAGCTTTTTCTGCATCCAGACTCAGAAGCAGGGACAGCAAGCCCTCCCTGTTCGCCACGTCGATCAAGTCTATTACCTTCCTGGTGTTGTCACTGGCCTGGCGGAGAGGGACAAAATTCACTTGATCTTTATGGATAAGGGAGGGGAGGACCATGTTGAGCCGCAGCGACAGTAATTTAGTGAAAATGTTTAAGTCTGCATTCAGGAGCGCTATGGGCCTATAATTGGCACACAGGATAAGGTCCTTATCTGGCTTAGGGATCAGGGTCAGAAAGGAACGTTGCATATCCGAGGGGAACGGGAGTGGTCTGTAAAAAAGCATTAAAGAGTCTACTCATGTTCGGAAGTAGGAGAGGCAGGAATGTTTTATAGTATTCATAAGGTAGACTGTCCAGGCCCGGGGATTTGTCCGCTGGGAGGGACTTAATGGTCCGTTCTACCTCTTCTTCCATGATGGGCTGGTTCAGAGAGGCTAGATTCGAATCTCGAATACGAGGGATACCGCTTTCCGTCAGATATTGACGCATACGTTGCGAGAGCTCTGCCGGTAGGGGGTCACTGGGGATATCAGGGTTATTATACAGCTTCGCATAGAATCCCGCAAAAGTGTTAACGACCTCTTTGGGGTGGGAGACCACAATGTTGGATTTAGTTTTGATCTGGTGCGGGGTAGACAGGAGGGTTTTGTTTCTAAGTTTCCTCGCTAAGAGGGAGTGTGCTTTGTTACCCCTGTCATAGTATGTCTGTTTTATCCGAAGGAGAGCCTTTTCCACCCAGCGGAGTGCCAAGTCACGAAGCCCCATACGTAGATTCGTTATCTTTTGGAGTCGAAGGGACAGGGAGGTTTGCAATTTCCGTTCCAGGTGTCTGAGCTCTCTCTCTCTGTGTAATCTGGTGGCTGCGACGTCCCTCTTCATGGCTGAGGAAAGTGCCATGCATTTACCAAGTATGACCGCTTTGTGGGCGTCCCGCAGAGTGGGGAGAGTAACATCCGAGGTGGCGTTTTCTGTAAAGTAGTGGTTCAGGGTCGATACTAGTTCTGATTGAGAGGGAAGGTGTTGTAGGAGGAAAGTGTTCAGTTTCCAATTATGTGGCCGAACTACCGGGGAGCCCAAGTCCAGGGTAAGTAGGATCGGTCTGACCATGAAATCGGTAAGATGAGGGCACTACGGGCTGCTCTCAGTGTAGTGTTATTAATGAAAAAATAATTGATGCAGGAGTGCATCTGGTGGGGGGCCGAGTAGTACGTGTACTGCCGGTCCACCGGGTGGAGAGCCCGCCAGTCATCGAAGAGTGCATAGTGTCGGGTAAGTTGACGAAAGAACTTCGAATCCCTGAGGGCTTTGGCCGAAGGCGGTCGGGATGTCGCCACCAGGTGGTACGCAGCAGCCGAGTGGGCCAGATTAAAATCTCCGCCCACCACCAGATAACTGTGGTCAGTTTTAAATAAGCGTGACAAGACTCTGGAGATAAAACTATGCTGATGGACATTCGGGGCATATAGGGTGCATAGGGTAATCGGTTGAGACTGCCACGTACCCTTAAGTACCAGGAAGCTCCCCCGAGGATCGCTGTAGTGATCAAGGTACATAAACGGAGCTCCGTGACGAATCAGGATAGCCACCCCTGCTCTCTTATGGGACCCCGAGGATAGATAAGCGAGTGGGAAGTGTCTGGAGGCGAAGGCAAAGGAACCCCCTTTATCAAAATGCGTCTCCTGGACGAGGATAATGTCAGCTCCCGACTGATGAATTTGAACATGCCTGCCATCAATAGAACCACCACAGTTGGGAAAATATCACTGATGGTGGAACTGGGCTGCAGCATCCTGGCACTGCTGTGCGTTGGAAAGAAACTGTTGATTAAAAAAAGAAACAAAAAATTATTACTTCTGCAGATAACATTGCAAGCAGTTTTGACACAAACATGCTTAGCCAACATAAGGAGAAAACTTAAATAAGTATTTAAAGACAAAAGGGTAAGGTCAACTTATCTGATTTATCTCCCTCTCTGGTGGCCCATTAGCAACATTTTAGGGTGGAGAGGATATGGGTAGATGTTTTGGACAGATAACCCTCTCCACTTCCATGAGAGCTGTTTGCATAAATAATCTGGGATACTTTAGCCAGCCCCTCCTTACTTACACTATTGGCAGCCCAGTGGAGAGGTAAGAAGTTTCAGAATCTAAAAATATGGATCCACACTGTGCAAATTGCAGCACATTTTGACATTCTGAAAATACCTATCAATATAATAGGAGACAAAAACTATCTACGTTACAATTTGTAGGTAATCAGGCAGGCAGGTATTTTCAAAATTTTGACATTCTGAAAATACCTATCAGTATAATAGGAGACAAAAACTGTCTACGTTACAATTTGTAGGTAATCAGGCAGGCCCTTGCACTACATGCTTGGCTGAATTTATACAGAAATTTAAACACGAAAGAGGAATAGTGTGCATAGGTTTGGCAAATTCAGCAGATAGATTATTTGTATCTGTTGACTTTGCATATTTGGGGGGAGGGAGGGTTCTAAATGAGTTTGTGCCCCAAAAAAATGGCCTCTTGCACCCTGCCTGAATTTGAGGACAATAATAACATTTGTACACATTTTAGGAGTTGTTTAGGGTAAGCCCCAAAATGTAGCTGACAAGAAACACTGTGAAGTTACTAGGCTAGGTGTGTATGAGCCCAGGATAGCATGCTGGGGAGGTTAGTTATGGAAAATATGCATGTAAGCCAACAAAGGAGCAAGTAAAGCTTACAGCATGCATAAGGACATTCACAGCATATTACAATATTGAAAATTATGTAATCAACAAATTAAAATATATTAGCAAACATTAATATATAGAATGTGATCTTAGAGGGAAAAACGTACCAGAATATAGTCCTTCTGCAGTACTTGAACAATGGCTGAACAGGTGTCTGGAATAATGAGCCCCAGAGCCTGGGGGAAGATCCCAGTGGTAAATTTGAGGTCCTGCAGACTTCTCCCTGTCGCCAAGTAACGCAAGGTGGCTACGAGCCTTTGCTCTGGAGTGATGGCAAGCCTCATGCATGTGTCCTGCTTCTTAACCACTTGCCAACCAGCCACTGCAGTTTTATTGCGGAAGAATGGCATGGCTGGGCGAAACTACGTTATGTTGCGTCGCTTCGCCCTGCGATCGCTTGAGAAACAGCGAGAACCGGGATCTGTGTGTGTAATCCCAGTGATCTTGGTTCTCTGTGGGGAGAACAGATTCCCCTCAGTATGAACACTGATCTCTCTCTTCCCCTAGCAAGTCCCATCCCCCCTACAGTTAGAACACAGAGAGGGAACGCAGTTAACCCCTTAATGGCCCCATAGTGTTAACCCCTTCCCTGCCAGTGAAATTTTTACAGTAATCAGTGCATTTTTATAGCACTGATCGTTGTATAAATACCACTGGTCTTAAAAATGTGTCAAATGTGTCCGCCATAATGTTGCAATACCAATAAAAATTGTAGATTACCGCCATTACTAGTAAAAAAATAATAATAATAAAAATGCTATAAATCTATCCCCTATTTTGTAGACGCTATAACTTTTGCGCAAACCAATTAATATAAGCTTATTGCGATTTTTATTACCAAAAACATGTAGAACAATACATAAACTGAAAAAAAAAATTGCTTTTTTTAAAAGAAAATGGGGATATTTATTATAGCAAAAAGTACAAAATATTGTGTTTTTTTTTAATTGTCGCTCTTTTTTTGTTTATAGCGCAAAAGAAAAATGCAGAGATAATCAAATACCACCAAAAGAAAGCTCTGTTTCTGGGAAAAAGGACGTCAATTTTGTTTGGTGCAGCGCCATAACGGAATTGTCAGTTAAAGCTACGCAGTGCAGAGTCGCAAAAAATGGCCTGGTCATTCAGCAGCCAAATCTTCCTGGGCTGAATAGGCTAATATATGGGGGTCACCAATGCCAAAAGTTGGTGAAAGCAGGGGTACGTCATCCAGAGATAGTTCCAAAAATCATACGGATTATTCTCCTGCAGCTCCCGCAGCAAAGGCATATGACATAACTGGTCACAATTAAGCAACCAATTTATGGTCCAAGAACTCCTCCTCTTCCTTAAAAACGAGAATGCAGACAAAAATTTATTTTAGATATGATGTTGATGTATTTTTACATTAATAAACACATCTAATAGGTTGGATGCGTAATTTTCTCATTTATATTCATATACCCTAATTTTCCCTCAATATTTCTCACTATGAATCAGTTAATTTCCTGAAATCTTAGTTTAGACCCACAAATAGTTTAATGGTTTTTATTCCGATTTTTAAATCACAGGATTCATGTACGATAATCTATGATGATTATTATCATTGTTTTTTCATATTTATTGTGTCAATGTATAAATGCATTTTAAATTTATGCAAAAAAAGCTTTTTACATTCAGAGAGTCTCTATACAATGGAGATTCTCATCTACAGTCAATTGCATTGACTAATGAATGGGAGTGGTTTGAGTCTCTTTTTGCATATATGTTGGTGCTGGTTATGTGGGTAACTGTGCTGTGAACAAGGCTCTTCGCTGAAACATGTTAGCAGTTACTCTGTACTTGGTGATTATTGAATAAAGAATTTAGACGGATTCCAGAGTGCGGGCTCTTTCCATATATCCATATTCCAATGGGGCACTAAATTTCCCACTGACGGGGCACCATTACTCCCATGGACACCAATGATAGGGCACCATTCCTCCCACTGACACCACTGATGGGGCATTATTCCTCCTCCTAATGATCAGAAGTGCTATATTAGTTTTTTACTCACACCGACCACCAAATCTGAGACAAAGGGGGTCATTTACTAAAGGAAAATCCACTTTGCACTACAAGTGCAAACTACAAGTGCAGAGTGCACTTGAAATTGCACTGAAAGTGCACTTGGAAGCGCAGTCGCTGTAGATCTGAGGGGGACACGCAAGAAAAGAAAAAAAGCATTTTAGCTTGCACATGATTGGATAATAAAATCAGCAGAGCTTCTCCTCACTTCAGATCTACCCTTCAGATTTACAGTAACTGCACTTCCAAGTGCACTTGCACTTGTAGTGCAAAGTGGATTTGCCTTTCGTAAATAACCTCCATTGTCTACTTCCTCTCACACTGGGGCATTTTCTACTCCAAATGGTCAGTTTAGTCTGATAGACAGTAAACTGACCCTTTGTTCAGAAAGTTTTGAGACCCCTGCCCTATAAAAACACTTCATAAGTACATTTTCAAGATACAGCCATCTGGTGCCCAGGACTGCCTACAGTTTTTAATAATTGTGATTGGTGGCCAACAAGCCACCAGTCACATATATTCATAAAATTGACATCACTCCCCCATGCTGCTGTACCCATTTACTAGGAATATAAACAAAAAAGCAGTGGCCAGTGAGTGTCTGTAGTAGCATGGAGCACCTTTATGAATGGATGTGATCACATGTGTTTACAGATCTCCTGCAAAGAAAGGCCTTGTTAACAAGGGCGGCACTCTCTACTGACCGTCTGAAAAGCGACGGCCACAAGGGGAGGTAGAACAGTAGCTGCCAGGCATTCAGGAGGCAATACTGCCATCTTCTGAATGCCTATTTTCTTTATTGAAAGAAAGTTTCAGTCAAATGGGGATTTTGCATAGAAATACCATGCCTCAAGTCATGTTTAACAGTGACACTGCCTACTCCCGTGACCTGCTGTATAACATTTTGGCTGTGGCAATATGTACTGCCCTTCCTCCCCCAGCCGCCATTGCACAGTAGGTTGGTGGAGAAAAGTGGCTCAACAAAGCCTTCAGAACTGCTCATTCATGGCAAGGTCACAGTGTTGAAAATAAGGCTTGGAGACACCAAAAAATTACTTTTATGCTTTAAATTTGTGGTGCTAATGCTGAGTAGTCATGATTAGAAATTCACTAGTTACTCCTCCTTTTATTTAAATGTCTTTTTTTTTTCTTAAGCATCATAAAAAGTGCATGTAGTTTGATCACGGAGCTTTGCTCTGTGCCTGGACTGTTCACTGAATTATTCAGTATGGTTGTCTCCACAGTGAGATTACTATTACATTGTGGACATTAATCTAGACAATGACAACAAAGGGCTTATTTTCACCAGTGTATGGAAAAAAATCTGTAAAGGCGCTCCATACACTGGTGAATATTAGCCTTCCTTTGATCCTCGGCTCCGCAAATGTTTATAATCCACACACGGCACACATTTCTATCAGCTGTTGGCCAATAAAGATGATCTATGCAACCAGGACAGAAATACAGAAATGATGTGGGCGCTATATCCTCCAAAATGAGAAAAAATATTCCACTGGCATAAAGACAGTCTGTTAAGGTGCTTAACCCAAATGTGAATTTTAAGCTTATCAAATCCAATTACTGCAAAGTGCATCAGAGAGGTAGGTCAGTTTGTCTGTACATTGACTTTCTAGGCTCCTATCCACAGATCTGTTTGTCTTGTTGTGTCCTGTGCATCGCATCGCCTTTCAGTATTATTGGAGAGATCATGGAAGAGAACTGTCACTGTAATCTTCACAAGTGGCTGTTCCCCTTGTACCCAAAACCCTCGATTTGGGTGGAATGGATGGAAAAACTGCATATAGCGTTAACATGTTTCAATATTTTTTTAAACAAAAATGAATACAAATTTTTAAAATAAATCACTGGTATGATAAGCACAAACTCGATGCTATTGCAAACAGGTTGTGTAGTGAGGACGCCCACAAAACTCCGCAGTACATTTTGCTGTATTGTACATCATGAGGGCACTTGTGTGTGAATGTTGTTATGCGACTTAATGTGGAATTAAATCTCTGCAAAAAAAAATAAAAAATGCAAATGGACCCCAGGAGCATTCTCATAATTTGCTATGTATGAAAAGTATATTAGCGCATTATGGCAGACTTACCAGACTAGTGACCCCTCCAGCGCTGCCCTGTCAGTGCTCCTGTTGGTCACAAACTCCACCGAGTATCCCTTACAGGTTCCAACTCTTCGACTGCTTGGTTGGCTGGGGCTGCGATGACGTCACTCCCATGCATGCATATAGAGCCATGTAGGTTGAGCTGCGAATGTGCGGCTCAGTGTACGCAAACGTTGCAAGGCAGGGGGAAGGGTTTAACCCTTTCATGACTAAGCCTATTTCTGACATTTGGTGTTTACAAGTTAAAATCTGTATTTTTTGCGAGAAAATTACTTAGAACCCCCAAACATTATTTATATATATTTTTTTAGCAGGGAATCTAGAAAATAAAATGGCGATTGCTGCAATATTTTATGTCACACGGTATTTGTGCAGTTGTCATTTAAATGCAACTTTTTGGGGAAAAAGACACTTTCATGAATTAAAAAAAACAAAACAGTAAAGTTAACCCAATTTGTTTGTACAATGTGAAAGATGGTGTTACGCGACAAACCACAGTGCCTAAAAATCTCCATAGGCGACGTTTAAAAAAAATAAAAATAACGGTTACCAGCTTAGGGTTACAGAGGATGTCTAGTGCCAGAATTATTGCTCTCGCTCTGACGATAGCGGTGATACCTCCCATTTGTGATTTGAACACTGTTAACCTATGCGGGCGCGACTTTCATATTTTCTTTGCTGCGCGAGCTCGGGGGTAAGGGGGCTCTTTAAAAAATTTTTTTTTTTTTTTATGTGATCACTTATATTGGTGTCACAAGGAATAGAAACATCCCTTGTGACAGTAATAGGTGGTGACAGGTACTTTTTATGGAGGGATCGGGGGTCTAAAAGACCCCAAATCCCTTATTTGCACTTCAAAGTATTCAGATCACCGAAAACGGCAATTCTGAATACTGTATATTTTTTAAAAACCATTGGCAGCCGCGTAAACTGGAATTGACGTTGTGACATCACTTCCGTGTTTACAGAGAGAAGACTGGAACAAAGCTGTTTCCGGCTTCATGCCAGTCTGTCTCTAGCCGCTGGAAGTGGCGGATCGAGGATCAGGTCTCCCGGTGGGACTGGAGGCCTGGTAAGAGCGGCGGGAGGGGGGATGTCCCCTCTCGCTCCTCCGGGTAACAGCCAAGTGGCTTTTACCTGCATCGGTTGTTATCCCTGGAAAGCCGACCACCTGCTCTAAAAAGCAGTACTGGGATGATGCCTGCAGCTGCGGGAATCATCCTGGTATAACCCCCTAAAGTCGAGGCCGCATATATGCGTACACTCGGCGGGAAGGGGATTTATGATAGAAGAGACCAAAAGTGTCTCCTCTGCCATAAAAATCCTAGGCCGAACTGAGTGATCATATGACCGTCAGTCACCGATGTCTGCTCTGCCTCTCCAGCACTCACTGGAGTATTGGGCTTAAGAGGAGGCTGGTGTAGTTGGCTTTGAGCGCTGAGAGCAAGAGCCAGCTGTCAATTACGCAGCTGGCTGGGTCCTGGGTCAGAGGAGAGCACAAGTAAGTGCACTCCTGTGAACCACAAAAGAAGTATGGCCCAAAACTCTTTGGCCATACTTCTCTTTTAATATACACACTAATTGAAGTGTTACTAAACCCAGGTCTGCATTTGCACACTTTGGTCTCCCACAGTACACAGAACATGGAAATACAATTATTTTTGTAAATATAAACTGCTAAATACCCTTTCTCATCAGCAGTATATAGCAGTCTTGTGACTTCTATCAGTGTCAGGTAAAGCTTGTAGGAGGAGCTTTCATTCTACTCTGACTGTCCTATGAGGCTGCATGACCCCTGACCTCTGTCTGGACAGTGCTGATTGGTCTTGTGCTGTCACATGCACCCTTCCAAGAAAAATAAACTTTATAGCAATACACACCAAACAGAGCAAGTGTAGAGTAACTCCAAAGGCTCTGTCTTATCGAGAGATGGATTGGGGACAGTAAAAAAAGGAGGATCAGAGTACACAGGATCAAACAACCTTTTTTCACAATACGGAGGATTAAAGTGGTTGTAAACCCTTTTTAAAAAATCCTGCAAGACAAAGACATAATGAGCTAGTATGCATAGCATACTAGCTCATTATGAATAACTTACCTGAGAACGAAGCCCCCGAAGCGGTCCTCCGTCTCCCTCTTCGCCACTGCCATGGATCCCGGAGCGACTTCCGGGTCTCGCGGCTCTGGCGCTGTGATTCGCCGAAGCCACGATGATGTCACTACCGCGCATGCGCACGGGAGCCGACGCTCGCGGCATATCGCCGCGATCTGCGGCCTGCCCCAGTTCGCCTGCGCACCGCTGTCTACGGCGCATGCATTGCCGTCTACGGCGCATGCGCCGTAGACAGCGGTGGCTGTCTTCGGGCAAATATCTCCTAAACCATATAGGTTTAGGAGATATTTCTTGGACCTACAGGTAAGCCTTAATCTTACAACCACTTTAACACCTTAGGTTTCACAGTGACTATAACAAGCTTGTTTACTGCATATACAGACTGATTTTACTGTTGTGGGTTTAGTAACACTTTCATTAATTCTCATTCAAACTCAAACTTGTGGTATTTTTGGATGAGGCTCTTTATCTTTTCAGATGGTAAAGCTGCCCATTCCTCTTGGCAAAAAGTCTCCAGTTCCTGTAAATTCTTGGGCTGTCTTGCATGAACCACACGATTAAGATCTCCCCAGAGTGGCTCAATGATATTGGCCACTCCAGAACCTTCACTTTATTCTGCTGTAACCAATGACAAGTCGACTTGGCCTTGTGTTTTGGATCATTGTCCTGTCGGAATGTACAAGTACATCCCATGTGTAGCTTCCTGGCTGATGAATGCAAATGTTCCTACAGTATTTTTTGATAACATACTGCATTCATCTTGCCATCAATTTTGACCAAATTTCCTGTGCCTTTGTAGCTCACACATCCCCAAAACATCAGCGATCCACCTCCGTGTTTCACATTAGGAATGGTGTACCTTTCATCATAGGCCTTGTTGACTAATTTATGGTTGTGGCCAAAAAGCTAAATTTTGGTCTCTTCACTTCAAGTTACTTTGTGTCAGAAGGTTTGAGGCTTGTCTCTGTGCTGTTTGTCATTTTGTAAGCGGGATACTTTGTGGCATTTGCTTAGTAATTGCTTTCTTTTGGCGAGTCAACCATGCAGCCCATCTTTCTTCCAGTGCCTCCTTAATGTCCATCTTGAAACAGCCACACTATATGTTTTCAGAGAGTCCTGTATTTGAACTGAAGTTATTTGTGGGTTTTTCTTTGCATCTCAAACAATTTTCCTGGCAATTGTGGCTGAATTTTTAATTGGTCTAGCTGACCCTGGTTTGGTTTCAACAGAACCCCTCATTTTTCACTTTATGATTAGAGTTTGAACACTGCTGATTGGCATTCTTAGTTCCTTGGGTATCTTTTTATATCCCTTTCCTGTTTTATACAGTTCAACTACCTTTGCCCACAGACCCTTTGACAATTCTTTTGCTTTCCCCATGACTCAGAATCCAGAAATGTCAGTGCAGCACTGGATGAAAGATGCAAGAGTCTGTCAGGAGTCCAGAAACTCATTGACTTTTTATACACTGTGACGATCCGAGGTGATTAGGTTCAAGTGGTGCATGCAGTTTTCCAGAAATGTGTCACTCCAGACTGCGTTTTTTTAAGGCATGGCAGCCCACTTTTATTTAAAGGTAACGAAAAAGTTCAAACAAACAGTAATCTTCCCTCGCAGGGGGTAGCTTCCTGGCTTACTCACTGTCAGCTTCATGCCGTTTTGGTCACAGGCTACACCTGCCTGCTTCAGACGTACACACAGACTGCAACCTGCAGTCTTAGACTCAGAGACCTCCTGTTTCTTTCTCCTGGAGCCGTCTCCAACTGGAAACCCTCCCGACCTCCTAGGCCAGACTTACTGTCTGCTGGGCGGAGCTGTCTCCAAGTCTGAGCACTGACTTCTCTTCCTGGGATGTTTATGAACCCAACCCACAGGTGTGCAATTAGTATTTCTGCCAAAATCAGGCATACACTGCTCATATGCACCTGTGACATGGGGTTGCATCTCCACAACACACACACACTAAATACAAGCAAACAGATCACAGGTGAGGATGGCTACCTTTCATAGCAATTCACACCCCTTTGTGTCAACTTGTGTGCATGTTCTCAGGCCAAGGGTATGTAAACTTTTGATCAGGGACATTTGGGTAGTTTCTGTTGTGATTATGATTTAAAAAGAGTAAACACAGTTGATTGATAATAAATGGCTTCAGCCAAACACTAACCATGAGTGAAAGAAAAGTTTTTGTTTTATTCTCTGAAAAATTGCCGAGAAGTCATAAATTCTGCCAGGGTATATAAACTTATGAGCACAACTGTATTTCGATATTGGGTTGTCAGCCTTTAACAGCTACCAGCGTTTGTTCATAATGTGACGTACAATGTGATGTTAGCCAGTAAACCTAGTAAAAATTCTAGTAGTAGAGTGGCCCATTTTTGTTTTGACCTGATGCATTAATTGGGATATGTCACTATTAATGACCCGATTGTATGCCCTCTTGAAGCAGGATCTACTATAACTTCTTTGTTGAAGACATACTTATTGTGCTTTGGTTTCTTTTTCAAAATCAAGAGGGTTAGTGCAATTACGTTTAATCCTGAGGTATTGACTATAAGGGATACTAGGACTAATGACTGAGGGTGCGAGCTAGACGCATGAAGAATCGTGTTGCCTGCTGAGGGCTTGCAAAACAAGGATGATCCAATACTTCCATCATGGTTGATGAAGACTGTGACATCCAAATAAGTAATTGTTTTTTGGTCATAATTGATAGGGAATTTGAAATTGTATTGATTTGTAATATTTTTTTACAGAAAAGTTTGTAATTCCAATTGGGTACCTCCCCAAATAAATAAAATACTGTTGAAACAATGCCAAGGAATGCATGTCTTCCCGCAAATCCTCTCTGGGAAAAAGGTCACGCTCCCACCCCCCCCCAGTACAGGTTCGCATATGAGGGAGCACAACAGGTCCCCATTGCGTCACCTTGTACCTGGAGGTAGTGGGAGCCCCAGAATATGAATATGTTCTGTGTCAAGATAAAATGCAATAATTCCAATACAAATTGATTATATCTGTGGGCAGATTGTCCCCTCTTGGATAGAAACCGTCACAAGGATCCCTTGGTTGTGTGGAATGGAATTATATAGGGCTTCAACATCAACCGCAACTAACCACCCCCCTATTGGGACATGCATGCCATCTAAAGTTTTTAATAAGTCAATGGTATCCCGGATATATGATGTTATGGAGATTACATGAGGATGTAGACATTCATCAACTAACTGACTACCCCTCTCTGTGAGACAGCCCCTGTCCGAGACTATAGGCTGGCTTGCAGGAGTTTTAGAATGAGTGGCGTTGACGCAACTTGCTGGTATAGGTTTATACAATGTACGGTTGTTCAAAATGTCCATCACCATGGATTCATATTACAGTGAATCCATGACAATGTTTCCTCCTTTGTCAGAAGGTTTGATAACTATGGTGTCCTTTTATGAAGCAGTGAAATCTATTCACTGCTTCATTCTCCGGCATTCACATAGGAGATCTTTCTCCTCTGTGTGCCACTATATGAAGCGGAGTAGATCGTTTCACCCTTGGAGGTGTGAAGCGATCTACAAACGCTTCTAACACTGGAGAACGGCCCCTAATACTGGAATCTCGTGAGACTTTACGAGATTACAGTACTAGAAATTCACTCATACACACAGATGTCAATATATTAAGCAGTGATAAATTATCACAGCTCAATACACTGACACGCGGTGTGATTAATGTTAGTGAAATAAAGCGTCCCCCTACATAATATATACATGTATACACACACAGACATTATATATACATGTATATACACACACATTATATATATATACATATACACATTATATGTATATATGTATATATATGTATACACATACATATGACAGGGGGACATGGTTACAGTGTTGGGGGGTCTGAACGAGGCATAAGGAAGTTAATTATCTTCCTCTTTCCTCCTCAGATCCCCCCGATTCCCTCTTCACTACCCCGGTTCTCCACCTCTGAGTTGGTGAATCGGGGCGTGTGAATTCTGACACAGATCACAAGTGAAGCGCTGAGATCACAGCTTCATATAGTGACCGTTACTGTGTCAGTCTATGTGGATTCTCCATGTGCGGAGATAATCGGCGGGAGAACAAGTTCAAACACATCTCCCCCCGATTATCTCTGGTTTATATACTGTTTATGGGCTGTGATCAGCGGCGATCCTCTGGATCTCCACTGATCATTGCTTCATAAACGGACACCTATATGTTTATTGCCTTCCAGTGAGGTAATTGCAGTACATTGGGAGTGATTTAGATTGGGTGTCTATCAACATATGTTTCAAACTGGTGTTGGGAATTTCGTTGCATACTTGTTAGGTAAAGGCCCAAATGTTTGCGTTAGTCTGTAGAAAAGTTCTTTTTTTTCTTCTACAGACTAAGGGTCCTTTCACACTGACGTCCCGTTCAGGCCCGCCTGTCAGTTTTTCAGGCGGACCTGAACGGGTGCTCCATAGAGCTCTATGGAGCGTCGGATGTCAGCGGTGACATGTCCGCTGACATCCGACCCGCTCCGATCCGAAAAAGTGTAACGGAGGAAAAAGCTATTTTTCCATCCGTCTGTGGATCGGATCGGATGACGACGGGCACTGCGGTCCGTCGTCATCCGATCTCCCATAGGGGAGAGCGGCGCTGTGACAGGTCCGTCCCTGCGCAGTGTGCAGAGACGGAGCTGTCATCTCCCTGCTCAGCGGGGATCGGCGGAGTGATCCCCGCTGAGCAAACGGATATCCACGGGGCGGATCAGAACTGATCCGCCCCGTGTGAAAGGACCCTAACGCAAACATTTGGGCCTTTACCTAACAAGTATGCAACGAAATTCCCAACACCAGTTTGAAACATATGTTGATAGACACCCAATCTTAATCACTCCCAATGTACTGCAATTACCTCACTGGAAGGCAATAAACATATAGTTATAAAACCTTCTGACAAAGGAGGAAACATTGTCATGGATTCACTGTAATATGAATTAAGTAAATATAATATACCTTCCAATCTATTTACTAATGCTAGCAGCATAAGGATTAAAAATAATTAGAGAGTTTAGTTTAACTTTAAGGTCTACATGTTATAAATCAAAAATTTAGCACAAATTACAAACATAAAAATCAGCACAACGGACACAACACACGCCGAGTATGATGTGTCCATTGGGCTGATTCTTCTTGGCTTAGGAAACATTTTTTTTCTTTCCTACCACCCCCCCCCCCCCCCATCTTCCAGTGTGGCAGGGGTTAATACAACTGAGGGGTTGTGAATGGAGACGCTGGGTGGAAGGGGGGGAGGTTACAAAAGAGGAAAATATCTTATAGACCAAGAAAAATCAGCACAAGAGACACATCATACTAAATGTAAATTACAGTGCTTTGAAAACGTAGTCATATCCCTTGAAATGTTCCACATTTTGTCATATTACAACCAAAAACATAAAACTGATTTTATTGGGATTTTATCAGATAGACCAACACAAAGTGGCACATAAGTCAATACTTTGTAGAACCACATTTATTCCATGGTACAGAAGGCTCCATCAAATCATATAAAAAAGGCATCACACCACATTTGCTGAACGCAGCCAAATCATTAATACCTAGATATTGGAAGCAGACAGCATGTCCCACATTATTAGAATGGAAGGGAGAGGTAGATAAAATAATGGAAGCTGAAAAATGGATATACAATCTAAAAGAACAACAGGAAAAACATAAAAATATGTGGGCAGGCTGGAAGCACTATTCCCGAGAAATAGAGTAAGAGTAGGCCATGTCGAATTAAAAATTCAGATAATCTCACCTAAACCCCCCCATAGATCTCCAAGAGGAGAGGGGGAGGGGAGGGAGAGAACAACTAAGAAGTAGCTGAGCAAGCTCGTATCCCCCAAAGGTACACCGTAGAAAGGGGAGGGGGGAAGGGAAGGGAGAGGGAAGGAAAGGGAAAGAGGGAAATGAGAACCGAACCACAACCGTTAAAACTTTGTTGTTTTGTTGTTTTGTTGTATTGTTATTGTTTGTAGTATGTTTTAAGATAAATGGGAAGCGAAAAAGGGCAGGAAAGGGCCTGGGGAGGGAGGGGTGGGGAAGAGCGGAGATGACCATTTGTGGAGACATTAATATAAATGTCACAATCACAATTTTTTTTTTTTTTTCTCTTTTGCACAAAGTATAAATAATGGACCAAAGGAAGGTCACAGAAAGAGAAAGGATAAACATAAAAATTTTCACCCCTTTTTTTTTTTTTTTTTTTTTTTTTTTTTTTTCTTCCTTGCACAAAGTATAAATAATGCACCAAAGGAAGGTCACAGAAAGAGAAAGGATAAACATAAAAATTTCCACCCCCCCCCTTTTTTTTTTTTTTTTTTTTTGTCTTTTTTCCCCTCTCACACAGAACATCTCCGCTCCAATAAACCCCCCCCCCTCCAGAGCCACCATATAATGTTATTATGGATATGTAAAGGAATGTATGTCTGTGAAGATACTGGGGTATATGTGTAAACCCCAAATGTTTTAAGATTGAAAGTAATGGTCTGATGTATTTGTTATAAGGAAAATAATAAAGAAGATCTAAAAGAAAAAAAAAAAAAAAAAAAAAAAAGAACCACCTTTCGCTGCAATTACAGCTGCAAGTCTTTTTAGGTATGTCTCTACCAGCTTTTCACATCTAGAGAGTGAATTTTTTGCCCATTCTTATTTGCAAAATAGCTCAAGCTCTGTCAGATTGGATGGAGAGCGTCTGTGAACAGCAATTTTCACATCTCGCCACAGATTCTCAATTGAATTTAGGTCTGGACTTTGACTGGGTCATTCTAACACATGAATATGCCTTGATCTAAACCATTGCATTGTAGATCTGGCTCTGGCTGTATGTTTAGGGTTGTTGTCCTGCTGGAAGGTGAACCTCCGCTCCAGTCTCAAGTCTTTTGCAGACTAAAGCCGCGTACACACGGGCGGACTGTCTGTCCAACTTAGTCCGCTGAAACACATTTCAGCGGACAGTCCGCTCGTGTGTGGGCTTCAGCGGACTTTTTCAGCGTGCAGTCTGGCGGACTAAGTATTTCGGAATTTCCGTAATATTGTCCGTCCAACTTTGGTTTCAGCGGACAGTCCGCTCGTGAGTGGGCTAGTTCGACGGACTAAGTATGGCGCATGCTCAGAAAGGATTTACACGGCGAAAGGTTGCATTGCTGTGTATTGGACGTCCTATTTCTAGTCCCGTCGTACGCGCTGTACACGTCATCGCGCAAGCTTTCGACGGACTGTTTGTTCATCGTGTGTGGTCAAGTCCGTTCATTCGAAAGTAGGACGGACTGTCCGTCGGATTGTCTGACGGACTTAGTTGGCCAGACAGTCCGCCCGTGTGTACGCGGCTTTACAGGTTTTCTTCTAAGATTGCCTGGTATTTGGCTCCGTCCATCTTCCTATCAACTCTGACCAGCTTCCCTGTCCCTGCTGAAGAAAAGTATCTCCACAACATGATGCTGCCACCACCATGTTTCACGATGGGGATGGTGTGTTCAGGGTGATGCGCAGTGTTCGTTTTTCGCCACACACAGCGTTTTGCTTTTAGTCCAAAAAGTTACATTTTAGTCTCATCTGACCAGAGCACCTTCTTCCCCATGTTTGCTGTGTTCCCCACATGGCTTCTCACAAACTGCAAATGGGATTTCTTTCAACGATGGCTTTCTTCTTACCACTCTTCCATAAAGGCCAGATTTGTGATGTGCATGACTAAAGCCCTATACACACGGTCGTACTTTCCGGTGGAAAGTGTGAGATCGGACTGTGTTTATCGTGTGTGAGCTCCATCAGGCTTTTTATGTCTAAATTTCCGACACACAAAGTTTGAGATCTGGAGCTAAAATTTTCAGACGACCTAATCTGATCGTTTAAATTCCGATCGTGTGTAGACAATTCCGAAGCACAAAATGCCATGCATGCTCAGAATAAATTACGAGACGAAAGCTATTGCCTACTGGCCTCTTTATAGTCACCTCGTTCTGAACGATTGGATTTTCCGACAACTTTGTGCGACCGTGTGTATACAAGACAAGTTTGGGCCAAAATCCATTGGAAAAAATCCAATGGATTTTGTCGTCGGAATGTCCGACCGTGTGTACAGGACATAATAGTTGTCCTGTGGACAGATTCTCCAACCTGAGCTGTGGATCTCTGCAGCTCCTTAAGTTACCATGGCCTCTTGGCTGCTTCTCTGATTAATGCTCTCCTTGTTTAGGTGGACGGTCATGTCTTGGTAGGTTTGCAGTTATGCCATACTCTTTCCATTTTCGGATGAAGAATTGAACAATGCTCCGTGAGATGTTCAAAGCTTGGGATATTTTTTATAACCTAACCCTGCTTTAAACTTCTCCAACTTTATCCTTGACCTGTCTGGTGTGTCCCTTGGTCTTCATGATGCTGTTTATTCACAAAGGTTCTGTAATAAACCTCTGAGGGCTTCACAGAACAGCTGTATTTATACTGAGATTAAATTACACAAAGGTGGACTTTATTTATTAATTAGTTGACTTCTAAAGACAATTGGTTCCACTAGATTTTAGTCAGAGGCGTAACTATAGGGGGTACAGCAGTCGCGACCGCAACCGGGCCCTGTGATGCAGGGGGCCCATGCAGCTCCCTCTACATATGGCCGACAGCAGCATAGGCAGCTAGGGGTACCAGTGCACCATGCACACGGGTGGCTGGAGGTGGAGAGTGACTAGCAGAGCTCGACTATCGCACTGGCTTCTCTTTAGTTGTGCATTCCCCGCATGACCTGTGTCCTCAGCCAGATCCTCAGAGTACCCCTCTCCTGCTCCATGCATTGCCGCTCAGTCCGATGTCTGTTCTCCCCAGCCAGAGTCCCGCCTCCCCCGAGTCCGGCCCAAACTGCACTTCATACTTCTCCCGGGTAAACAAACTTTAAGCACACAGATGCAGTTCAGTCCTATGAGAGCCAGCTCCCCGGAGGACACTGCAGGCTTGTCTGCCAGCCCCCCTCCTCCCCCGTCATAAACAGACGATGAAAGGTCTTTCTGGGAGATAGGCTGATCGCCCGTCCAGCACACTGGATGGAGCCCAGGCCAACATGGATAAGTGCGCGGCCTGCAGCTTGGTCATGGTGAGTGAGAGGACCCCATCTCCCACACACCATTACATACCCCCTCCATCTCCCCCTGGGGACAGGGACCCCTTCTCACATGGGGACAGGGACCCCCACCTCCCCTGGGGGCAGTAACTTCATCTGCCCTGGAGAAAAGGACCTCATCTCTTCTGGGGACGGGGACCCCATCCTGCCTATGGGGCACCTAAAAATAAATTTAAAAAAACGACTGATACCAGTGGTGGAACTACAGGGCTCACAAAGGTCATACCTGTGACCATGCCCTGGAGTTCCACTGCCGGACTCGGAGGGAAGGGCCCTGGCTGGGGTTCAGGGGGGCCCTTAGTGGTTTCTTGCATCGGGGCCCTGAAGGTTCTAGCTACGCCACTGATTTTAGTTAGGGGTATCAGAGTAAAGGGAGCTGAATACAAATGCACACCATATTTTTCAGATATTTAGTCATAAAAAATTTGAAAAACCATTTATCATTTTCCTTCCACTTCACAATTATGTGCCACTTTGTGTTGGTTTATCACATAAAATTCCAATAAAATACATCTGGGCAGCACAGTTGTGTAGTGGTTAGCACTTTCACCTAGCAGCAAAAATGGTCACTGGTTCAAATCCCAACCAATGCACCATCTGCCTGGCGTTTGCATGTTCTCCCTGTGCCTGTGTGGGTTTCTTCTGGGTACTCCGGTTTCCTCCCACACTCTAAAGACATGCTGGTAGGTTAATCGGATCCTGTCTAAATTGGCCCTAATATGTATGAATGTGTGTTAGGTTGTAAGCTCCTTGAGGGCAGGGACTGATGTGAATGTACAATGTTTATGTAAAATTGACAGCACTATATAAGTACCATAAATAAATTTAAGTTTTTGGTTGTAACATGACAAAATGTGGAAAATGTCAAGGGGTAGGAATACTTTTTCAAGGCACTGTATGCTGTGCATACTCATACATTATAGAGAGAACGGCCACCACTCTCTACTTCTTTAAAGCATAGCTATACCCATAATAACCTAATAAAAATAATGTTCTTTAGCAAGAGACATACATTCCACATTAACCACTTGCCGACCGCCGCACGACGATGTACGTCGACAGAATGGCACGGGCAGGCATAAGGGCTTACATGTACGTCCTTGCCTGCCCGCCGGTCGGGGGCCCGATCGGGCCCCCGCCCGGTGCCTGCGGCGGTCGGTATTCGTTCGGGAGCGATCCCGGACGAGGGGACGGCCATTCATTCATGGCCACCCCCTCGCGATTGCTCCCGACGAATGAAAATGTCCCGTGACATCACTTCCTCTCCTGTAGTGTAAACACAGGAGAGGAAGTGATGTATTCTCTCCTCCGTGTTGGTATTTTTCGTTCCGGCACCGAGGAGAGAGCATCGGTGAGTTGCACAAGCACTACACTACACAGTAGAACATGCCAGGCACACTCACACCCCCCCTTTACCCCCCGATCACCCCCCAATTACCCCTGCCCCCCCAGTCACAGTGACACCAATTGCTTTTTTTTTTTTTTTTGCATTGGTGTCATTTGTGACTGTAATAACTGTTAGGGCAGTTAGGGTTAGCCCCCTTTAGTTCTAATGTGCCCCCCTAACCCCCCCAATAAAGGTTTAACCCCGTGATCACCCCCCCTCGCCAGTGTCACTAAGGCTGGGTTCACATTGCAGCGGTTTATGAGAACGAATGTGATTCGCACCGCACTGCAGTGCAAATCACATCCGATCTCTGTGCGATTCGAGTTCAGCCATACAGATAGTATGGCTGAATTCGTGTCGCACCCGCCGCACCCGCCGCAAATTCGCACGGGACCCTTTTTTTGGCCCGCAGCAGAATCGGATCGCATGGGTGTTCACACCATGCGATCCGAGTTTGCAGATCGCACTGCGATATGCGAACTGATCTGGGGGTGTCATTAACATTTCACTGACACTCCCAGCAGTTCGCATAGGGCAGTGTGAACTGCCGCCGGGAGGCATGCGATGCGGGAACCCGCCGCGGATTCATGGCGTTCCCGCATCGCTCCAGTGTGAACCCAGCCTAATAAGCAATCATTTTTCTGATCGCTGTATTAGTGTCACAGGTGACGCTAGTTAGGCAGGTAGGTATTTAGGTTCGCCGCAGCTTTTTATAGCGCCAGGGACCCTCATATACTACCGCATAAAGCCCCCTGATTTCCCCCTAGTTAACCCTTTCACCAGTGATCACCATATAACTGTTACAGGTGACGCTGGTTGGTTAGTTATTTTTTTATAGTTTCAGGGCACCCGCCATTTATTACCTAATAAAGGTTTAACCCCCTGATCACCCGGCGGGTGTCATTTGTGACTGTAATAACTGTTAGGGCAGTTAGGGTTAGCCCCCTTTAGTTCTAAGGTACCCCCCTAACCCCCCCCAATAAAGGTTTAACCCCGTGATCACCCCCCGTCGCCAGTGTCACTAAGGCTGGGTTCACATTGCAGCGGTTTATGAGAACGGATGTGATTCGCACCGCACTGCAGTGCAAATCACATCCGATCTCTGTGCGATTCGAGTTCAGCCATACAGATAGTATGGCTGAATTCGTGTCGCACCCGCCGCAAACTCGCACGGGACCCTTTTTTTGGTCCGCAGCAGAATCGGATCGCATGGGTGTTCACACCATGCGATCCGAGTTTGCAGATCGCACTGCGATATGCGAACTGATCTGGGGGTGTCATTAACATTTCACTGACACTCCCAGCAGTTCGCATAGGGCAGTGTGAACTGCCGCCGGGAGGCATGTGATGCGGGAACCCGCCGCGCATTCGTGGCGTTCCCACATCGCTCCAGTGTGAACCCAGCCTAATAAGCAATCGTTTTTCTGATCACTGTATTAGTGTCACAGGTGACGCTAGTTAGGCAGGTAGATATTTAGGTTCGCCGCAGCTTTTTATAGCGCCAGGGACCCCCATATACTACCGCATAAAGCCCCCTGATTGCCCCCTAGTTAACCCTTTCACCAGTGATCACCATATAACTGTTACAGGTGACGCTGGTTGGTTAGTTATTTTTTTTATAGTTTCAGGGCACCCGCCATTTATTACCTAGTCTCACTAGTGTACCCCTAAATTTAGGGGTGTCTACTTTCCAAAATGGGGTCATTTGGGGGGGGGTTTGTGCCATCTTGGCATTTTATGGCCTTCAAAACTGTAACGCCCTTAGAAAGCCTGAAGGCGGTGCTTGGTTTTCGGGGCCCCGTACGCGGCTAGGCTCCCAAAAAGTCCCACATATGTGGTATCCCCGTACTCAGGAGAAGCAGCAGAATTTATTTTGGGGTGTCATTTCACATATGCCCATGGCATGCGTGAGCAATATATCATTTAGTGACAACTTTGTGCAAAAAAAAAAAAAAAGATTGTAATTTTCCCGCAACTTGTGGCAAAATATAAAATATTCAATGGACTCAACATGCCTCTCAGCAAATAGCTTGGGGTGTCTACTTTCTAAAATGGGGTCATTTGTGGGGGTTTTGTGCCATCTTGGCATTTTATGGCCTTCAAAACTGTAATAGGTAGTGAGAAGTGAAATCAAAAATTTGCGCCCTTAGAAAGCCTGAAGGCGGTGCTTGGTTTTCGGGGCCCCGTACGCGGCTAGGCTCCCAAAAAGTCCCACATATGTGGTATCTTCGTACTCAGGAGAAGCAGCAGAATTTATTTTGGGGTGTCATTTCACATATGCCCATAGCATGTGTGAGCAATATATCATTTAGTGACAACTTTGTGTAAAAAAAAATAAAAAATTTATTTTTTGTCATTATTCAATCGCTTGAGGCAAAAAAATAAAATATTCAATGGGCTCAACATGCCACTTATCAATTTCCTTAGGGGGTCTACTTTCCAAAATGGGGTCATTTGGGGGGGGTTTTGTACTGCCCTGCCATTTTAGCACCTCAAGAAATGAGATAGGCAGTCGTAAACTAAAAGCTGCGTAAATTCCAGAAAACGTACCTTAGTTTGTAGATGTGACAACTTTTGCGCAAACCAATAAATATACAATTATTGACTTTTTTTTTACCAAAGACATGTGGCTGAATACATTTTGGCCTAAATGTATGACTAAAATTGAGTTTATTGGATTTTTCTAATAACAAAAAGTAGAAAATATCATTTTTTTTCAAAATTTGTGGTCTTTTTACGTTTATATCGCAAAAAATAAAAATCGCAGAGGCAATCAAATACCATCAAAAGAAAGCTCTATTTGTGGGAAGAAAAGGACGCAAATTTTGTTTGGGTACAACATTGCATGACCGCGCAATTACCAGTTAAAGCAGCGCAGTGCCAAATTGTAAAAAGACCTCTGGTCATTTACCAGCAAAATGGTCCGGTTTGAAGGTGGTTAAAGTACAATATAAGGCAAAACTTTTTTTTTCGTTTTGGATATCGTGGAGAACAAATGGAACAACTGTAACATTTTTATTGCTGTTTGTGCCCCCATTAGGGATATTCACCCTCTCTATTTGTCCTGTTTACCATTATCATTGAGCCTGGGTTCACACACATATGCAATGTCAGACATTGCATGTGATTCACACTGCATTGCTGTGCAGATCGCATGCGATTTCTGTACAATACGAATTCAGCCATACAGTTGTATGTGAAAGTGAAAGTAAAATAAAATCCCAAATTTTAGGTTGTCCCCAGAAAAGCAATAGAGGGGAAATCTTCCAATGAGGACACTAGTTCTGGTGACCTGGGGATCCCCAAAGGATTCCCTTAATTTTCAGGGATTTCCTCTCACTTCCAGTTTGGCTATGAGACAGGAAAATAAGGGAAATCTCTGAAATGGGACACAGATGATGAAAAAAATCTGAGAGGGTTTACAACCCTCCCTTGCTCTATCCAAATGAAAAAAAAAAAAAGTTTGCCTATAGTTCTACTTTAATAACTATGCTACCAAAATTAGCGCGTGCTGTAAATTGCCTCCAGCATTGCTCCCGTCTCCTCTTACTGGAGGCTGCCATTTTGCTGAAGCCCAGAGCCCCTGAACAGCAGGAACTCTTTAGGCTCTCAGCAGATCGGCCTCTACAAATGACTAAAAATAGAAAGCAAATGAGCATGTGCAGAGCAGGGTGAGTTTTAACAGTATAGGCAATTATATTTAATGTTTTACATAGCTATACCTGCAAAAGGGGCCAGGCTGAAGGTATGTAGCAAGACTTACATTTCCAAAGTTCCACTTTAAGATGTTCTGTACTCTGTACCTTTAGCTGATTGGGAAAAATAAGCACACTTACGAAATTGTTGCACCCTTTGATCAAATCTGAAAAAATTGCGAAATACCAGTGCAAGCTAATATTAACACCAGCATCTACAGCCTGGCATCAGAATCACAGATGGCTGGATCTGTTTTAATTGTGTTTGACTCTCTCTCTTTTGATGTGGCAGAGAAAAACTCTGTACGCCAAGAAAGTCAAACTTACCATGCAATCATATAAATCTGGATTGGAATGGATTTACATATGTCATAGAAATTTAAGCTTCAGGAATGGAAGTTAAGCCTAATCTTTAATCAATAGAATATATATTATAGCAGATTCAGCTACAGACACCAATGCAACGTAGCCTGTTCTTATTTAATCAGCAAGAAGAAAGAGCTTATATACATGTGTATATACATGTGGAATGAAAAAGGACAATAGAACAATAGCACAATAGCTGAATATTTACAGAATAATTGGCTGTACACCCAGAGCCTGTGGCCAGAATGGTCTTTCAAACTGGTATACATGATGAAAAAACTGGATGGAAAATTCCGCTTTCAAAACGATCGTACTATAAGCTGATCGTTAGTATACAGCTGTCGTCTGAAATTTTCCATAGGAAAAAAAAAAATATGAAAATGTTTCTGGTACGTTACCAGATCATATGGTTTTTGGGATGGCGTCCACAGTGCAGCAGTCGCGGCCGTGCCATGTTGCTAGGACACGGCGCGACCCTGATCTCTGTAAAGAGCCATGTCCGTGGCTCTTTACCCATGTGATTGGTTGTGTCCAATCACAGCCAGTCACATGTAAACAAGGAGATGCCAGTAATCGGCTCTCTTTGCCTCCCACTGACAGAGTGTGAGGAGAAGAGAGCCGATCGGCGGCATCTCATCACAGGGATGTAATCAGGTCATTGCTCATCAGTGCCATGATTACAATAAATACAGTGTCATACAGCAATTAGTGCCCACCACTGCCCACAAGTGCCACCAATCAGTGCCCAGTTGGTGCTGGCAATCAGTGCCGCCTGTCAGTGCTGCCCATCAATGCCCATCACTGCTGTTGATCAATGCCCATCAGTGTCGCCCATCAGTGCCACCCAACAATGCCATCAGTGCTGCCTATCTGTGCCCAGTTCCACCTATCAGTGCCCACCAGTGCCGTCCATTAGTGCCCATCAGTGCCACCCAACAGTGGCGCCTATCAGTGGCACATATCAGTGCCCATAAGTGCGGCATATTAGTGCCTCCTCATCAGTGCCACCTCATTATTGCCACCTCATCAGTGCCCATAAGTGACACCTCATCAATGCCCACCAGTTCAGCCTATCAGTGCTGCCTCATCAGCGCACATCAGTGAAGGCAAAAAATTACTTAGTTACAAAATTTACTGACAGAAAAAAAAGTAAAAATCTTTTTTTTTTTTCAAAATTTTTGGTCTTTTTTTTTTTTTTTTTTGTAAAAAATAAAAAAAACAACAGTGATTAAATACCACCAAAAGAAAGCTCTAGTTGTGCAAAGAAAATGATAAAAAAATTGTTTGGGTACAATGTAGCATGACCACGCACTTGTCAAAGTGCCACAGCGCTGAAAGCTGAAAAATGGCTTGGACAGAAAGGGGGTGTAAGTGCCTGGTAGGCAAGTGGTTAATCGGTACAGTTTTCATCTGAAAATATAATACAAATACATTACAGCACTTCTGAATTTTTTTTCATGTCGTACGAAAATTTTCGTACTTTAGTGGCCTATTCACATTTGATATGGAGAGACTAGCAAAAAAAAAATCAGATGATAATTCATCCTATAATCTCATTGTGTGTACTACCATTAAGCCTGTCATGCACACCAGGGCAGAGTGAGCAAAGTATATTTCTGGTGATATTTAAGATTTTTGGGGTTCTTTTTTTTTTCATTTTTGCATGCATAAAACGTTTCACTGGCCCAGGCCGGGGGTGGGGGGGGGGGCTGTTTTAGAGGAAGAGAGCAGTTCTTCAAGCACAAAAATGCATGAAAACCTGTCGCACATTTACAGGCAGCCCCATTGAAGTAGATGGGGCCAAAAATGCCTAACTGTTATCAAAATATAGCATATGGCCTTCTCTGAGCATAGGGCGTCGGGCTCCAAGCAACTAAGCATTGAAATGTAAACAGGCACAATTACAAACAATGGGATTCTGTGTGTTGAGCATAGTCGGGCGTAGAGAAACACACTACAACAAGCTGAGGTATGAATAGGGGTTAACAAAAATAGGATATACAAAATACTAGGGCTTCATTCAATACTTAGATTGACACATTCATATGAATGGACTGCTCTGCAACCACCCTGTTGAGGTACAGTAGTGGGGGCTTTTAGGGCAAGTTCACACTGGCAGAAAAAACTGCTGTGTTTAGCATATAATTTTGTATGCTTCTAAATGCCGGGTTAAAGTACAGTAATCAACGAGTCCATGCACACAGCATGCAAAAACGTGCCTGTGTTTAATGGCACACAAAAGAATCCATGAGGGGTTATTTACTAAAGGAAAATCCACTTTGCACTGAAAGTGCACTTGGAAGTAAAGTCGCTGTAGATCCGAGGGGGACATAAAAGGAAAATAAAAAACAGCATTTTAGCTTGCACATGATTGGATGATAAAATCAGCAGAGCTTCCCCTCATTTCAGATCTACCCCTTAGATTTATAGCGACTGCAGTTCCAAGTGCACTTTTAGTGCAAAGTGGATTTGCCTTTCGTAAATAACCCCCTGTGTGTTCATTGGCGTACAGATATGCAGATTTTATAGGCGTACGTGCATAAACTTGTGTAAATGTGCAGAAACATATCTATGCCTAAGCCGTTAGAAGAATTGTGAGTTTCCATCTAATTGTAAGTACTTTAGGCACATCATTTATGCAGGATCTTCTGCTAGCTTTTCCAGCAAGAACCTGTATGTTGTGCAGAAACTACACATATGCCCATTGCCCATTAAGGGTTAAAAAGAGGTGCTAAGGTGGGGCCTCCCATGCTGCTTGAATGTCAACTGCTCCTTTCAGAGAGGTGGCAAGGATTGTTGCAAATATAAACGATTACCTTAGTGAAAAATACATGCGCATGTCTGTTGAAAGTTACCATCAACAGGTCTGATCAATTGTTCCTGAACCCCTCCCCTTTGTGTATGGCCATCTTAGGCAGCAATTGTCCCACTCCACGATTACCCAGTGTAAACAAAGAGAAAAGACTTGCAAAGTATTTTCTGCTAAAAAACAAAACAAAAAAAAACTTATTTTTCACAGCATTTTTTAAAAATGAGTTAAAGTTCCACTTTATGGCCCAAGTCATATGGAACTTGCTAACAGACCCCTTCCTGGTTGCTATGAAGTCGCTCCCTTACTAGTCGGACCACTGAAATGTCACTGTTTTCTAACCGCATCTCAGGCCAGCCAGAGAATGGTTCCATTAAATCGTAGCTCTAGGCAAAAACGTTTGTTTTTTCGATTTTTCAACAGAGTTGGGAAAGGTTAGATCCTGTGTCCAAGTTCTTATTGCTGCCCATCCATATTGGGGAGATTCATGTCTCTGTGGGCACTAGTGACCATTATCACCAAGAAGGGAAGTATGGGAATATTCAAAAGGTTTAGGGCCCCATTCACACCGAGTGTTTTGTAGCTCCAAAACGCTCCACATCCAAAATCCCTTGGTTTTCAGTTGTGGTCGGTCATCCCTGAGTGTAGTGTGACTTGAAAAAGCACATGACCTTTTTTTGTGCTCCAAGCTTCAACCTTTTTGCCCCAATAAAGATTAATGGTAGTGCCTGAAATAAAATGTGCAAAAACACACCTATTGCACTTTTTTTTGGCAGTAACTCGTTTTTCATTGAGTAAAAATAAAAAAAGATCAAGCTTCAGACGCTCGCAAATACCCCTGTACAAATGCTAAAAAATAATGTCTGCAAAATTACCAAAAATGCTGTTGTAAGTGTGAATGCAGCCTTAAGCCTCATTACACTTGAGCGTATTAGAATCAAGGGCAGAATCATTTCTTAATGGCACCCTAAAAGCGGTGCAATTTTGGCACAATTGTTGCATGGTAAAAATCAAAATCAAATTTTGTGTCTCCAAACACACCAGGCTCAGTGCCGAAATTTGGCACATGAGCTTCTTTGGCGTGTTGTTGAAGTGGAAGGAGGACCATTCAAAATGAATGCTGTGCTCCAAAAATGTGCAAGTGGCTCTCAGGTGTGCGCAGGGCTTTAGGCCTCATTTGCACAGGGCATACTATACCATGTTCTATGCAGGCAGTCCCATTAAGGCCAAGTGGGACACAACGGCTGCACGCACACAGCTGGCGTGTCCCAATATGACATCCATGTGGTTGCGGGACCTTGAATGCAGAGTTCAGAGATGCACAACCGCAGTGGTGTAGCAAGGGGTGTGAGGACCGCACCCGGGTGACACTGGCCAGAGGTGTGACACCAGAGGCGGACTGCCCAACCGCTCTGATGCCCTCTGAAAGGCTGCACCACTTCCACCGCAGACATGCAGGACCTATGATAGATGTCATACTGGTCCGATTTCCAAGCACTGGACAAGTATGGTGTCCATTATAGGAGGCGATCCAGGAGGAGGGACTTTGTTTGACAGCAGTGGCGTCTAAGCTCTGAGCAGCGATAGATCCCCTCTTTGTCTGCCCTGGTCGGTTATCGTTCAGGCTGTGTGTCATCTTTCCCACAGTTTTATTTCATGAATGATTGTTTCTCCTTTTGTAAGTGCCTTAAAGCTTTTGTTTTTAATATAAATGCTTTGTTTATGGCTATTTTTCAACTTGGTTCATTATTTTTCACAACTTGAGGGCTCATTCACACTATAAATCGCACAGCGTGTTCCTGTGCGATCCACATGTGACCCGAGCAGTGCAATTTCAGCCCATTAATTTCAAATGGGCCGAAATCACACTACACCAAAAGTAGGGCATGCCCTACTTTTGGAAATGTACTACAACTGGATCGCATGGTATTCTGGTACCATGCAATCCAGTTGGGGAAAACGTACTGCAGTTGCGACCTGCATTTAGGGTGTCTTGACACCCGCTGTAGATTGAAAGGGCAGTGTGTTTGGAATGCAGTGTGGTACGCATGAAGAGAACGCGGGTTTCCCAGACTGCATACCAATGTGGACAGGCCCTGAGAGAGTTCCCCTGCTCCACTATCCCGGGCTGCATAAGACTGCCTCACAGATTTAGGTTCTTTCACGCAAGAATGCTGTGAGAGAAAGCCACGTTCTTGTGCGACATTCCAGTTGCACCGCCCTTGCAATCTGCTTCGGATGTCAGTGCAAAGTTAACAATACCCCAAACACAGGTTTCAAAAATGAATGTTGGGAGGGTGTGACACCATGTTTTACCATGTCAGCTGACACCAACCCTAGTGACGCCACTGCACATGCGCACCCACATGGATGTCATATTGGGGAACAGCGGCTGTGCTCATGCAGTTGCTATGTCCTAACTGACATCAATAGGACTGTCTGCACAGGGATGTATGGAACATGGCCCTGCACAGGAGTATGGTGTATGGTATAGTACAACCTGTGTGCAAAAGGCCATAGGCTCTTTTCACACCTCAGCATACGGAACAGCAAAACGTGGATGCATTTGCGATGTCATTATTTCTTAACGGCACCTCAAACGCGGTGTGATTTTGCTGCAAATGTTATGCGACAAAACACATAAAAATCATGGCAAAAAATGCAACACCAAACGTGCCCGCCTCAGTGCCAAAATTTGGTACGTAAACGTCTTTAGCGAGTGTAGCGGATGACATTTTGGAAAAAGTGTCATACGCATCTAAATTTAGTTTTTGCCTCAGAACAGTAGGGGTTCTGAGGGTTAATTACATAGGTTGGCCTTGACATCAGTCTGGCTGGTCTGTGTTAGAAGTTCTGCCTGATCATGTGAACAGTGAGTTGCACATGACAGGCCAGAACCAGGCCTGGTTGCATGTTTTAAGTATCAACCTTCTCAGAACCAATCAGTGGGAGTGCTGGGCCCTGCTGGGGAGTCTGGGAAGGGGTACTTAAAGAGGAAGTAAACCCTGATGAGTTTACTTCCTCTTTCATTCCCTGCAAAGGTAAAGCATAATGGACTACTATGCATCGCATAGTAGTCCATTATGTGTCACTTACCTGACACAGGAGCCAGCGAAGTCACCGCTGTTCCCTGTAGTCCGGCGCATCCATCTTCTCGGTGGGTCGCGCTGCTCCGCCGCTGTCATTCGGTGAAGCCGCGATGACGTCACTCCCGCGCATGCGCGCGGGAGCCGACACTCGCAGCATATCGCCATTGACCGCGGGGCGCTCAGTGCTCCGTAGACAACGGTGCCTGTCTTTCAGCAAATATTTCCTAAACCATGTAGGTTTAGGAGATATTTCTTGGACTTACAGGTAAGCCTTAATCTAGGCTTACCTGTAGGTCAAAGTTGGTTGTAAGGGTTTACAACCACTTTAAGATGTGTGGGTCACGTGGTAAAAGGAGAGAGGAGTTTATGAGGCCCGTGTGGTCTGGTCTTGTTAAAGGGCCGGGGTAGTCCCGGTCACGGGGTGTTCGACATCCTGCAACATGTTCCTATTAGATGCCCCTAATAGACCCGTCTGGTCTGGGGCAGGGACCCATCTGTTCCCGAGTCTCGGAACCGGCTGGTCCGAGGTGCAGTGACTGAGGGAGGATTCAAGGTGTCCGGGTTGTCTCTCGGCTTGGAGGGGCACCACAGCTCATTGAAGTAACTGGGGGAGGACTCTTCGGAGGAAGGCTGACAAGTGGTATCCTGAGAAGTGCCTGGTTACTGAGTTGGGAAGGACATTGACGAATCCACGCTTTTTCCAGTACTATTAAGGAGACAGAAAATGTTCCAGGTACTGAAGAAAAAGGTTCCTGTTCACCCTTAACTTGTATACGTTCATAGGATTGTTTCAAGTTTGAGTAAACGTGCTGACTGCCATGATCTCTGGCTAGAGGTCTGTTCAGCCTTGAAGTACCCAGCTGCGAGTGGCTACTCTCTGGGTGGAATTAGAGACTTTGTTAGATCTGCAGTTCAAGGTGCCTGAGTTCTTCACCCGTGCCCTCTGTTCCCATGAGAGACTGTGTTATTGGATGTTACCCCTGCAAAATAAAACCTTTCAAAAGGACTTTGTGTCAGCGTACAAGTTGTTGGGTATCAACCCTGGGCGTGGAAGAACAAGCCAAGCGGAGGTAACCAGTAAGCCCAGTAAGTTAAGGTAGCTCTACAAAGCCCTACAAAGGGTTATGGCCGCTACATGAGTTTTTAGAGCTGGGGGGGGGGGGTCCATTTTAAACAGTGCATTTTAATATCCGCAGCTTGCCAACTTATTTCCAGATTTTGGAGGACAGATACTACCATTCCGATTAATCTTTGGGTGGATGTTATCAATGACATCATGCTTATGGAGGAGATGCAGACCAGATAACTGGACAACTGGTAAAAGCACAACAACTTATGGGATGTATGGATTCACTATTCGATCTCAGATACGTTTCAAAGACGATTCTTCTCCTGAAGAGGATATTCTGTCCTCTCAGGGGATAGTTTATTTGATGGTTACATAGGGATGACTTGTTCATTATTACACTTTTTCATGTCTCCTCTCTCTTCCTTTTTCCATTTTTCTTTTCTCCTACTTCTGCTTCTCTTATCTCCCCCAACCCCCTTAATGTTCTTGGATATGATCCACTGTTATGTCTGATCCAAGTGGGGCCTATGGCCCTTTGTTACCAGATTTTATGATGTACCAGTTACTTTGTTCCCCCTCGCTATTTCTTCTTTTTGTACCTGTATGTGTTTTAATGTTCTTTATACACTGATAATAAAAAGTACACTGATAATAAAAATATATTCAACTTAAAAAAATAAAAAAAAAGCAAAATAGTAGGGTTGCTCAGGTGTGAATGAGGCCTTAGGCTTGTTCCGCATTGCTGTGACTTGGGATCCGACTTGTGAGACCCCCAAGTTGCATGACATGAGAAATCCCATTTTCGTCAATGAGAACTGTCTTAATTAGGACTACTGAAGTCACTCCATCTTTAGAAAAGTTTCCTGTACTACCTCAAGGCAACTTCTATCCGATTTGCTCCCATAGACTTCTGACGTTGAATTCTGTTGTATGAAAATTTTCTGATGGCGAGTAACCTCCTCACTTTCGATTTGAGACTAACATTGAAAAAACAAAAATGAGGAAAATTCATCCAATAATCTGATCGTGTGTACGAGGCTTTAGAGTTGTCACCAGAACAAGAGGTAAGGCTAGGTTCACACTAGCCAGCACTGTGCATTCCGGGTTGCTTGTATCACATCAATTCCCACACTCGAATCGCACTGCTCTTGCGAGATGCGCAGGGCTGCTTTTCATTGTGAATGGCGCCCTCACGCACCTCAGCGCGATTGCGGAAACCTCATGGTTAAAAAAGACCATGCTTTTTTTGTGTGCCATGCCCGAGCAAAAGCAAGCTGCACGCCGCACTAGTATGAACAGAGCTGAAGAGTAAGGATGAGCTCAGGCGTGTTTGCATGCTCCATGTGTAGAGCCCGCCAGGAAGTCGGCGCAGTGCTGCGCTAATCACAGGCAGTGAGACACTTCCAGATCTCTGCAGCTGCGCAATGTCTCACTGCCTGTGATTAGCGCAGCGCTGTGCTGACTTCCTGGGGGGCTCTGCACCTGTCCCATGCCAACACACCGGAGCTCATCCCTACTGAAGAGGAACTCTTCCAAAAGGGGACAACTGCTCTGGAAACAACTGAGGAGGAAGTCCCCTGGCATTGGGGAATTTCCTCTCACTTTCTTTTGTGGCTCTTAAACAGGAAAGGAAAAGAAACCTCCATGACAGAGAATAGCAAAAAACGGCAGGGGTGTTAACCCCAGTACTCTATCCAAAAAAACATTTGGGCTATATGTAGAATTTCTGATCTATACAGCTAGCAGCTGAATGGCCCATGTCACCAGGAGAGCATATGTGCAACAGACTGCTGCTTATGACTGCCACCTCATCCCTTTAAACCGAACACATTTGAATTACACAGGTTCTGAGGCGAATTAAATGCAGATAAGGCACCATGTGAGTTTAATTATCACCTTAATCAACAGCAGAACTTGTTTAATTAATATATATTCGGTTTTAAAGGGATGAGCCTACAAAACAGCTTATATGACTTTGCTGTAACCAGGCCCTGCAATGTTCTGGAACTGTATGCAGCAGCCATGCGCATAGACACAAGCATGGCTGACAAACGACTGTTCTATTAATGAATGTTCCTGCATGGCGGCCAGGAAAAAAAAACCCGCGTATGCGCCTGCACACAATAGGCTGCTCACAAGCCCGCTGAAACCACTCAGCAAGCTACCTGCCAATCAGGTTACAACGCCCTACTTTGCCTTCTCCATAGCAACCCCACCCACGTCACTTGGGTAAAGAAAAGCCGGTTCCTATCCTTTGTTCTCATTGGTTGACCATGTTTCCAAGGAGACCGTCCTCCCACGTAAGACCCGCCTTTTGCTTTTCATTGGGTGAGGCTCCTCCCGTCCTGCTGTAATTGGTCGCTGTGCCGTCCAGTCCCCTTTCGAGTAGTCTTTCGCTTCTGATTACGTCTATCTCTTGGTGAGCTGCGCAGGACGTTCACTCACCGCCATTTTGTGCCAGAGAAGGAACAGTCGCCCTCCGTCGTCGTCCTCCTTTAGTCGGTGCTCCCTTGTTTATTTATTACCCCCTCCTTTCCTTCGCGTTCCTTGGTGTAGTCACCGTCGTTGTCGCCACCGCGTCAAGAATTTAAGGCAGGTTAATAACCTGAAGAAAAAGAGGTAAGTGGAGCGCGCCGGCAGTGTGTGAAAATGGCCACCTAGGGAGAGGCCGCAGTGTAGGCCTGAACGTCTGCGACGCATCCCATGAGCGCTTCTCCTGTGTCTGTGTGCCTTGTGGCCCGAGTAACAATGTGCTTCCCTTGTACGAGTCCGCCATCTCCCATTCATCGAGATAGTTAGTTATTTTTCCCCCCCTCATCTAGTGTTTCCTTTAACCCCTTCCTGACCTAGAGATAGGAGAAGCCATGTGCGGCGGCACTTCCTACTCGTACGTTACAATGGGATAGCTCCCAGGATCACATGTTCATGTGCTTTTTCCATTACATTTGTTCCTTTCTTGTATATTTCCCCCGTGTTCCTTACATCCCTGCAGGCCTCTTTGTGAAAAATTTTTAAATTGAAGGGATCGCATACATGAGTGCAGCCTGTTTTCTTTTAGCCATGTCCCCATACATTCTTAGGGCCCATGTGTGCAACTAGCAAGTGTTAAAGTAAAGCTGGATACACAATAATATACAATTTTTTTTCTGTAAGGGTGTTTTTTTTTCCCCTCTTCAGATTTACCAAAACCATACGAGGTCAAACCTTTTTAAGGGTTTCAATTTCGTATGCAATCAGGCATGCCCTTGCACTACATGACTTTTGTAAATCGGACAACAAAAGTTGTATGATGTGTATGGGATCGATCGTATCTGTTCCAGCCTGCATCCTTAAGCCCCATACACACTATATCAGATTTTCTGCTGGTTTTTTTTTTTTTTCAGATTTACCAAAACCATATAATGAGGTCAAACCTTAGGAGTTTCATTGTGTATGAAATCAGGCAGGCCCTTACACTACATGGTTTTGGTAAATCTGAAGGAAAAAATCTGATAGTGTGTATGGGGCTTTTTACCTAGCCTTGCTGAATTGCTAGATCTAATCTTTAAAGCTGTATTAAACCAGAAACATAATATTGCAGACTACCAATCATTAGATGTGGTGGCTGCATTTGTTTTTGTTTGTTCTTTTGTCCCTCTCCCTGGTTTTTACCTGATCTGGCCAGTAAACCCTCCTGTAATATGGTGTCTACACTCTAGATGAGGGGGCATATTTGTGAGTTTGGGGGAGGGGGGAGTGTTAGACCTCAATTACATAGGATGTCTTGGAAACGTTCCTAAAAGCCTTTCCTCCTGGCAGCAGAGATTTAGCAGCAAAAAAAACACCCGTTGCTCTGTAAGGCACACTATAAGTTATAAAAAATGCTCATAACAGTGTTTATGCGCCATCCTAAGAATTGGGAAGCTGCAATATGTTTGATTTTGGGTTTAGCACTGCTTTAAAATTGGTTAAAGCGGTTGTATACTCGTATGTTTTTATTTTTTTTACTTTTACCTACAGGAAAGCCTATAGTAAGGCTTACCTGTAGGTAAAAAAAAAATCGAAACCTCTGTACGGTTTAGGAGATATTCCCCTCGGTATGCGCCGCTGACTGCAGCGGCGCATGCGCACAAGGGGATTCTCGGCTGAAAGTCCGGCAGTGGCCGGACCCAGCCGGGATGAAATCTCCCACGCACATGCGTGGGAGTGACGATAACGCGGCTCCGACCACTCACAGCGCCGGAGCCGCGATACCCGGAAGAAACGCAGAGGGAGCATGTCAGCTCCCTTGGCGTGGATCGGGCCAGATGTCGGGGCCTCATTCTAAGGTAAGTATTTCATAATGAGCTAGTATGCGGTGCATACTAGCTCATTATGCCTTTTGCTTTGCAGGTGGTAAAAAAAAAAATTGCGGGTTTACTACCGCTTTAAAGGAAGTACAGTATGACACCTGTATGGCTCATTCACTCCTTTTGGGCACATTGCACTAACATGGGTATGTTGCGTTGTGTGCGAACCTGCATTGCATTAAAGTGGTTATATAGTCCAAAGGTTTTTTACCTTTTTATGCATTGATGTGGAGTTCCACCCAAAAGTGCCACGTCCGCTTATCTGAGTCCCCCCAGCTGGGCCAGTGAGTGTGTACAGTAGGGGCCCAGCTGTGAAGCCAGGACAGGTAAGCGTCCTTATGTTAAAGCGGAGGTTCACACAAAAATTGAACCTCCGCCTTCCGGAACCCCCTCCCCAGTGTCACATTTTGGCACTTTTCAGGGGAGAGACTGGTATTTGCACCCACTTCCGGGCATAGACTCTCACAGGAGTCTACGCCCCCCACGCCGCTCTGTCTGCTGGGACACACACACACGGGTCCCAGGAGATAGCAGGGACCAGTTAGAATGTGTAGCGTGACTCTCGCAAGCGCAGTAGGGAACCAGAAAGTGAAGCCACAATGGTTCACTTCCTGAATCCCTCACCGAGGATGGCGGCAGCTGCCGAGAGCCAGGCGATTGTTCAGGCTTCGGCTGGCAACGTTGCTGGACCCTGGGACAGGTAAATATCCATTTTATTAAAAGTCAGTAGCTGCAATATTTGTAGCTGCTGGCTTTTAATATAATTTTTTTTTTTTTTGGTGGACCACCTCTTTAAGTCAGCAGCTACAGTATATGCTGCTGACTTTTCATTTTTAAAGGGCTGGGTGAAACTCCTCTTAAAAGCAAATTGTCCGCTACAACTACTACCTGTCATTACACAAAGTAGGTAAGTAGAACATCATTATTTTTAAAGCAAAAAAAAAATCTTTAGAATCACTCTAGGGCAGCGCATTCATTTGAATGAATTGCTCAACGGACCAGAAATCATACATGCAGCCTTTTCCCCAGTGCGCTGCAATTCGGGTGCCTTTGGAAGGTGTGGTTAAGAGAACAGTCATAACAGGGTCTCCAAAAAGTCTTATGTTGCATTCCTCCACAGGGTATAATAGCTGATATACACACACTATCTTTTTTTTTTTTTATATATATAGATCACCCTTTCCCTATATTGTCTAGATAAGTGATGTGCCCCATCTTCTGAAGCCTCCTGGTATATGCACTTGATATTCCAGGAGGCTTCAGCCTCTAGACTGCAACTGGAGGAAGGTGAACCTGTTGTATATAATCAGGATTCTTGCTGCCTGAACTGGGACTAGGCAGCTGGCTCCAAATTGTAGCACAGGACCTTTTGTGTGTGGCAGTGGGTCATAGCAGGACATTGCTGGGTTGGGTGAGGATGTAAAATGGGGGTAAAAGGTAAGAATCTAATTATAATGGTTGGAAATGTGTTCTGCTTACCTACTCTGTGCAATGATATTGCACAGAGCATTCCCTTGCCTCATATTCGGGAGTGCCTGCCCTGACTGTCCTTCTCCGAGTGCCCCCATATGGGGGTACTTGAGGGGCTTTTCCAAATCGGCTGTGTGAGTCTATAGAAGCACACAGCAGGGCTCAGCTAGGCTCCCCCAACCCAACCATCCAGTGAATGCATTCAGGTAAAACAACATTTTGCGTTTTAGAACCACTTTTAAAAGCACATTAACTGGCTCTGTCTACTCTTTGAGGATAGTACAGTTTCCTTCCTCTAATTCTAAGCGGCCTCTGACATCAAACAGTGTCTCCACTCACTATATCTGATATTACTAATCATCACGACCTACGATGACCTATTTAGGTACAAACTTAAGGGAGGTCTTTTTTATTTATTTTTTTCAGTAAATTTGTAATATAAAAAAAAAAAAAAAAGCGCAGGACATAATTGTTTTCAGGAGGCCCTCCGTCCAAATAGTAATAAAACGGCATACAAGGGATTAAATTCCTAATTTTTCACAATGTAGTCAAGAGATTGAAAAGGCTTGGGCTGTGTTTTATAGTTATAAAGACTCACTTTAACATGTATGTAACACTTAACGCCTCTTATTTGTTCTATAAAGTAAACCATTGAAAGTGTTACTTAACGTACCCTCTGCCAAGGCTAACTATTATTAGCATTGTTCCTAGCTCTCTGTGAACTACAGGACAGCTCCCCCCATATTGTGGAGGAGAAGAGGGGGTGTTGTTCTGTAGCCCTGCTATAGGGTGACAATGCCGCTATAGATGCGGTAAGTGAGCATCCTCACTTTAGGAGAGGAAGTGTTTTTGAAGGCAAGATCCCCAGGTAAAATAAAAGGAAAAGAAATCTGGTAAACTGCAATAGATTACATTTGCAGCCTCCCCTTATTTGCATGCCCGTGAATAGTTTTCACACTCTTCCTGGCTTAAATTGCACATCTTTCTTACAAAACCCAACAGGAATGTGTGCACTTCATACATACCTGTTTAACTTCATGTGAGAGTCTCTCTAAAATGAAGTTGCCAGCAGTGTTCTTCTTGTGCTTTGTTCACTCCAAATACAGACAAGCCCTTTTCTTCGACAGTTCATACTACTGCACTGAATGGCACCGTAACACCCTTTTGCTATTAAATTTGCATTGCAGTGCACTGATGGCAATGCTTTGCTTTTTAGTACATGGAACTCATTAATGTGTTAAAGTGGCTGTAAACCCTTACAACACACTTTGACCTACAGGTAAGCCTAGATTAAGGCTTACCTGTAGGTCCAAGAAATGTCTCCTAAACCTACACGGTTTAGAAGATATTTGCCGGAAGACAGGCACCGCTGCCTACGGCGCATGCGCCGTAGACAGCGGCGCACTGAGCGCGGCACCTCCCGCGCGCATGCGCGGGAGTGCCGGCTTCGCCGAATGACAGCGGCAGAGCAGCGAGACCCACCGAGAAGATGGATGCGCTGGACTACAGGGGACAGCGGTGACATCGCTGGCTCCTGTGTCAGGTAAGTGACACATAATGGACTACTATGCAATGCATAGTAGTCCATTATGCTTTGCAGGGAATGAAAGAGGAAGTAAACTCATCAGGGTTTACTTCCTCTTTAAAGTGGTTGTAAACCCTCTTGGACCATTTTAACCTACAGGTAAGCCTAGATTGAGGCTTACCTGTAGGTGCAAGAAATATCTCCTTAACCTACACGGTTAATTAGATATTTTGCAAAAAGCAGGCACCGATGTCTACGGCGCACTGAGCATGCCGTTAGTGAAGGTTAACATGCCTTAGTGCATACGCCGGAGCAGCGATACCCAGAAGGAAGACGGGTGCTTCATGGAAGAGGGGGTAGTGGGGACATCGCTGGCTCCTGTGTCAGGTAAGTGACACATAATGGGCTACAAAATAGGGGATAGTTTATGGCATTTTTATTTTAAAAAAAATGTTTTTACTAGTAATGGTGGGGATCAGTTTTTTTTTTTTTTTTTTTTTTTTTTTTCGTGACTGCGATATTACGGTAGACACATCAGACATTTATGACACATTTTGGGGACAATTGTCATTTATACAGAAATCGGTGCTATGCCACTGGCAGTGAAGGGGTTAACCACTAGGGGGTATTGTGTAAGGGTTAAGTATGTCCTGGGGAGTGATTCTAACTGTGGGGACGTGACTATGTGTGACACGTCGCTGATCTCTGCTCCCAATCACAGGAAGCAGAGATTAGTGATACTCACTAGGCAGAATGGGGAGATGCTTGTTTACATTAGCGTCTCCCCGTTCTTCCTCTCCGTGAGGCGATTGTGGGTATCCCTGCGGCGATCGAGTCTGCTAGACTTGCGGCCTGACTCGCGGTGGTCCCGGGTGACGCACGTCGGCAAATTTTAAAGGGACGTACAGGCACGAGACAGAATAGATCCCCACCGATGGAAGCAAAAACATTTTAGACAGCTCCCCTCCCACCTCCATCCAACACCGGAGGGGGGGGGGAATCAAGACAGTGGAAGTTAAACCCAAAAATGGAATTCTGTTTTTAAGATAAAACCCTTCTGTGTGCAGCAGCCCCCTAAGCCCCTCTAATACTTACCTGGCCCCCTCTCTGTCCAATGCTATTGTAGGAGTGTCTTGGCTACCCAGGGACCCCCCCCCCCCATTGGGTAAAACAGTAGCGCTGCGCCATTGGCTCCCACTGCTGTCAGTCGGTCAGCCAATGAGGTGAAAAAGGGGGCAGGACCAGGCCACAGCTCCTTGTCTGAGCTGCAGCTTGGCTCAGGTACCCTCATAGGAAGCTGCTTGCTGTTGGGGTACTTGTTGGGAGGGGCCAGGAGAGCCGAAGAGGGAACCGAGAAGAGTAGGTTCGGGGCCCCTCTGGGCAAATCCACTGCATGGAGTAGGCAAGTATGATATGTTTACGAAAAACAAGACTTTACAATCACTTTAACCACTTACTGACTGGGCCTTAGACAAATGACCATGACATCCTGGTCAGCATGTGGAATACTGGGATTATGGCTGCAGCAATGTGCCATAATTCTGTTTTATTTTTTATTTTTTCCTAACTGGCAAATTCGCCACTTTATCACTTCAAGAATCGGCAGGAGGGGTGGCCCACATAAAAATGTTTGGGGGTTCCAAGTACTTTACTAACAATAAACACAGATTTTTACATGCATCAGTGTCAGAATTGGTAGGCAAGTGGTTAACTTAACATGTTATGCTTACCAGCTCCATTTAATGATTTTGCACAGAGCAGCCCAAATCCTCTTCTGTGTGCCCCCATAGCAAGGTGCTTGCTACGGAAGCACCTAGGGCTTTCTCCTGAGCCATGCTTCGTGTCCATAGACACACAGTATGGCTTGGTCTAGCCCTGCCGCCCTGTGCCTCCTCACAGCATTTGATTGACAGCAGTCCCTGAGACATGGAAGAGAGGGGGGAGAACTACAGCCAGGTACAGCGCTGGATTGCTGACAGCTTTTGTGGGGGGGGGGGGGGGGGGGGCAGGTTTTTTTCTTCTCTTAAAGTGGATGTAAACCCTCGCATATACCCCATGAAGTGAACAGCCTCAGATACACAGCTGAAACAAACCATCCTTAAGTTTTACTGTATTGTCTGCTGTCTTTAGCTTTATAATATTTAGAAAGTGCAGATCTTCTTGCAGATTTTCTCTTCCTGTTATACACTGAGTGTGAAGTCTAGGCATACAGCTAAGACATCTGATTGGATGAAAGGCACATATTACCATACCACACAGGCAGAGAATTGCAGAGCTGTTTTGTGAATAGTTGAGTTCTCTGCTAATCTATTTATATCAACCTCCCAGGACAAAAATTTCAGGCTGGTTTTATCTCATGAGTCAGATGTTGATAATAGAGGAGAAAGCCATGGCACTTAGTGCTTTGAAGAGATAAAACACTGCAGATATTTGTCCAGCTTGATTTGTATTTACATCCACTTTAATGCAGGGAATGCATGAAGGTGAGACATGCCCAGCCTTTAGAACCACTTTAACTCATTTCTTTAAAATGGAACAGACAGAATTTGGAGCAGTTGTGCCTGGCAAGCAGTCAGCTCCTAGCTTTCATTTTCAAAGCTTGACTTTACAAGCTGAAGCTGATTGGTTACTATGCACATCTGCTCTAGTTTTTGTTCTTTTATGTTGGTGTAAAAGTAACCTGTACCAAACTAAAAACTGTACTGTTGGTTGGAAAGTTTTTGCTACATGTTTGTTGGTGGCTTGTTTCTGCTACCCCAGTATTTATCATTCCAGTTTCCCTCAATCTGAAACTATTCTCCCCTTCTCCTTTCCACAGGACAGAGATCTGAGCAGTTCTCCAAATTCCCCCCCATCCTTCCCTGACCTTTTCTGGCTGAATTGAGCTAATGTCCACGCTCCTTGCCCATCATTATTTAGTCTTTCAAAGTGCACATGTAGCAGTTCAATTACTTTTTAAGTGAAAGTAACCAAAATTGTTATACAACAGTGAGGTTGCATTAAACACCAAGAGCTTACCAACCCAACCTCTCTTTAAATACCAGCCAAATAATTTTAAATTTTATTTTTATTGGGCACAGAAGCACAAAATGCTGCACTTATCAAGTGCTTTGAACAGCCTTTCACCTCCTTCCCACCCCCCACCCTTCCTCTCCCATCCCTTCAGTGCAGAATTTTTGGGGTGTGTAACCTGATGGTGATAAATGACACTTTGACATGACATGCTACATTTTTTTTTTAAATGGACTTTTTAAAGTACTCTACATTTTTTTCTGATTTGGATTATTTTCATAATTTTTCCCCTTTTTTTTTTTTTTCACAGCGAAGAATTTTTTTTGAAACGTCAACTACAGTAAGTCTCGATTTTCATGTGTTTTTAAAAATTGTTTTTTTTTTTAATTTTTTTTTTTTTTTTTTTTTTTATCAAAACCATTTTCCTGCCTTACTGGTCTCCTTTTTAACATTGCTGTATTTCTGATATTTTTTATTTTTAGTTTTTATAGTTTTTGTTTTTATATTTATATGTATAAATGTTGGTACTGATGCTGATTTTTCTCAATGTTTTTTTTATTTTTATTTTTTTATTTTTTTTATTTTTTCCTGGTGGGGGTTGTATTGGGAAGGAGTCTTTCTATCCTTTTCAAATATGCATAATCCATATTTTTGGTCCAGGGCATAAGTTTTTCTCCCTGTTGCTATGTGTAGATGTCAGTATTTTTCTTGCTTTGTTTAAAGCTAGAATTAAACTGCATATAAGGTTTTGGAATTGTCAATAGTAATACTGTTGGAACCCTTTGCAATGTTTTCCTACTGTGCATTACCACTTGTGGGCAGTGGAATTTTTGACAGTTGCCAGTTAACATCCCTTCATTTAGGCCCTTTCCCTGCCCCCCCCCCCCCCCCCCCCCACCCCCCACCCTATTCCACATCCGTTCCTTTGCCCCACCGCTGACAACCAGCATCAAAGAAGGGAGCAGGACCTCTGGCATTCCATTCCTCTGGCGCATGGTAAGGCTGGTTATTGAAGGTAAAATCTGCATTCAGCTCCTTGTATACATCATGTGGATGTATCATTATGTTTTAGTGTATAAATCAATACTGAGTTTCATATCTAACTGTGCTAGGGCCACCAAAATCAGATTTTACCTGAAGCACTGCTGCAAGTGAAAACTGATCTCGCCTTATTTATTCAGATATAGTTGTACTCCACATGCAGTATTATATCTAAATCTGCATTGATTTTCAGACCTGCTCAGAGATACGATACTGAGGAGGATACAACAAAACTTGCCTCCACAGACCTGAACAAGTCAAATCCCTGCATGTGTCATGTAGGCACTATAAGCATTTGACTTATTAAAAATGGCTGTTGGTGAAAGTTCCTTCAAAATTAGGTGTGGGGGGGGGGTGGTTTTGAGGTTTAACTGAAGCTGGAGTGGCCAAAAACTATTTTTGTACATTTTAGCACAGTAAAAATAGCTCCCCTCTATTTAATGAAGTGTGCGCCATCTCTGGCTTCTGCATCGTTTGTTAAAACTTACTTTTTTTCAGCCCGTAGTCACCTGTTGGCGCTAAACATCCAGAATTGAGACGTAGGACAGAGGCCATACCCTTTCCATTCAGAAGAAGCCTTGTTTTCTTTTCATAGGTGTGCTGTAACATGGAGGTAACTAATTTTACTGTGCAAATCTGCAAAAAATGTTTTTGACGTACTTTAGATTTTAAGTGGTTGTAAACCCTTACATATACCCAATGAAGTGACTAACCAAAGAATACTTTTACATGAGTTGTACCTGTTTACCTGCAGCAATCTCTTCTACAGCCATCAAACTGCAGCATTTATATAGCTTGTCTTAGCTTTCAGAAAGCAGGGGCATTGAGCTGATGTTAAACTCTGCAGTGCTCAGTGAGAAGAGCTAATGGGAGAGAAGTGACACCCCCTCCCTACACACAGGAACAGAGCTATGACTCTCAATCGCGGGCTGTGTGAAGGAGCTCCCTCCCCTGTCATCTTATCTCGGTGTCAGAAAAGCTTGTCGGAAGGGATTCATGTTGATTGAAAACCACTGAAGAAGCAGACAAAAATGACTTGGTGCTCTGGCTTGAGACAAGTGTACACTATAGAAGGATAGGCTTTGTTCATATTTCATGTTAGAGGTTTACAACCACTTTAAAGTGTATTTCCACTTTTGCAGCCAAATTGAAATAACACCTACTTTATATTTGTTACATGCCCCTACTCGGAGCATAACATAAGTTTACAAATTGCAACTTACTTTTTTGTTTATATGCTCTATTCTGGACCATCCAGCAAGGCCTTTTTTTATTTACTTGCCATAATAAACACTTTCTGTACTGTTAAGTCCCTTTCACACATGCGCACCGTATGTCCGTATTTCATCCATCCGTTTTCGGATGAAATACGGACATGCATGCATCCCTATAGGATAGCGGGTGTCTGCGGATGAACATCCGCTGACACCTGATATCATCCGATTCTGCAGACAGAGGAAAATCCTATTTTTCTATCCGTCTGCAGAGCGGGTTGGATGAACACTGAAAGACTGTCCATGTTCATCCGATCCCCCCCATAGAGGAGAGCGGAGATCTGACAGGGTGGTCCCTGCACAGTGTGCGGGGACCACCCTGTCATTCGCCGGCTCAGCGGGGACAACTGAGAGATCCCCTCTGAGCAAGCAGATGTTCACGGGGCGGATCATCACGGATCGGTGCCATGTGAAAGGGGCCTTAAAGGTATTGTCAATTGTAATTAGATTTGAATTGATGAGTAAAGGTGTATAGGCTAGGCTTTTTGTGTCCTTTTTTATTTTAAGGAGTATGGGTTTAAGACAGACTCACTCTTAGTTTGTTCAAAAAACCTTGCAGTCAGCCATGATATCTTCACCTTCGAAACCATATAAAATGTAAATATTAAACAAAAAAAGCGTATGCTATGTGAATGGGAACACATAAATGAACATAATGATATTTTCTGTTTTTTATTGCAAAAGTGGAAATACGCTAAGGCTGGCCATGCATAAATTGTGTGTGTGTTTTATTTTTTTTATTTTCTTGTATCCGATTTTCCCCTAGCCCCACACTCGGTGGAAATAACTTCCGCTGTGCTATTGTGTTCTTATGGAAGAGATTTCCCTGCCGTCGCAATACACCAATCAGTGCTGCTGACTATAGCCGGCAGCACTGATCGTTCAGGAAAGACTCAAATGACTGTACACAATTTCTAGATTGACTTGTGTACAACCAGCCTGCCATACATGGATCGAAACGCCCTAATGCTGGCCATACACTGGTAGTTTTTTGGGCGAGAATATTCGTACAAACGTTCATATGAAAATTCTCAACATTCAGTGAATGGATGGATGTCGTTAAATTTCACTTCCTTTTAATATTTGATTTTAAAAAGAATGTAATTCCTGAACGAAAATCACATGCAGTGCCCAACAATTTGTTCATGCGAGAAAAGGTTTCTATCCTGATTGACATTTTTTCTCATCACTGTCGAATTGAACAAATGTTCTTCAATTGAAAATTTTCTAATGAATATCTATACCTGTATGGCCAGCATAAGATCCTGAAACAGGTTTTCATTTATGTTCTTACATGAGTTATTCTGTTTACTAATCTAGCAGCTGTACAGAAGTGTAAATGTTATGTTTTACAGTTTACTGGTTAGGATACTAATCCAAGCTTTAACGGTAGTAAACTCAGGGTTGGAAAAAGCAACTCTGCAACCCCCCTGGCAAGTTAATAGCATGTGTAAGTATGCATCGCTATTATACACTTGCCTTAAAACAAAGCCCTCCAGTGGCGTGCTGACGGGGCTTCCATCTTCACCCAGTCTTCCTTCTGGGTTCACAGGCTTTGGCCATTTGGCCACAACACAATGATGTCACTCCCAGACGGAAGTCATGATCGTGGCACAGAGCTCTGAATGGAGTATGTTGTCCCTTCAGAGCACAGTGAGCATGCTTTGGTGACTTCACTATCTGCAGAAATGGTGAATATCTCCTACATGATGCACATTTTAGAAGATATTCTATGTACCTACAGGTAAGCTTATATTAAAGCCTACCTGTAAGTACAAGTCACCAAACAGTATTTACTATCACATTAAAGTCACAGACATTGTAAGACCAACATTGTATTGGCCGCTTTAGCACCAGCATCTGAAGCGTCTGACCATGGTGCCGAGAGCATGCTACAAAAGACTTGGTCAGTGTTCAGTCTAGCATGGTTCATGCTTCTGTGATGGTAGAAAGCAGTGACATAAAGATGCTAAACAAGATTGTCCTCTGCCAAGGGCAGGAAGTGCAATCCCATTGAGTTTTTTTTTTTATCAAATTTTTTTTAGTCATTTCAAAATGAAAATTCATAACCTAAAGCAGTGTAGAAAAGAGATTTCAGGTGGGCTTTAGCTGGAATAAAGTGTATGTATAGCTATATATCTATAAAAAAAATACCATCTTTTTGGACGTGTCACCAGAACAGCTGTCCTCCCATTTAAAGATTTTCCCTAACTTGGTCATGTGACAAATTGTTTTCCCAAACTTCTTTCTTGGTGACCAAGATCAGTGGGACTCCCAACTATTGCCTGGGTGGTGGCTGCAGACCTTTACCTGGCCCTTAAGGCACACTTCCTCCCACTGGCACCAACGATGGGGCACTGTTCCTCCCACTAAAGATGTTGCACTGTTGACACCAGGATATTTTCTACGTTTTATACTCCCATTTGGCACAGTTTGCATGATGGAAGGATGGTAAACTGGCCCCTTGTTTGGCGCCCCCCCCCCCCATCTAGACAAACGGAGAGAATCTCCAGTTTGGGACACGGCAATAAAAGTTTGATATGAATTCTAACCTAAAAATGTTGGCTTTACATACACTTTAGAGAAACTGGTTACATTTTAAATTTCATATCTAGTGTTAACAAAACTATATATATTCGACAGATAATGGCATCATCTTGTAAAAGTTATAATTGTTTTGGGTGTATTATAAAGAGTGTAGCGCTATAATTATATATACAAATCAAAGCAAATATAGCATGTATATCTGTATATGCACTAAATATGCTTATAAACCAGGATTGTGCATAAAAAGGCTATGCAAAGCAAAACTAATGTACATGTGACCAAATATCTACATTACCCTATCTTCTATGTACTACTTTAGGCTCGGTTCAGACTGGTGCGATGCGAGAACCTTACCAATCCAGTGCGGATTCCTGCATCGCACCTGAATCTCGGTGGTTCACACTGAGGATCTGTGAGTGTCAATGTAAAGTTGATACCCTCAGTTTTGCTGATAAGTGGGAACTGTGAAATGGTGCAGAAATCGGAATGCATAGGTGTGATCAGATTCCAGTGTGGACCAAAAAAGGGTCCTGCACATTTTGATGCGATTTCAGACATACAAACTGTCTGAAATCTCATTGCATCACATTTGCACAAATGGCGCTGGACCCTTTTATTTTTTTTTTTTTTTTTTTTGTAATCGGGAGTCATGTGGATATTAATTTTGCTTTGTGGAGCAGTATTACATTTTTAGGTTTATAAGAACATTAACTGTTTACACATAAGGTCACGTGGACATTTACGGCTTGTTTTTTACATGGCCTTTTTATGCACAATTTGAGTTTTTATGTTTTATAAGCACGCAATGCATATACATACAGATATGTGCTATTTTTGATTTGTATTTGTTTATAAATAATTATTGTGCTACACTCTTTATAGTATAAACTTTATCTGGTGTCAGGAAGTAGTGCTAGCAGCTACACGTATAAAGGGGTTTTTCTCAAGTGCAGATTACTTTTATTTTTATTTTATTTTTTAATCATATTTTGTTTTAGGTGTTTTTTTTTTTTTTTTTTTTTTTTTACTTAGTTTTTCTTGGTTCTGTTTCCTATGTTTCATAATAGTTTGTCCTCTTCCTCTACTTTGTTTAGGACATGATGGCCAGCAACATCACTAATAAAACAGATCCCCGTTCTTTGAACTCCCGAGTGTTTATTGGGAACCTAAACACGTTAGTGGTGAAGAAAGCAGACGTAGAAGCAATCTTTTCTAAATATGGAAAAATTGTGGGCTGCTCCGTACACAAGGGTTTTGCTTTTGTACAATACAACAATGAGCGCACTGCCCGTACAGCGGTAGCGGGTGAAGATGGACGCATGATAGCTGGGCAAGTCCTGGGTAAGGGACTAAAAAGCTTGTTTATAAAGTAAAAGTTCAGATTACCCAAATTTGTGGATTTTAGTCCTACAAAAATGGGTTGTGCTGTTATATTGGGTTACAGCTTACTTATTAATATGTTTATTTGCATCTTCCCCACTTGTACCTTTTTTAACTTTCTTTATTTTTTTTTTTCTCCCCTCTTTCTTTAACATGCTCTCATTTTAGACATAAACCTTGCTGCTGAACCCAAAGCCAACAGAGGAAAAGGAGGAATGAAACGATCAGCAGCTGATATGTATGGGTAAATTTATTTTTTAGAAATTTTTAGTGTCTGTAAAACAAGTAGAATTTGTACAATACCATCCAAAACATTGCATTGTAAAAAAGACCATGTGCTCTACCTCCCCTTTTTTAATTTACGATGGCCCGGTTAGGATACATGTTGTAGTCTCTTGCACTTTTTTTCTTCAGTAGAAGTTTAACATTTTATTATGTGTTCTTCTAGGTCTTCATTTGAACTGGACTATGATTTTCAGAGAGACTACTATGATGGGTAAATATGTACCAATAAACTGTGGAACCTGAACACTCTTCAAACAAAGTAACCCACGTTAAATGCTTAAGGGCCCCCACTCAGGCTGACTGTTGAGGGTGCAAGCTGGGGAGAGGTTCGTCCAGACCCATGATTCGTGACCTACATTATTAAGCCATGGGGGTGGGGCATAACATGTTGGTGATGTGGTCTTGATGAATCGAGCTGAGGCTGCTTTTACCTGCTAATTATTCGGGTCTGGCGAGGTGTGTGGCGGCCAGGCTATTTCTTTCTACTTCTAACCATGCCAATGATGAATTCTTATTGTTTACAGATATTCTGCAGCCAGGGTACCCCCACCACCACCTATTGCCAGAGCTGTTGTACCTTCAAAACGTCAGAGGGTTTCTGGTAACACTTCACGCCGTGGAAAGAGCTTTAACTCTAAGAGTGGTCAGCGGGGTGGATCATCCAAGTCTAACAGATGTAAGTTTCTTGTCAAGGTTTAAAAGATGAGCGCCAGTTTAGAACAGGAATTAAGTAATTCTCCCTCATGAGCTGATGGGACTTTCACGGATATGTCACTGTCTCTGAGATAAGCACGTACACAATGGATAATATAATAATGAATATTTATTACAAAATGTACACAATCTAAAAATTGTAGTCAATAGTAACATCAGGCCAAAAATTGTATATTTTGTAATAAATTCATATGTTCACTGTGCACGTGCTTACCTCCCAGAGACAGTGACATATCCGTGAAAGTCCCATCACCTCGTGGGGGGGGGGGGGGGGGGGGGAAGAGTCTCTCTAATTCTGTTATAACTTAATTTTCAGGGATGTGGATATGACAGTCTGTCCCTAGAATTGATCTAACCATTTCCTATATCTTTTATCCTTTTATCTTAGAAATTAAGTAATTGTCTTTTCTTCTAATAAAATACTGCTTATCTACTTGCATATTGGACAGATCATTGTCATAAAGATGGATTTGAATTACAATCCTTTGCATTTAGGTGCTTGCTTCTTGTATTATCTGTATTTTGGATTCAGTTTCCTGCTTGCTATTATCCAACTAGCTCAATGGATGGTATGTTCTGCTAAGCATATTGTTTAAAGTGAAGTAAAAGTAAAGGGCACAAGGTTTTTTGTTTTTCCCTATCATTCTATGCATTAAGGTAAAAACCTGTGTGCCACAGCCCATCCTAATACTTTAGCCTTGCTTCTCCAAGGACTCATGCTCCCGATTTGGTTTTGGCAGCAACGGGAGCCATTGTCTTCCACTGCTGTCAATCGGGGGGGGGGGGGGGGCGTGCCACAGCTCAGTGTATGCATGAACACACACGTGCCTCATTGCAAGCTGCTTGCTGTGGGGTCACCTGGCAGGAAGGAGGAGCGCCCCCCACCCACAGCACCCGAGAAGAGGAGAATCTGGACTGCTCTGTGCAAAATCACTGCACAGATCAGGCAAGTATAACGGTGATTGTTTTTTATATATATATATATATATATATATATATATATATATATATATATATATATATATATTAGTACTGCATTAGGGTAAAAAAGCTTCTGTGTGCAGCTCATCCCCTTACACTTGCCTGAGCCTGATGTCAATCCAGCGCTGTGCACAAAAGCAGCATTGGAGTTCCTCTCCCTCACCTTATTGGCTCATAGCAGCAGGAGAAGGGAGCGGAGCCAAGATGCAATGGATACAGAGCGCATCTCTGAAACGGGTATGCATGAGTGCACCCATAGCAAGCGGCTTGTTAGGGGGGCAGGAGGTTGGAGCCAGAAGAGTGGTTGGGTGACACCAGAGGAGGTCCAAGGATGCTCTGTGCAAAACTATTGCACAGAGCAGGTAAGTATACTATGTAAAAAAAAAATTTACAATCACATTTTAATGCCATTATAACTAATTTACCAGATTCTTTGATGATAAATTACCACCAGTTTTGACAATAATGCATGAAATAGCATGTATGTACCAGTCTTTTTTTCTGTGCTTGTTAGATTGACTTTTTTTTTTTGTTTTTGTTTTAAGTGAAGGGAGATGATCTTCAGACAATTAAAAAGGAGCTCAGTCAGATAAAACAGAGAGTAGATTCTCTTCTGGAAAGCTTAGAGCGAATTGAACGTGAGCAATCTAAACCAGGTCAGTAATATATGTTGGTTGTTTGTGATGTCTTCCTATTGCACATTCTGGTCCAATTCATTTTGGGCCTTTTTTGTTTTTTATTTTATTACCACAAACTGCCAGCATTGATGTGTTCTTGATGGCTTACAATATATTCAGTCTATACAGATACTTTCTGGGAGCACAGCCACATTTTCATGCTACAACCACCTTTTGAACCAGTGCTTTTTATGTAGTTAGAAATTTACAGTGCCTTTGTTGAGGCTGGTGAAGGGCATCTTCATGAATCTTTGCAATTCTGTGAGCGCATTATTGCCATCACATCCATTGTAAAAAGGAATGGGCACTTCAGACATGACTGCATTTGCTCAGGATGGTAATTGCCTGTTTAAAAAAAAAAAAACACTTAACGCTCAGTATAGATTTCTCAGATGTTCAGATTTAATGAGCAAATCGTAATTGACCGCCTATGCGGACCTTATTCTGAAAGTGCTAGTTGCCTGGCTTACATGGCTGCCCTCTTGCTTCAGCACTTTGACTCAATACTTATGGGTAAGAACTTTGGAACTGTTAACTGGTTCAACACATTTTTCATTACAGCTTTTGGTGTACAGTGTTTTGGTCTGCCTTTTGCTTTGATTATTGAGGAGAACATTGTCACACAATTGTAAATTTGATGCTTGTGCATTGGAAAAATTGAGAATTGTTTTCATAATTGTTTGTTTTTATTTTGTATAGAGACAAAAGTGGATGAAGAACAGAGTGGCAGCTCTGTGAAGAAGGAAGAAACAAGTGTTAAGATGGTTGCAGAGGAAGGAGGAGAGTCTGGCGAAGAGGGAGATTTACTTGATGATGATGATCAGGGAGAGGACACGGTAAGCACTTGGGGTGGTTAAAAATAAAATGTATATAGATTTGTTTTGTCTAATCAGTAAAAATTATTCTTGACTTTAGTCTTTAATGCCTTAACATTTCTCAGATGATTTGTTGCCAAATTTAGCTGCAGCTAGTGGTAAACACAGCCTCTATTCAGGAAGCACCAGCGGCCCATTGTGAACTGCTCCTGGCAGTTCCATCTTCGGGTTTGCGCTTCTTAGCTTTTTGTCCGAGTAGCGATGGCATCACTCCCAGAAGTTACCAAAGGAACATAGAGCTCCTTGCATTCAATGCACACTGTGTTCCATGAATGTAGAGCTGGGACAGATGCCGCTATCAAATGGCGCATGCTTAACACCACTTTAGAATATTATTTATTTTTTGCAAAGCTATAGCTCAGCCAGCTTTTGGTTCTAACTATTTTCAGTACACAGTGGATGGATAGCTCTGTGATGGATTTTAAATGTAGAATATGATTAGAAAGTCCAGCTGCAAGCGTGTGCCACAGACCTAAAGTAATGCTGCATATGTAACTTTCCAGATGATTTAGTCTGTCCACTGTTGGCTATCCAAATGTGGAAAATTACTTTTAGGTGGGACTTTGATTTGTCATAGAAGCGATTTTTTTTTATTTAATTTTTTTTTTTTTTTTTCTAAATGTATCGTTTTAGCATGTATGCAATAAAATCTGTATGGCATTTGAAACAACAATACATTTTATTTATTGTTTTTTTTCTTTGTCAATCAGCTTGAAGAAATTAAAGATGGTGACAAAGAAACAGAGGAGGGAGAAGATGAGGGGGACAGCGCAAATGAGGAGGACTCTTAAGTGTTCTAAATGCCCTCCAATCCCTTTCTGCCTATTGTGTATAGTTGGCTCATAGCTCCACCCATTAACATCCTCCACACCATCAGCTCTTTAAGCCTGTTTATTATGCACCCTGCATTTCCTCTGCCGCCTCTTCATTTTGATACCTATTTGTGACTTCTAGAATAAAAGTGTATTGTTTTTACCTGTCTTGCAGTCTTTTTGCTTTATCTATTAATTTTGCAGCAGTTAAGTTGGGTGCATGTTACTTGCATCAGTAGATGACCATAAGGGTGTCCTGTGTAAATAAACTTTCATTTGCTGACAGGTAACTTTCAAATGAAAGATCTTGCTTTAAATTTTCAGTTTTATGTTAATAAAGATTATATCTCTATTACGAAAATAAGTGTATTTCATGTACGTTTTGCTCCTAGCTGTGTCTGAATATATGGTTGAAGTGGAACTTTAGTCAGAAAATTAAGTCCTGCTAGATCACTTTAGGCTGGCTCCTTTTGCAGGTATCGCTATGTAAACATTAAAAATAGGAACCCATACTGTTTAAACTTCAGTAATACTGTCTTGCCCTGCTCTGTACATGCTCAGTTGCTCTGTTTTTAGGCGCTGCTGAGTTTGTACAGGCCTGTCTGCTGACAGCCTTAAAGTGGAGTTTTAAAAATCAAGTCAGCAGCTACACATACAGAGAATGAGAATCAGATGAGCGGTTGCACTTTAGGGTAAAACTCTGCTTTAAAGCTTAATTTAAACCCTCCTATGTTTAAGACCCCTTTCACGCTTTGCAGGCGCTACAGCACTAAAAATAGCACATGAAACAGTCGCTGTGACTCCAGTGTGAAAGCCATGAGGGCTTTCAGACTGGAGCAGTGCGCTAACAGGACGGTAAAAAAAATTCCCGCAAGCAGCATCTTTAGTGCCAGGAAGGAGCAGTGTATACAATGCTCCTGCCCATTGAAATCAATGGGACAGCGCAGCTATAGCGATGGCAAATCTGTGGTTTTAACCCTTTCTCGGCCGTTATTCCCCATTAAAACTGCCCCACAAGTGGCCGAATACCACCACTAAAACAGTGCTACAAATGGCGCTGTTTTACAGCACACTGCTCGCGCCCCAGTGTGAAAGATGCCTTGCAGCCAAGGAAACTGCCATGGTGCTGCACGTGTGGTCCATTATGTCACCAACCATTTTATGGTTTGACAGTTTAGTTGACACAGTGTGACAGTTGGCAATCCCGGCGTTCAGGAATGTAACTTATTTTCTCATATCGTCTTCCAGGACAGCCTTTGAGATATAGGGCTTCTCCCTTCGGGACAGGAAACACGTCAAGCCAATCAAATAAAAGGTGTGGTCCTCCAGGCCCTCCTCAGTTTTTGTGTTTCCTGCCGGACGGGAAGGAGCATGTTGGAACTGGTAAGGGGAGCTCCTTCTCAGGGGTTGGTCCTGGGGGGCGCACCTGGTGGACCTGACCCTTAGCACCCCTCGGTCCGTTCGGAGGGAGGAGAGGGTAGCTATCAGTCCCCGCTGCCAATTCAAATGTTCGGAGAGAACGGGACCCCGATGGGCGGCAATCTCCCCCTGTAGCGCTAACCGCTCGTACCTGTCGGTCGGATGGCGGGCGAGAGACATTAGTTTCACCGGCTGGCATTCGGGTACTGTGAGCGGGGCGTTCGTAAGGAACGCACAGCGTCGGGGCAGAGTCTTTGTGTTCCGGCGTTCGGAAGTGGGAGAGACGCACTTCCTCCGGATTCGCGTCATGAGGGGGCGCCGCAGGACCTGTTGCAGTCCTTTGGGCGCGGCGGTGTGACTACAGGGTTGCCTGGAGCGGTGTGAAGGCTCAAAGACTGAGTGAGAGACACGAACCATGGAGAGTGCAGTTGTGCAGGTGGACTCCGGTTCAACAGGCTCCAGTACCGCTCAGGTAAGCTTGGTGAGGGCAGACCAGGACTTACACTGGGGGAGTGGAGGGGTCACTGACCTTAGTACCTTCCCGGGGTGGATAACCTGCTGGTGAAGGGGGGCACTTCCTAGGCAGACCCTAGAAGCACAGTGGTGTGGTCAGGGGTGGTATTGTAATGGGACCCTGTTTTTTTTTATAGTTTTTTAGGTTAAACAGGACAGAGCCCAGATACCTTTGCCCAGAAGGAAATGTGCGGGGCTAAGTTAGGCACCGGTTGGGAGAAGCTGCTTTGCCCGGATTGTGTCAGTAGCCTGGTGAAAGGACTCGGTGGCAGCTTGTCACAATGTCTTGACATCCGTAAAGGATGAGATAGCATCCACCTTCCAGTCATTTAAAAGCATGATGGATAGGGTGCAGGGTCCCTCTGTCTCTTTACCCAGGGCCGTGAGTATGCCCTCCTTATCCGAACCAAGCCAGGAGGAGGAGGCGGATGGGGAGAGGTTACCTAGGTCATTAGCCTCCTCTAGGAGTCTACTTCTGAATCTGAGGGGGAGGAAGAAGCCATTAGATCAGCTAGATACAAGCTGTCTTTGGACGATGTGGGTGACCTCCTCAAGGCTATATATGACACTTTGGAGATCAGGGAAGAACAGGTCCAGCTTTCAAAACACGACATGATGTATCAGGGGTCAAGTGTGCTGAAAGACAGGGTATTCCCCATCCATAAATCGCTAGTTGAGGCGATTCTGCTGGAGTGGGAACAACCGGAAAAAAGGCCATTTTGTTTCAGGTAGCCTTAGAAGGAGGTTCCCTTTTGAGACGGATGCGGTGCATCCCTGGAACAAGGTTCCCAAATTGGATGCTCCCTTGGCTAAAGTCTCTAAGAAGACGGATTTGGCCTTTGATGATATGGGTTCACTCAGGGATCCTATGGATAAGAGGGGAGATGTGCTGCTTAAGAGAGCCTGGGATGCCTCTTCCATTGGGCTTAAGCCAGCCTTAGCAGCTACCTGTGTGGCCAGAAACCTAGAGTGTTGGCTTACACAGTTACAATCGCATATTTCTGCGGGCACTTCTAGGCAACAGCTGTTGAAGTCTTTTCCGCTACTGTTCAAGGCTGTGGGGTTTTTGGCCGATGCCTCTGCAGAATCAGTCAAATTGGCTGCTAGATCTGCAGCACTAGTGAAGCTGCCAGAAGGGCCGTTTGGCTTAAAACCTGGTCAGGGGACGCAGCTTCAAAATTGAAGTTATGTGGATTACCTTTTTCAGGGGACCATTTGTTCGGGCCCAGCCTGCAAGAGGCGTTAGAGCGCATGCAGGATAGGAAGAAAGCTTTCCCAGAAAGGAAAAAGACCTGAAGGGAAGCGCCTTTTTCCCAAGTGTTCTTCCAGGACAGCCCTTGAGAGATGGAGCTCCTCCCATCGACACAGGAAACACATTGCCACAGTTCAAAAGGCGGTCCCTCAGGTCCCTGGTCAGTCATTTGTGTTTCCTCCGTCGGAGGAACATGTTGCCAGGAACCTGGAGGCCCCTCTCAGGGGCTGCCTGAGAACCTGCAAGCCTAAGGGACCGGGTCCTGGTTTATGGCTGCAGTTTGGGTCCATACCTTTTTTCTTTGGCTCGGGTACCGTCCAGCTGAACCGGAGCAGACCCGTTACCCTCCTCCTTCCAGTGCCGAGGTGGCCAGGGGCAGAATGACGCCGGTTTCCCCCAGGAGTGGTGAGTGGAACCTTCCATCTTCCCTCCTCGTTGCAGGGGGTCGGAGACGCCGAGCGTTCACTTCCGGCGGAACCGCGTCATCACTGCGTGCCGAGACTTCCGGTTCCGGGTCTCTAAGGGTACAAGGAGGAGAGGGAGAGCCAGCGCTGTGCCTGTGAAGCCCGACCAGCGTCCAGCTATACCGGATTAGCGGCGGGATTCGGAGCGTCAGAGGGGGACCATGGAGGCTATTCCCCAGGATACTCCGGCGGAGACAGGCACCAGCCAAACCCAGGTAGGCTGCTGGGCATGCTATTACTCTGGTGGAGTGGTGGTGTTGGTAGGCTGGGCCCTGTAGTACCCCACGGTGGCGGTTTACTCACAGTGAGGTTGTTTGTTAGTGGTGATTCTAAGAGGGACATGGTGCTGACGCTAAGAAATCCTTTGTCTTCTTATTTTCAGGCTAAAGAGATGCCAAGGGAAGACAAGACAGGCCGCAAAAAGTGCCCTAATTGTGGGAATAGGTTGTCCTCTGGCTCTAACAAAGCCCTATGCAAGCAATGCATTGCAAGCTTGCTTAAATCTGAGGCAGATTCCCCTTTAGCAAAGTTTTTGGGCTCCTTTAAAGAGGAAATGGCGTCGACCTTTAAGTCCCTCCGGGAGTTAATCACTGACGTGGGATCAGCTGCAGCTGCCTCCACGAGTAAAACAACTATAATCTCATCCTCACCATGCCTTACAACACCCAGCTCAGGGGAGCCCCGTATGGTCAGGGAGCCTAGCCCCACGTTGATTAGCCCCGAATCCTCTGACACTGACTCGGGTCAGGAAGAGGATCAAGCAGCATCTAAAGCCTCAAAATATAGATTATCTCTCGAGGAAGTAGATGAGCTAATGGGGGCTATCTATGATACGCTGGAAATTGAGGAGGAAGAAACTCAGTTATCCAGACATGATCAAATGTATGAGGCTCTGGGGAAAAGGAAAGCAAGGGTTTTTCCTATACATAAGGTGCTTTCTGACCTTGTCCTTAAGGAGTGGTCTGAACCAGACAAGAAGGTTTTCTTTCCTAAATCCCTTAAGAGAAGGTTCCCTTTTGATGAGAGCCCAGAGGCGGTCTGGAATAAAAATCCAAAACTAGACGCCCCTCTGTCCAAAATCTCAAAGCAGGCTGATCTGGCCTTTGAGGATATGGGCCACCTGAAAGATCCCATGGACAGGAGAACAGACATTGTCTTAAAGAGGGCCTGGGATGCCTCTATGGCAGGCTTAAAACCAGCTCTAGCCACTTCCTGTGTAGCTAGAAACCTGGAGTTCTGGTTATCACAACTACAAGAACACTTAAAGGCAGGCACTCCTAGGGGGGAGCTTTTGAAATCCTTCCCTATGCTTTTTAAGGCCACCAGTTTCATCTCTGACGCCTCCACGGACTCCGTTAAATTTACGGCTAAATCTGCAGCACTTTCAGTGGCAGCAAGGAGGTCAGTATGGATGAAAACCTGGGGGGGAGACACGGCGTCTAAAACCCGCCTGTGCAGCGTCCCTTTTACAGGAGACTTAGTCTTCGGGCCTGAATTAGACTCCGCCTTAGAAAGGACGGCGGACAAAAAGAAAACCTTTCCCGCAAAAAAGAAAAATTTTCAAAGAAAAATTTTTCGTCCCTTTAAGGAACCCTCTAAATCAGAGAAGAGTTCAACCCCCAAAAAACATTGGTCGGGACATAAAGGGAAAGGAAAAGGGGGCATACTGTTTAGCCGCCCCAATCAGGATCCCAAACCCCAGTGACGTCAGGGTTCCTGTGGGAGGAAGATTAAGCAAATTTCTTCCTCAATGGGAAGAGACAACCTCGAACGAGTTTGTCTTAAATATAATAAAAAGGGGTCATGCGCTGGAATTTCACAGCAACCCTCCTTCCAAGTTTCTGGTGACAAAGCTTCCAAGTCACTCAGAAAAGGCCAGGGCCTTACCTTTACTAATAGGGGAAATGGTAGATCAAGAAGTATTGACACCAGTCCCTATTCAGGAACAAGGGGACGGTTTTTACTCGCACATCTTTGTGGTAAGAAAACCGTCAGGGAGATTCAGACTAATTATGAACCTCCGTCCACTGAATCGCTCCATCCGTTACAAGAGATTTCGGATGGAGTCCATTTATTCCATAAAGAATCTCCTGCAGAAAGAGACATTTATGGCAACCCTGGACCTAAGGGATGCTTATCTGCACATTCCAATAAGGGAGGAATGCCAGAAATTCCTTCGGATGGCAGTGCAGATAGACACAAAGGTTTACCACTTTCAGTGCAGAGCACTTCCCTTCGGTCTATCATCCTCTCCGAGAATCTTTACCAAGGTTCTCGGAGAGGCTTTAGTTCCTCTGAGGCTTCAATCCGTCTCAATTATCCCCTACCTAGACGATCTGCTCCTAACAGCCCACTCAGAGAGCCGTCTTTCTCAGGACCTAGAATTGACTCAACTCAGTCTGAGTCGATTAGGGTGGATTGTCAGTCAGGAGAAATCCAAGACAACCCCAACACAGGAGATCCTGTATCTGGGGTACTGGATCAAGTCTGTAGATCAGAAAATTATACTGCCGGAAGAAAAGATTTTGAATCTGTGGCAGAGAATATCTTTTCTTCAATGCAGCCCCAAGTGTACGGTGAGGGAAGTAATGTCGGTCTTAGGTCTTATGACGGCAGCCATTCCAGCCGTACAATGGGCCAGGTTCCATCAAAGAGAACTTCAGGGTTTTCTGTTAGAACAATTAAAAGGCAGAGATCTGGAGGAGGAGGTATCGATCCCCTCAAGGGTAAAACGCTTCCTCTGGTGGTGGAAGGACAGGGAGAACCTAAACAAAGGGGTTCATTGGGTCCTTCCTATCACTTCAACACTAACAACGGATGCGAGCAGTTGGGGCTGGGGAGCCCACCTAGGCTCAAGCTGGGTCCAGGACAAGTGGACCCCGGAGGAGAAATGTTTCTCTTCCAATTGGAAAGAACTAACAGCAATCCTGAGAGCTGTTCTAGCTTTCCACCCCACAATACAGGGTCACCATCTACAAGTCCGTTCAGACAATACGACGGCTGTAGCATACATAAACAAACAAGGAGGAACCAGAAGTCCTCGTTTGATGTTGGTAGCCAGACGCATTCTCCAGTGGGCAGAAGCCAATCTGGAATCCATTTCTGCAGTTCACCTGAAAGGGGAGCTGAACAACAAGGCGGACTTCTTGAGTCGACAGAGGATTTCGAACCAAGAATGGTCCTTACACCCAGAGGCATTCAATCTCATAACAGCTCACTGGGGAGAACCAGAGGTAGACCTTTTTGCGAGCAAGAAAAATGCAAAGGTTCCCAATTTTTTCTCGCTAAACCCAGGAGATCAACCCCTGGCGGTAGATGCCTTGCAAACTCCATGGACTTTCAGTCTGGCGTATGCATTTCCCCCTCTTCATCTCATTCCGAGGGTCCTAGCAAGATTCCTCAAGGAGAAAACCCGTTTGATTCTAGTAGCACCTTTTTGGCCCAGGAGACCGTGGTTCACAACGTTGCTACAATTGACAGACTGTCCGCCTCTAAGACTTCCCTACAGACAGGACCTCCTGTCGCAGGGACCTCTTTACCATCCGCAGGTCGCCACACTGAAGCTGTCAGCGTGGTTACTGAGGAGGAAATCTTAAGGAGTAAGGGCCTGTCAGACGAGGTAATTGCGACCTTACTACAGAGTCGCAAACCAGTCACGAGAGCTATTTACAAAAAAGTCTGGAAAAAATTCAATAGCTGGCTGAATGGCCGGGACATAAATACGGCTAATATTCTACAGTTTTTACAGGAAGGTGTAAACAAGGGTTTAACCCTAAGTACTATTAAAGTACAGATAGCTGCCTTAAGTGTATACCTAGATGAACGCTTACAGGAAAATCCTTTTGTCGCTAGATTCTGTAAGGCAGTCGCTAGACGCAAGCCAGTCAGAATCACAAAAGTCCCATCCTGGGATTTAGCAGTTGTGCTAAAAGCTTTCTTGGGGTCACCCTTTGAGCCTATCTCAGAGGCCTCCCTAAGGCTTATTACCTTTAAGACAGTTCTCCTGGTGGCAATCACTTCAGCCCGTAGGGTCAGTGAAATCCAAGCACTTTCCATCAGGGAACCATTCCTACAGATCCTAGAAGACAGAGTCATTCTAAAGACAGACCCTGGGTTCTTACCAAAGGTAGCATCTAGCTTCCATAGGTCCCAAGATATTGTCCTCCCTTCATTTTGTCAAAATGCAGCAAATGAGAAAGAGGAACGTTTTCATTTATTGGATGTGAGGAGGTGTATTCTAGAATATCTTAAAATAACAAATCCATTCAGAATCTCAGACTCCCTTTTTGTCCTTTTTTCCGGACAGCGTAGGGGACAGAAAGCTTCAAAAGTAACCATAGCTAGATGGATTAGGCTAGCTATAGCAGAGGGGTATAAGGCCTTGAATAGAGATCCTCCTGAGGGTGTTAAAGCTCACTCCACAAGAGCGTTGTCTGCATCCTGGGCAGAAAGAGCTGGTGCCACCCCGGAGCAGGTATGTAAAGCAGCCACATGGTCAAGCTTTTCCACCTTTACAAGGCATTACCGACTGGACTTAATGTCTAGTCAGGATCAGGCCTTTGGGAGGAAAGTCCTCCAGGCCGTGGTCCCCCCCTAATCTGGTAAGTACTTGGGGATCCTCTCAAGGGCTGTCCTGGAAGAACACTTGGGAAAACTGGAGTTAGTACTTACCGGTAACTCCTTTTCCGGTGGTCTTCCAGGACAGCACGATCCCACCCTTTATTTGATTGTAGTGATGTACTAATGTTATTACCTGTTATGGTTTATATGTTTTTCAGTTCCATCCTTCGGTTCTTGGTGAATGACTGACCAGGGACCTGAGGGACCGCCTTTTGAACTGTGGCAATGTGTTTCCTGTGTCGATGGGAGGAGCTCCATCTCTCAAGGGCTGTCCTGGAAGACCACCGGAAAAGGAGTTACCGGTAAGTACTAACTCCAGTTTTCGAGGCCCTAGGCAGCAGAACCTGCAGGAAAGGGAGGTTCGCCACAAAAAGCATTGGACGGGTCACAAGGGAAGGGGCAGAGGAGGAATTTTATTCAATCCTCCTCAACCCTCCCCTAAAAACCAGTGACTCCTGCGTCCCGGTGGGAGGAAGACTGGGGAAGTTCCTCCCCACAATGGGATGCTTCAACCGAAAGTCCGTTCATTCGAGATGTAATAAGGAACGGCTACAGGTTGGAGTTTGGTTCAGTTCCCCTCCCAAATTTTCAAGTAACAAGGTTACCAAGGGACCAAGAGAAGGCAGAGGCTTTGGGTCTTCTTCTGGGGGATCTGGTGGACCAAGAAGTATTGGTACAGGTGCCTCAGGGGGAGCGAGGCTTGGGGGTTTACTCCCACGTATTCGTGGTAAAGAAACCTTCGGGAAAGTTCAGGCTAATACTGAATCTCTGCCCCTGAACAGATTCAGAAAATACAAGCGGTTCTGGATGGAATCAATCTTCTCGGTAACCAAGTTCCTGTTTCAGGGCTGTCACATGGCCACCGTGGATCTCAGGGATGCATATTTGCATATCCCGATTCATCAGGAATCTCAGATTTCTCAGGTTGGCGGTGAGGTTGAACACGGGTGTGTTACACCTCCAGTTTCGAGCTCTCCCCTTCGGGCTTTCAGCCTCACCAAGAATCTTTACAAAGGTTCTGGCAGAGGCACTGTCCCCATTAAGGCTCAAGGCTAGAACAGTGATTCCATATCTGGACGATCTACTGTTCATAGCCCAGTCGGCCCAACAGTTGCAGAAGGATGCACAGGAGGCCTGGGGTGGCTAATAAACCAGGAAAATCCCAGTTGACCCCCTCACAGGAGGTCCTGTATTTAGGATACAGGATTTCTTCGGTGGAGATGAGGGTATTTCTTCCTGCGGAGAAGATCAGCAAGCTAGAACAGGCGGTAGCCCAGCTTCAATCAGGTCGGGAAGCCCAGATCAGGGAGGTTATGAGAGTCCTGGGGTTGATGACATCATGCTTTCCAGCGGTGGCCTGGGCAAGGCATCATCAGTGGTCCTTTACAGAGACTCATGCTCCGTTATTGGGATGGCAGGCAGCAGAGCCTGGATCAGGTTATGCCCCTATCCTCGGCAGTCAGGAGGTCTCTGTGGTGGTGGCGGGCCCAGGTCAACCTAGACAGGGGTCTTCCCTGGTCCCCACAGGCTACGGTGGTGGTCACGACCGATGCCAGTGCGCTGGGTTGGGGTGCCCACCTAGAGGGAATCTTAGCCCAAGGTACCTGGTCGAACCTAGAGACAGGTCGCTCCTCAAACCAAAAGGAGCTTCTGGCGGTTTGGAAAGCTATAGAAACCTTCCAGTCCCAGTTACAGGGCAGGGACCTGCAAGTTCGTTCAGACAATGTGGCAGCAGTGGCCTACCTGAACAAGCAAGGGGGAACCAGAAGCCCCGCGCTGCAGGTAATTGCGGACAGAATCTTCTGCTGGGCAGAGAAGAACTTGTCCTCAATATCAGCCATTCACCTGAAGGAAACTCAGAATTCACTGGCCGACTTTCTCAGTCGCCAGGAGATAGGTCAGGACGAGTGGTCCCTCAACAAGGAAGTGTTCGAGGAGATTGTGTCATGCTGGGGAAGGCCAGAAATAGACCTATTTGCAACAGAAGGCAACAGGAAGGTGACGCAATTTTTTTCGGTTCACCCACCGGATCGGGCCAGGGGGATAGACGCCCTTGCCAATCCATGGCTGTTCGGCCTGTGTTATGCCTTTCTTCCTGTAAGGATGGTGGCGGAGGTCCTGCAGAAGTTCCGATCGGAAGCTACGGACCTCATTTTAGTGGCTCCTTTTTGGCCAAGGAGACCCTGGTTTGCCAGCATAAAGAGATTGGCTGTTCATCCTCCGCTGTTTCTACCAGTCAGGGAGGATTTACTTTCCCAGGGGCCGATCCTGTGTCCTCAGATAGAGAGGCTCAAGCTTGCGGCCTGGTATCTGAGGAACAGATCTTAAGATCACAGGGTTTCTCAGAAAGAGTGGTTAAGACCTTGTTAGAATGCCGTAAACCAGTTACTAGGGCAATTTACGCCAAGGTAGGAAAGAGGTCTAATTCCTGGTTGCGAGAACAGGGGATTGCAAGTCCTGGGGTCCCGGCAGTCCTAGACTTTCTACAAGCAGGGGTAGAGCTGGGCCTATCTATCAGCACTCTAAAGGTACAGGTGGCGGCCTTAAGTGTTTTCCTTCAGTCCTCCCTTCAGCAGAATCCATTTGTCAGGAACTTCTTCAAGGCTTTATCTAGATCCAGGCCTGTGAGAATGAAGACCTGTCCTACTTGGGATTTGGCCTTGGTTCTTAGGGCTTTGACCCAAGATCCATTTGAACCATTAGAGGGAGCATCACTTAAGTGGATGGTACTAAAGACTGTATTTTTGATAGCGATCACGTCAGCTAGAAGGGTCAGTGATCTGCAAGCGCTCTCGGTCAGAGCCATTTCTGTTAATTTTAGAGGACAGGGTAGTACTTAAGACTGACCCTAGTTTTCTTCCTAAAGTTGTGTCCACTTTTCATAGGACACAAGATATTATTTTACCAACATTTTTCTCAACCTCAGGCGAGGATGAGGCGAGATCTTTAAGTTTGTTAGACGTCAGGAGAAGTCTTTTAATTTTTTTAGAAGTCACTAGGGTCTTTAGGAAGTCAGACTCACTTTTTGTTAATTTTTCGGGCGCCCGCAAGGGCTGCAAGGCGTCCAAATCGCCTATCGCCAGGTGGATACGAACGGCGATAGTTAAAGCCTATGAGTTAGAGGGGAAGCAGGCACCCTTAGTTAAGGCACACTCTACAAGGGCGGTTTCCGCATCGTGGGCAGAGAGGGCTGGAGCCTCTCCGGAGGAGATCTGCAAAGCAGCATCGTGGTCCAGCTACTCAACGTTTGCAAGACATTACCGTCTGGATTTATGGTCTGATAAAGAGCAGACTTTTGGACGTAAGGTCCTCCAGGCAGTGGTCCCGCCCTGACAAGGTGAGCTCCTTGCTTATCTCAAAGGCTGTCCTGGAAGACGATATGAGAAAACCGGAGTTAGACTTACCGGTAACTCTTTTTCTAGGAGTCTTCCAGGACAGCCTGGCTTCCCACCCAAAGTTGTTTAAGTTGGACTAAGTGGTGAGGATGTGTATTAACGTGATTGTTAGTGTGTTATGTCTTTCAGAGCCTTCCGGCGGTTCTTGGAGTAAAACTGAGGAGGGCCTGGAGGACCACACCTTTTATTTGATTGGCTTGACGTGTTTCCTGTCCCGGAGGGAGGAGCCCTATATCTCAAAGGCTGTCCTAGAAAAAGAGTTACCGGTAAGTCTAACTCCGTTTTTTTTTTTTTTTTTTGCCATTAAATCGATGGGTTTAGTTCCGCTTTGTGATTTACTGCTGCTCAGAGGTTCTGGGCATCAGCAAATTGGCAGCCTCCAGCAAGAAGAAACGGAAACAATGCTGGGGGCAATTTACAGCACACACTGTTCCTGCTTGAATTTTTTTTTCCCATGTCATCTTCCAGGACAGCTTAACCCCTTAAAGAGGAAGTAAACCCTGATGAGTTTACTTCCTCTTTTTTTCCCTGCAAAGGTAAAGCATAATGGACTACTATGCATCGCATAGTAGCCCATTATGTGTCACTTACCTGACACAGGAGCCAGCGAAGTCGCGCTGTCCGCTGTAGTCCGCCGCATCCATCTTGCTGGTAGCGTCTCGCAGCTGCGCCGCTGTCATTCGGCGAAGCCGCGATGACGTCACTCCCGCGCATGCGCACGGGAGTCGACAAATGCGGCAGCTCCATTTTTGGAACTGCCGCGTTCAGTGCGCCTGCGCGCCGCTGTCTACGGTGCATGCGCCGTCGACAGCGGTGCCCGTTTTCGGGCAAATATCTCCTAAACCATATAGGTTTAGGAGATATTGCTTGGACCTACAGGTAAGCCTTAATCTAAGTGGTTTGTTTACAACCACTTTAATGGCCAGCCCATTTTTGCGGTCATGTGACGTGCCCAAACAAAATGTATCTTCTCCCCCCCACAAATAGAGATTTCTTTTGGTGGTATTTGATCACTTCTGCATTTATTTTTTTGCACTATAAACAAAGCAACGATTTTGAAGAGCATTTTATTTATTTTTTTTTGGTTAAAAAAAATCGCAATAAGCGTATATTGATTGGTTTGTGCAAAAGGTGTTATAGCTTCTACAAAATATGGCATATATTTATGGCATTTTTTATTGGTGATGGGCTGCGATTTTTTTTTTTTTTTTTTTTTTTTTTTTTTTTTGTGGGACTGCGAATTTGCTGCGGACAGATTTGACACTTTTTTTGGGGACCAGTGACCTTTTTATATAGTGATCAAGAGCTAAAAATAGCCATTGATTACTGTATAAATGTCGCTGGCAGGGAAGAGGTTTAACACTAAGTCAATCAAGGGATTAAGTGTTTCTAACTGGGGGGAGTGTACTGACTGGAGGAGAGAGATCACTGTTCCTGATCACTAGGAACAGACTCTCTATTCCCCTGTCAGAACGGGTATGTTTACATACACAGATTCCCCCCCCCCCCCGTTCTAGGTCTCTGGAGCGATCACTGATGGCCAGCGTCAGGCCACGGGCCCCCTGCTGCACTTAAAGCGGCCAACATAAACCTATGGCGATTCGCGCAGCCATGCCAACCTGTCGCAGAATAATGGTGGCTAGTTAGCAAGCGGTTAAACAATCCACATGGAGCATTTATTCCAGGGGTCTCGTCGGTGAACAGATAGCGAGGAAGATTTAGAGTTGACAAGTTTTATTAAGATTATGAATGCCATACAGTCAAGCAGGATGCTCCCTTGGCTGGAGGAGTCAGAGCACATACTGTTGGTAATTTGTGCAGGGCAAGGTCACTAATGGTAATACAGCAATGCCAGTCGGTCAGCATGCATGGTTAATACAGTGTAAGGTTAACTGCTTTCCAACCAGCCGCAGCAGTTGTACAGCGGCAACATGGCTCAGCCGCGCGGATCGCCGTCATGTTACTTCTTTCTGTGGCCACTAGGGGCGTGCTTGCCTCCGAATCCAATGCAAGTGCCCGGCAGTCACGGCGAAAACTGGGATCTCTGTGGGGATAAGAGATAGACTGTGTGTTCATACAAAGTAATGAACACTAGATCTCTCTACCCCTAGCAAGTCCCATCCCCCTTCAGTTAGAACACATAGCAGGAAACGGTTAACCCCTTGATCACTCCCTAGTGTTAACCCCTTTACTGCCAGTGACATTTTTACAGTAATCAATGCATTTGTATAGCACTGATCGCTGTATAAATGTCAATGGTCCCAAAGATGTGTCAAAATTGTCTGTCTCCGCCATAAAAATCGCAGATTGCCGACATTACTAGTAAAATAAATAATAAAAATGCTGTAAGTCCACTATTTTGTAAACGCTATAACTTTTTCACAAACTAATCATTTATACACTTATTGCAATTTTAATTACCAAACATATGTAGAAGAATACATAACCTAAACTGAGAAAAATTTGCTTTTTAAAAAAAAAAAGGGGGGGTTATTAGCAAAACAAAATTTTTTTTTTTTTGTTTATGACATGAAAAATAAAAACCGCAGGGATGATCAAATACCACCAAAAGCTCTATTTGTGGGGGGGAAGAAAGGAGGTCAATTTTGTTTGGGTACAATGTTGCACAACCGCGCAATTGTCGGTTAAAGCGACAGTGCAGAATTGTAAAAAAATGGCCTGGTCATGCAGCAGCCAAATCTGGGGCTGAAGCGGTTGAACTTGGATGTACATGGATGTCAAGGAGCCAGAGGCCATACAGATGGGAGAGGTGGTAAGCCAGAGCCCAAACGATGGCTCAAAATCCTGTAGCTTCTGGGGGTTTGGCAATGTAGAGTAGCGGCTAGGAAGCTGGCAAATGCTGTGACTTATCCGCAGGCCTCCGAGGGATCTGCTCTGTGAAGGCACCGAAGCGGCTCCACAGCCTGTCACTGTGGCTGCAGGTCTGTGGACCACAATATTCAAATGGGAACAAAATGGTGGTGGCTAATACCAAGGGACAAGACTACATGTTTTGGGGATTAACCCCCTTCTTCAGGCCATATGGTAACAACTAGCAGATAAAAAGGATTTAAATAGAGCTAGGGCAATGAGCCAACTGTGCCCATTTCCCCTAATTGTCTTTCAGGACAGCCACCTGAGAGACCTTGGTTCCTCCCCTCTGTAGGAAACGCAGTACCAGCCATCTTTACATTTTCTCCTCCCTTGCTGGCTCCTCAGTTATCTGCCTTCTCCAGAGGGGAGACACCACCTGGAATCACGCCAGGGAGGCTCAGGCACAAACTGTTTGGACAAGCCAGGTAAACTTACCACGTGAAGATTGCCACCCCCACATGGGGGCAGGTGTAGGTCAGGGGAGGCTCTGTTTTCACTACCGAGTATGGTAGATGAGAGGTGGAGGCCCAGTCAGCGGTTCCAGACCTGCAGCAATGTGGCAAGCACAGCAGTGGAGAAACCATGCCGGGCTCTGGGACCGCACAGAAAGTGGGTGACGACATGTCTGGTGGAAGGGGCCGGCACTTCTGTCCGCAGGATACCGAAAAGGAGTCAGGCATGGGCTGGAGAGGGGCTGCAAATAATTTTTTTTTTTAAGGTCTTTTAGTAAAAAAACAGGCAAACCCAGACCCCCTTATAGCTCTACGAGGAGTGCAGGAACATACCACTGAGCAGGGAAGTGAGCTAGCGGCATCAGTAAAGGAGCTTTCTAATACATTTTTAAAACTTTCTTTGAGGGGTTTCAGATCCCACAGCCTCAGAATACTCCTCTTTCAACACAGTAGGTAGCGTTACCAAAAACGCAAGTATTACCATTCACTAGTGCAGGCCCTCCAGTAGTCTCCAGGGAAGAGGCTAATGAGGAGACAGACAGTGCAACTTCTGGCTCCCAAGAATCAGGAAAAAGCTCTGGAAGTGGATTCCTGAAAGTCATCCTGGTACAAACTGTCACTGGAAGAGGTGAAAAAACTCTTGGGGGGGGGGGGGCATTTATACCACACTAGGTATGCAAACAAAAAAGAAACCCCTATCTACACGACCAAATGTACGAGGGCCTGGGAGAACAAAAATTTCCAGTCCATAAGGTTTTAGTAGCGGTCATAAAGAAAGAAAGAATCGCAGGACCTGGAAAGGAAACCCTTCTTTACAAAAGCATTAAAAAGGTTTCCATTTGCGGATGATCCAGTGTCAGTTTGGAACAAAACCCCAAAGCTAGATGCAGATTTCTCTCGAGGCACAGAGACTTGGCCTTCAAGGTCCTGTCAGATGCATTGAACAAGAGGATGGACTTCCTCTAAAGTCTTGGGACTTCACGCTGGGAAGCCTAAAACCAGCTATGGCAGTAACTGTAGTGGCTTGAAACAGAGTTTTGGCTAACTCAGATACAAGCCCACATTGAGGAGGGAACTGCAAAAGAGCAAATTATATCCTCTTTCCCCATGCTTCTGTGAGGCATCGCAGGTGCATCAACGGAATCAGTATGGATGGCAGCTAGATCCTCCGTCTTATTCAACTCCACAAGAAGAGCTCTGTGGCTAAAGACATGGCAGGGGGACTGCGCATCTAAAGCCAAACTTTGCAGTATCCCATTTACAGAGGAATTGCTGTTTGGACCAGGACTGGAGAAAGTACTGGTTAGCACAGCAGACAAGAAAAAGGCATTGCCTGTAAAGCGTAAACCAGCTTGGGGACAGCCACATGATCCCGCTTTAGAGCACTCAAAGTCAAAAACCAAAAAAGACATTGGGTACAGAGAGGAAAGGGCAAAGGAGGGGGAATTTTTCATCCTGAGCAAACCTGGAACAATGACAAACCAGTCAGGGGGAAACACTGAGGGCCTTCATCCCACAAATGGAAAAAGATATCCTCCAACCAGTTAATTTTGAGAACGATAGGAAACGGGTATCACTTAGGGTTCACAAGATCACCCCCAAACAGGTTTTACATCACCGAACTCCTGAAAAACCAAATGCCAGAGGATTAATGAAAGCCATAAAAGAACTCAGAAAACAGAAAGTCATAACCAAAGTACCAATAGACGAAAGAGGTCAGGGCTTCTACTCCCACATATTTGGGGTACAAAAACCCTCGGGAAAGGTCAGGCCGATACTCAACCTCAATCTCTAAATCTATAATCCAAAAAAGATTCAGGATGGACTCCATATATTCAGTAAAGGCTCTATTACCTCCAAACTGCTATATGGCTTCTCTGGATCTAAAGGATGCGTACTTGCACATCCCGATAGCACACAGTTACCAAAAATTTCTAAGATTAGTAATGAGAATAAAAACGGAAACCAGGCACCTTCAATTTCAGGCCCTACCCTTCGGCCTTTCCTCTTCGCCCCAAATTTTTACAAACATTTTGGTGGAAGCACTGGCGTCAAGGGCATATCCATCATTGCCTACCTAGATAATCTTCTTCTCTTTGCAACTTCTCCCATGAAATTACTAGAAAACCTGAAGTACACACAGGCATTCCTAGAAAATCTTGGTTGGTTGGTGAAGATAGAAAAATCCAACCTAAACCCAACTCAGCAAATAACATACTTGGGGTACATACTAGACTCAGCTCATCAAAAAGTGTTTCTACCGAGGGAGAAGAAACACAAAATTGAAAGTGTTGCAGGCCAATCAACCATGCTCAATAAAATGAATAATGCCAACATTAGGATTACTAACCTCGGCAATCCCGGCAGTACAGTGGGCAGGTTTACATTTTCGGCCTCTACAGATATTCATCTTAAAAGTATGGGACCGCAAACAAGAGTCCCTAGACACATAAGTTCTAATACCAACACAGCTAAAAAGATCCCTGGGGTGGTGGACATCAGAAAATGTAAACAGAGGATGGATGTGGGTCCTACCAGTCACCCGAACAATAACTATGGACGCAAGCGACGTAGGGTGGGAGCACATCTAGGTTCCCAAAGAGATGACGAGATCATTCAATTGGAAGGAGTTGAAAGCAGTACTTTTAGCACTTTGATCCTTCCAGAAAGAACTGAGTGGTCATCACTTACAGGTCAGGTCCGACAATTCATCAGTAATCACCTACATCAACAAGCAGGGGGGGAACAAGGAGCGGAACCCTGTGGACCTTAGCAGAGGAAATCCTAAACTGGGAAGAGGAAAATGTACTCTCCTTGTCCGCAGTACACCTGAAAGGGGAACTGAACCGAGTGGCAGAAAGAAATTGTGAAAACGCGACTGAGTATTAAATCAGGAAGTGTTCAAACTGATCACGCAAAAATGGGGAACACCTCAGGTGGACTTATTTACCTCAAAAGAAAGCAGGAAGGTTCAGACTTTCTCCCTGAAAAGGGAAGATGGAGCACACGGGGTAGAATCGCTAGCACAGAATTGGACATTCAGCAAATGCAAAGTGCATAGTGGGATATAATTTTTATATAAAAGTACATAGTGGGATGTCATTTTTATATAATTCCATGTACACACGACCAGACTTTTCGACATCAAAAGTCCCGAATCCGCTGGACAATTCGATCGTGTGTGGGCTTCATCGGACCTTTGCTGTTGAAAAATCCGACGGACTTTAGATTTAGAACATTTCAAATCTTTCCGACGGACTTGAGCCCTGTCGAAAAATCAGTTCGCCTGTATGCTAGTCCGACGGACGAAAATCGTTGCTAGGGCAACTCTTGGCTACCTTCCTTATTCTAGTCCGGTCGTACGAATCCGTCGGACTTTGGTGTGATAGTGTGTGGCCAAGTCCGTCCATTCAGAAAGTCCGTCGGAACTCCGCTGAAAAGTCAGTCGGGAAGACCATCGGACCTAGTCTGCCGTAAAGTCCGGTTGTGTGTACGCGGCAAAAAAGTGCACAGTGGGGTATGATTTTTATATAAAAGTGCATAGTGGGGAGGGGCGTGGCCTGGAGCTTCATGGTGTAGGACGTGCTGAGTGAGAGCTCCGTCTGAGACCTTATCCTTTTACCTTATCCTTTGGGGATTTTTCTTAGCTATTTACCGTACAGACGCCCGGGAACCTTGTGCTCACTTTGTGCCTCATGTCGCCGACTAAAAGACCCTCTGAGGCGGCCGCCAAGCTGGCTAAGTTCCGCCACGAGGGCCAGGGAGCGACGGAGCAAGATGGCGCCGGCCCCGCACCTACCGCGGAGGAGTCTCCTGCAAACGACACCGCTAAGATCCTCGAGGCCGTCTCCTCCTGCCAAACCGCCCTCACTACCAAGATAGAGGAGGTTAAGATGGACATCTCCCATATTCGGCATGACCTGCAGAAGCTGAGGGACAGGGTGTCCGAGGCCGAACGAAGAGTGGAACACGTGGAGACGGACATCCCTCCTTTACAACACTCGGTCGAACGTTTGCAGCACCAACTTAGTGTCGTCCTTCACAAGCAGGACGACATGGAAAATAGGCTTCGACGCTGCAATCTTCGTTTCGTGGGCCTCCCGGAACGATCGGAGGGCTCCGACCCTCCCACCTACCTGGAAAACCTCCTCGTTAAAACCTTCGGCAGGGAATCTTTCTCCTCCACGTTCGTGATCGAACGAGCGCATCGTCTGGCGGCCCGTCCGCCTCCAGCCGGCGCACCCCCGCGGACTTTCATTGCCAAGCTACTTAACTACAGAGACCGGGATACGGTGCTTCGCCTCACCCGCGAACGTGGAAATATCCCGGTTGACAATGTTACGGTGGCAGTGTTCCCAGATTTTTCGGCGGAGGTCCAACGAAAACGAGCACAATTCACGGAGGTCAAGCGCCAGCTGCGAGTTCGCCATTTGCCATATGCAATGTTGTTTCCAGCTCGACTCCGGGTGACCCGTGAGGGCAAGACCTATTTCTTTGAAGATCCTGCTGCGGCCTCGTCATGGTTGGAACGGGATGCGGTGCAAGGCCCTGCTTGACAGCTGACCACTACAGCCCCCGAGTAGTGCCTACCTATCCACCTTGGCTACCGTGAGTGATCCCTGCCCTCTCCTGTTCCCTCTACTATACCCCCCCTCTTTTTTTCTCTTTTGACCCTATGGATTGCCTCCATTTTTGCTGCTATCACCCCCTGCATGGGAGAACGCTGTGCTGATTGCCCTCTGCGGTGACCGCCGCTGGACTCTCTCTGTGCCCTGAATCCACAGGTTCTGCCTCCCCTCCTTTGTCAGACTCCCGTGCACCCTTCATTGTTTTCTCTGAGATGAACACCGGTGTGATGGCGCAGATCGTGAGGGGGGCCATGTTCTGGGACGTGCCACCCCTGCCCCTGTCTCGCTCCATTTTTTCACTCTCCCCTCTCTCCCTTCCCTCCCTATTTTTACTGATGCACACGGAGGTAACCATGTACTGCTTGAACTCCTTGTCTCCCCTATTGGGCCCATTTTTTCCACATGCCTGGGTTCCCCCCCCCCCTTTTTTTTTTTTTTGTTTTTTTTTTTCCTGTCAGCCCCACGCGTTATGCTTCTACCTGGTCTCTCAGACGACCTGCTGACTCTTGCTCTGGAACGTACACCCACTGCAACCTGCTGCACTGTCTGCTCTGCAGTTTGTTATAATTGCGCCCATGTTTGTGTTGTTTCCCTGGCCAGCAGTCACTACCGCGGCTGCGGCAAGTGACAGTTTTTTTGTTTTGCCCCGCTGGTCCAGAGTAGGCATTGTTATGACTGTTTTACTGGTTCTATGTGTTTTATATTGTGTTATTTACAGCTGTAACTTTATTGCAAATGTGTTCTTGTATTTGTTGCTGCCAGCCATGGAGGATCCGGAGGTTGCCCAGGCGCCCTGCATGCCCGAACTTTCTGGGCCGGGGGCCTACACTAGTTTAATCTGTGCCGACATGTTCCATGGCTGCGCTTAAATTTGTAACCTGGAATGTCAGGGGCCTTGGCGCTAAACCCAAGAGATTAGCCGTCCTTACTCACCTCAAACGCCTGAAAGTGGACATCTCGATCCTCGTCGAGACTCACCTTACAGGCCAGTCCCAAAGGGCGCTTAGAAAACCTTGGGTCGGCTGGATGTACAGCGCCCCTCACACTTCCCATTCCCGAGGTGTAGCCATTTTAATTGCTAAAACTGTGCAGTTCCAGTTACATGACCTATGCTCAGACCCTCACGGTAGATTCCTATTTTTACATGCCACTGTGAGCGGCCTGACGATGCTTATTATGGCGTTTTACATACCACCACCTTTCCAGTTTCAGGCCCTGCACGAAGGTCTTAATTTTATGACCAAATTCCCTACAGTTCCGGTAATCTGGATAGGTGATTTCAACATGACCATCAACCCCGGTCTCGACCGACTTGGCGCACCTGACCGCACGTCTTCCCCCCCTCATACCACTAGATTCGGCAGATTTGCAGCTGAACTGGCCATGACAGACTCCTGGAGACATAAGCATCCAACAACACAGGCCTTTTCTTGCTTCACCCCCGCCCGCCGAGCTATGTCTCGTATAGACATGGCCCTGCTCTCTCCCTCCCTGCTTCCCGAATTATTGGAGGTCGGCTTTGACGCCAGGGTGCTGTCGGACCACTCCCCATACTGGTTGACGCTGAGACTGCCTGCGACTGTCCCCCCCCGTGTGTGGAGACTGAACCCCTTCTGGCTTACGGTTATCCCAGATCTGGAGGACCTACAGAGGGAACTAGTTTTTTTTCTCCGCTCAAACGCGGGATCTGCGTCCCCTGGGTCAATATGGGAATCATTTAAGCTTCATGCTAGGCTGCTCCTGATCACCCGTATTAACAGGTACAAGGCTAATTCTAGACAGGCACTGACACAGGCTGAGGAGCGCCTACAATCCCTTGAGCAACTGTTTGTGACGGACCCTTCCCTGGAACATGCCACCCAGCTCCGCCTCCAGTCCCGACTGACTGATCACCTTCATTATGAGAAAGCGAAGCAGGGCCTTTTCTTTAGTAGACAGCGTGTGTTTGAACACGGCGAGCGGGCGGGCAAACTGCTAGCTTATATGGCCCGGCTTGACCATAGCCCTCCGGTGGTGGTTCAGCTCCGTGGCGCCGCCGACGACTTGATCTCTGACCCTGACCTGATTCTACGTGAGTTTAGAATGTTCTACTCCAATCTATATACCTCCACAACCAGACACACACACGCTGACCTCACCCAATTCCTTCACTCCATAGATTTCCCCTCTATCAGCCCAGAGCAGAGAACCCTCCTGGAAGCCCCCATCTCCCCTGACTGTATTGCCGAGGCACTTGCCTCCCTCCCATCCTCCAAGGCGCCTGGCTCGGACGGGCTGCCCCTGGAATTTTATTCTCATTTTCAAGACACGCTAATCCCAGAACTGCACACGTTATACACCCATATGTTCGACACAATGTCCCTTCCCGCCTCCATGGGGGAGGCCCTTGTTGTCCTCATACCCAAGCCCGGTAAGGACCCCTACTACCCAGAGTCGTACCGCCCGATTTCCCTCCTACAGCTGGATGTAAAAATCCTGGCTAAAATTCTGGCCCTGCGACTCAATAAAGTTGTCCTCAGCCTTATACATCCAGATCAAACGGGGTTCATGCCTAATAAAAATACTGCCTTCAATCTCCGCAGACTCTTTATGAATCTGCAGGCCACCCACGATAACATCGGTTCCCGGGTAGTCGTGAGTCTGGATGCCGCAAAGGCGTTTGACTCCGTTGAATGGAGTTACCTATGGGAATGCCTGACTAACTTTGGCTTTGGCCCTAATTTTATTACCGTATATACTCGAGTATAAGCCGAGATTTTCAGCCTCTTTTTTGAGGCTGAAAGTGCCCCCCTCGGCTTATACTCGAGTCATCGCTGTCTGCCCGCTCGATCAGCGTGTCGAGCAGACAGACAGCGGCCATTCTATTCAAAAGCCGCGCCTCCGGCTCCGCCTTCGCCTGTGATAGGCGGAACACTGAATTTCCCAGCAGCCTGTGTTCCGCCTATCACGGACGTCGTATCATCCTCGTACTACGGACGAGGATGATACGACGTCTGTGATAGGCGGAACACAGGCTGCTGGGAAATTCAGTGTTCCGCCTATCACAGGCGAAGGCGGCGGCGCAGCTTTTGAACTTTACAATGGCCGCCGACGAAGAGGGCACGGGACGGCACGGCACGGGACGGGACGGGACGGGGGCAAGGCAAGGCACGACACGGGACGGATGCAAGGAGGCAAGGCACGGCACGGGACGGAGGCAAGGAGGCAAGGCACGGGACGGAGGCTCGGGACAAAGGTAGGCTGGACACACACACACACACACACACACACACACACACACACACACACACACACACACACACACACACACACACATGGATGGAGACACACACAGGGATGGATGGATGGATGGATGGAGACACACACACACAGGGATGGATGGATGGATGGAGACACACACACACAGGGATGGATGGATGGATGGATGGAGACACACACACACAGGGATGGATGGATGGATGGACACACACACACACAGGGATGGATGGACGGACACACAGGGATGGACGGACACACAGGGATGGACGGACACACAGGGATGGACGGACACACAGGGATGGACGGACACACACACAGGGATGGACAGGCATGTCTCACCCTCGGCTTATACACGAGTCAATAAGTTTGCCAGTTTTTTTGGGGGTAAATTGGGGGCCTCGGCTTATATTCGGGTCGGCCTATACTCGAGTATATACGGTAAGTGGATTCAGCTTTTATATAGCGCTCCCACTGCCCGGATCCAGGTTAATGGCAGGATCTCGGATCCTTTCCCTCTGTCTAGGGGTACTCGCCAGGGTTGCCCGTTGTCCCCCCTCCTGTATGCCCTCGCGGTTGAGCCGCTGGCCATTGCCATTCGTGCTCACCCGCAAATTAAGGGCCTGTGTTCGGGCCTTTTGACAGAAACCCTCAGTTTATACGCTGACGATATGTTATTATACCTCGAAGACTCGGGTCCCTCTTTGCAAGCAGCCCTGCGATTGATAGAGGAGTTTGGGGAATACTCTGGATTACGTATTAACTGGTCCAAGTCCCAGATCCTCCCTTTAGACTTGGGTGCCCCGTCCGCTGATCAGGCGGCAATGCCCTTGGTCAGGGCAAGTCAGGTGAAATATTTGGGAGTGCAATGTTCACGATTGCTGACTGACTACACCCTTTTAAATGTGGAACCCTTATTCACCCTGCTCAAGCAAAAAACCCAGATTTGGTCCCGTCTCCCCCTTGGGGTGATGGGCCGTGTAAACTTGGTCAAAATGATTCTCCTCCCCAAGCTGCTCTATGTGTTTTGGCATGCTCCCCTGCGCATCCCTCTCAGAACCTTCAAATCCTTGGAGGCCATCTTAAACACGTTTGTTTGGGGTTCGTCTCGACACAAGCTCTCATGGAGTGTTCTGAAATGTCCTACCCACCTGGGCGGCACCGCCCTACCAGACCTGCACTATTATTATCTGGCCGCTCAACTGTCCCATTTCTACTATTTCAATCAGACTGACAAAGATCGCTATGCCTCACTGGTATGCTCCCCACACTACACTCTGGTCGTACACCCGCTCCGTCTCCTTATGCGTGGCTCCGGGGGACCTTCCGTCCCGATGAGAGACATGTTGTCCCACCACTGTTTGATTTGGCAGCAGGCCACGTCCATTACTGGGGCCCCTAGGTTTCACTCCCACACCCCCCTTTGGGACAATCCCCTACTTCCCGAACTCTCTACGATCCCCGACCGCTCTGTGTGGCTAGCCGGGGGCGTTATCTTTCTGTCCCAGGTTATTACCAATGGCTCTGTCAGACCCTTCCAGGCCCTCAGAACTGACTTCAACCTCCCTAATAGAATGTTTTTTAGGTATCTTCAACTCCGCCATGCCCTTAGCTCTCAGTTTGGCTCCCATATCCCCAGGCTTGAAACACCTCCGATAGCAACAGCCGTGCTAGGTGATGACCCTAAGAAACTGATTTCTTTTTTTTACACCAACCTGCTCACGCCTGGGGCGACTGCCCGCGCCTACCGACTTAAGGCTAGATGGGAGGCCGACGTGGGGGTTATCGAAGACGCGGACTGGGAAACTGCACTTGACACCCCTAAGCTGGTCTCCCCGAAACTTTCTGACAGACTTACACACCTCTACATGCTACATAGGTCATACCTGACCCCTGGGCGGCTGTCCAAGTTTAGACCTGGCTATGATCCAGCATGTCCTAAATGTGGTGATCCTCAGGCCACGTTCTACCATCTCCTTTGGTCCTGTCCTGAGTTGCAGGTTTACTGGAAGCAAATTGTTGACTTCCTACATGACCAAATGGGCTCCCCTCTGACGCTATGCCCCCGCCAATGTTTGCTGGGGATTCTCCTCGTATCCGAGGAGACAAGGATCCCGACTGTTTTTCTACAGGAGACCCTATACCTAGCCAGACTGCAGATAGCCCGCACCTGGTTGCGCTCTGCGCCCCCCACCGCCCGACAATGGAAGGCGGCTGTCAATGCCACTCTCCCCTATAAAAAACTGCTGTATATGCATAGAGGCTGCCCGAGCAAGTTTGCCAAGCTGTGGGATAAATGGATGGGGGATTCAGATACATGTACCGACTAGTGTAGTCTGTGGTCTGTACGCCTCTTTACACCTATCCGGGTTCGGCCCGGCGAGTCCGGCTGTCACCGTGGTTGTAGTTGGGCTCCCCGCCCTCATAATAATGATTTCCTGCTCCTCTCTGCAAATTACTTTGAGTAGAATGTATTATGGCTCGGCATATGATTCCCAACCTCTGAGTTCCTCTTTTCCCCCCATATCTGAACACACTATATTGCCCCTTGTTTTTTTTATGTAACGTGCAATCTGTAAACAAAGAACCCCCCCCTCCTTGTGTTTTTCAGCCTGTGGTATTGTTAGCAGCTGTTTTATATCCGTATATTTGGTGTATGTTGCACCCCATATGTGTTACTGTTATCCTATGTATTTTGTATGCTCAATAAACGTTCTTTTTTTCAAAAAAAAAAAAGTGCATAGTGGGATGTCATTTTTATATAAAAGTGTCTGGGATGTCTTTTTTATATAAAAGTTCATAGCGGGATATGATTTTTATTTAAGAGTGCACATTGGGAAATTATTTTTATATAAAAGTGCATAGTGGGATGTCAATTTTATATAAACGTGCACAGTAAGATATAATTTTTAAATAAAAGTGCATAGTGGGATGTGATTTTTATATAAAAGTGCATAGTAGGATATGATGTTTATATAAAAGTGCATAGTGGGATGTCATTTTTATATAAAAGTGCACAGAGGGATATGATTTTTATATAAAAGTGCATAGTTGGATGTGATTTATATATAAAAGTACATAGTGGAATGCCATTTTTATACAAAATTGCATAGTGGGATATGATTTTTTATATAAAAGCGCATAGTGGGATGCAATTTTTATATAAATTTGCACAGTGGGATATGATTTTTATATACAAGTGCATAGTGGGATAGGATTTTTTTTTTTTAAGTGCACAGTAAAATATAATTTTTATATAAAAGTGCATAGTGGAATGTCATTTTTTTTTTCAAATTTTTTATTTATTAAAAGGACATAGAAACAAAAAATACAGCATCCAAATGTATCATCAAACATAAATATAACAGTGTAGATTGAATCGAGATACACATCATATCACAGGTTGGCCATCTACATACTCATAGGGGAAAAGGGTCACCTAAAGCATCCAAATTGCCCAATTGATATTCTCAACTGCTCTACCATGTAGAGCTTCATTATGTGTAGGTCACCTCTTTCCTTATTAAGATGGACATCTTCTTCCACCTAGGGTAGTTTTGATTCTCTAGATGGTTCCACAAGTCTCGTCCCGGTTTGCAAAGTTATAGCGGAGAAAGAAAGGAAATCAGAGGGATAGAGTGGAGAATAATGAGATAGGAGAGCAGGGGAGGGGGGGGGGGGGGGTGCGAAAGGGAGGACAAGAGGGAGGATAGAAGAGGGGGGACCAGGGAGACAGCAAACACCACCTGCAATGGCCATCTGCATAAGGTTACGTCGCCAGATGTCATCCATGGGTCCACCTATCAAGTAGTCTCTACCATAAAGAGGGATGTGTTAATCCAAGGTACTGTTCTCCAGAAGGGTCTGACCCTCATTGGAGAATATAAACATATTCCAACCCAGCCATGTCTTAGTAAATTGTTCGTTTTGATTTCTGCCTGAGAATTAAATCCTCCATTTTCTTAATGTCCTCCACTTTTTTAAGCCACATGGCAATTGTCGGGGGTTGCGTGGACTTCCAGCATAGAGGAATGCATGCTTTGGCAGCATCCAGTAGATGGCGGATAAGAGACTTCTTGTATGTCTTACGTGAAATATTAGAGGCGTGGAGTAAAAAAAAGGATGGGTCGTTCTGAACGGGGCGGTTGGTAAACTTCTGAACCGTACGCTGGACGGTCTTCCAGAATTGCTCCAAAAGGGGGCAGGTCCAGAAGATACGGAGAATCGTTCCCCTGTCTCCCTGACATCTGTCTGGCGCCGATGGGAAGATCCTCTGCAGTTTCGCAGGGGTATTGTACAATCTGGTGACTATTTTGTAATTGGTCTTCTGCACTCTCATACAAATGGAACACTAGTACGTAAAATTAAGGATATTTTGTTTTTGGCGTGTTGTGAAGGTACATTGTATGTCCTTTTCCTATGCCTCCAGCTATCGTAGTTGATGTCCATCTGGTGGCGTGATCAATAGTTGGTATGTAGTGGATAAGGCATGGTACATGACCCCCTCTTCTGAGCAATAGGTTTCATAAGGGGTTAGGGTTTGGTTAAAATGACCAGGTGGGGGCAGGGACCCAAGAAAATGGCTTAGTTGAAAAGCTTTCCAGAAATCTAGACGGAACGGACCATCGGGACACAAGTTCAGTGGTGGTAGGCCACTTGCCATCTATTAGGAAGTGGGAAGCTTGTGAGAATACAGATGACCTTAGGGAACAAAAGGTGTGGTCTGTACATCCAGGGGAGAACTCTGGTACCTAGAATCGGGCGGAGCGGGCAGTCTAATGATGTAACGCGGAAGCATATAAAGAGAGATTCACATGTGCCTATCAGAGGGTGTTTTTTTACGTCTCTTAGTAATAGATTATGGCACCATGGCGCTCTGTTCAGGGGTATGTCACATTGGGCCTGTTCCAGTCGGGTCCATAGTTTTGTGGTCTGGTGACGGTTTTTTTTTTTTTTTTTTGTTTTTGTTTTTGTAGAGTGATCTAATAGGACTTCTTACAAATGGAGAAGTGGGTATGGTAGGTTAAAGGGATTGGGAGGAGGGTGGGATGGTAAAATGGAAGTGTGAGATAATGTGTGCACTCTGATATACACGGTTTTGGATTTAAGACAGGGGATGTGGTAGGGGGAGGGGATGGGAAAGGAAATTATAAGTATCCTTATGGTTTATATATATATATATATGTATATATATATATATATGTGTGTATATATATATATATATATATATTTTTTTTTTTTTTTTTTTTTTTTTTTTTTTTTTTTGATTGCATGGATATGACACAAATGACACAAAATGTGGATTGATTTAATAGGACTCCCTTAGGGGGGAGAGGTGGGGTGGGGAAGTAGAGTGAATAGAGAGGGGGGGTGAAGGTTTACTCGGTTTTGGAGGGGGAAGGGGAGGGGAGGGGGAGATTGTGTTTTGTTTTTTGTTTTTTTGTGTCCCCCGCACATCTTCCCCTCCTGCCCTCCCTTTCCTGTTGATAGCGGGGGGGGGGGGGGGGGGGGGTTGAGGGGAGAGTAATTTACTTAAGGAAAAGAAGAGAGGGGTAGCAGTAGAAATGATGAGGGGGAGGAGGGAGAGAAGATGGGAAAGAGAAAGAGAAAGGGAAAAGAAATAAAGGGGAAGAATAGAGATAATATGTGAAAAGTAAAGGATTAAGTAAAGATAATGATAAAGATCATGTCTATGTTAACAAGAAAAAGATGAATGTGGTAGAAAAATAATTATTGTTAGTGTGGAGAACGCTGGTTGTGGGCGCGGTTCACTTGCTCCTCTTTTGCTCACTAACACCCCCATATTAAACGCCTCTCCTCCAGGTGGAGGAAAAGTCGGAGGCGTTGGGTTTTTTTTTTTTTTTTTTTTTTTTTTTTTTTTTTTATTCTTGGGGGACAGCTCCGGATATAGTATCTGTCTCTCATTTATCTGAAAGAAGGGGTAGTTTTGGGGCGTGGATTGGGTTTTATTTTTATATATTTATTTATTTTTCGTCTCCTCTCTTTTTCCCTCCCCCCCCCCCCCGAACTGACAATAAAAATGACTAAAATAAGTTTCACATCATACAATGTTAAGGGACTAAACACCCCAGAGAAACGTACACGATTAATAATGGAGTTGAAAAGATTTAAATCTCAAATAGTTTTCTTACAGGAAACTCATTTTAAAAAGGATAGGATCCCTTGGAGTAAAGGTCACTATTTCCCCTGGGTATATCATAGCACCTCACAGAACTCGAAATCCTGTGGGGTATCTATTTTAATAGCAAGACAGACACCATGGAAGGAACAAGGGGTATACATGGATGAGGAAGGTCGCCTCCTGATAGTAAAAGGTACATTGGGCTGCCAAAAAGTGACATTGGTAAATATATATCTGCCAAATGAAAACCAAGTAACCTCTCTAGAAATCTATTTACAGATTATTCAACAACATAAAGAGGGAATATTAGTGTTAGGAGGCGACCTAAATATGGCTTTGGATCCAATAAAAGACACATCAAAAGGCTCGTCTCATCTATCTTATGTCAAATTAAGGAAAGTAAAGAGAATGATGCAAGAACTGCAGCTGATCGACAGCTGGAGGGCTGTTCACACACAGAGCAGAGATTATACTTTTTTCTCGGCAAAATATAAATCTTACTCTAGAATTGACTATATTTTAATCTCCCAGAATGTGATTACATCCCTAGTGGAAGCCTCAATTGGCCTATTTACACTATCAGACCACGCCCCGACGAGTTGTGTGATTGAATTAGGGGAAGCTGAACCAAGGGAATGGCAATGGAAGTTAAATGAAACATTACTAAAGGATAATGAATATAAGGTAAAATTAGAACAAGAACTGGATGTTTTTTTTGCAACAAATAAAGTAGGAGAAACAACACCTTTTTGTATATGGGAAGCACATAAATGTGTCATGAGAGGAATATTTATATCCATGGGAGCACATAGAAAACGCAGAATGAATGAAACGATTGATAACTTGCTTAAAGAGATTAGGGAACTAGAAACAGTACATAAAAAATCACAAGCACAATTAGTAGAACAGAAATTAGAGGGTCTGCGTGAAAAATTAAATCTCCAATTAATAGATAAAGCGAAAGCAAAGCTAACTCGAGGGAAACGGAGATTCTATGAATTTGGGAATAAACCAGGGAGACTGTTGGCAAACGCCCTCAGAGAAAGCACAACTAGGAATTCAATTACACAAATTAAGACACAGAGAGATGAAATGGTTAATACATCGGAGAAAATTGCTCAGGTATTCAAAGAATACTATGAGAAGCTATATCAGTTGGAAAAGAAGCCTACGTTGGCAGAGGAGTTAAAAAAAGGAGAGATCGCTAGAGAATATATTGAAAGGACAGAAATGCCAAAAATAACAGAGGAAATGGCCAGAGAAATAGATGTACCAATCACTCTAGAGGAAGTTGCAAAAGCATTAAAAATATTGAAATTAGGTAAATCACCAGGTCCAGATGGATTTACTTTGTCATATTATAGAATGTTCGCGGAGAAATTGGCTCCGAGATTCGTGGAAGCCTATAATTCAATACGGGAAGGGAAGCAAATTCCAACAGAAACGTTACTGGCGCATATAACAGTAATACCGAAAGAAGGAAAGGATCCCTCTCAGTGTCCCAGCTACCGACCTATTTCGTTGTTGAATGTGGACCTTAAATTGTTCACAAAAATATTAGCCATGAGATTGATAAATTTGATACCGGAACTAATACACCCAGATCAAGTGGGATTCGTCCCAGGGAGAGAAGGAAGAGAAAATACGCAACGAGTGGTGAACACAATTTACCTGGTACAAAAATTGCATAAGTCAATGGTGATAGTATCTGCGGATGCAGAAAAAGCGTTTGATCGGGTGGATTGGATATTCTTAAAAGCAGTACTACAACATATAGGCCTGGGGGAGGGGATGCTGAGATGGATCCTAAACTTATATTCAAAACCAAGTGCTAGGGTGAAAGTGAATGACAGATTATCAGAGCCATTCTCCATTTTAAATGGAACACGCCAGGGATGTCCCCTCTCACCCCTGATATTCATTTTGACAATAGAACCTTTTTTAAGGAAAATACGTGCCAATGTGGATATCAGGGGGGTAAAAATAAAAAATGAGGATCAGAAGTTGGCAGCTTATGCAGATGATTTGATCTTTTTTGTAACGTCCCCAATTACATCTCTCCCATCTTTACTAATGGAGCTACGAGAATATGGGAAAATATCCAACTTTAGAATAAACTATGGAAAATCGGAGGCAATGGGAGTAGAGATGGATTCGCCTCAGTTGCAAGCAGTGTCCACGCAATTTGATTTTAGATGGACGAATTCATATATAAGTTACTTAGGAACAAAAATGTCAAAAAATCTAAATGAATTGTTTGAACTTAACTATATCCCACTGGTAAGACAGATCAAAAGAGATCTTCAAAAATGGGACAAAGAGATTTTTACATGGTTCGGGAGAACCAATATTATTAAGATGAATGTGATGCCCAGACTGTTATACATAATTCAAACTATACCAATTAAGATCCCTTCAAGTTTGTTTAAGGATCTTAGATCAAGATTTATGAAGTTCATCTGGGCTGGGAAGCCAGCAAGAGTACGTCGAGATATTTTAGTACTCCCCAAAGGAAAAGGAGGGATAGGACTTCCAGATCCAATAAAATACCAGGAGGCCTCACACTTAACTAGAGTAGTGGAATGGTGTAGGCTTAAAAACGAAAAACCGTGGATACAGACAGAACAAGCAGCGACAGATATCCCATTGGAAGGATTAGTGTGGATTCCAGATACAGAAATACCAATGGGATTGAGAAAACATCCAATACTAGGGGAGACATTACGAATAACTAAAAGAGTATTCAGGAAAACATCTATTTCAAGAATTCCCAGTCCGCTCCTTCCTATCCTTGGTACCCCAGCATTTCTACCGGGAATGACAGATCCAAAGTTTAAAACAATACAAGATAGAGGTATGAGTAGAATTTGTCATTTCTCGGTAGGCAACCGGTTAATGACTAAAAAAGATATTGAAAAAGGAATGACAATAGGACTAGACCCTTTCAGAATGAGGCAATTAGAAGCCTTTATTAGATCTAAATCAAAGGTATACGTAGAAATAAGGGCATTGACTGAGTTTGAAGAGATCTGTTTGAAAGGAGAGGAACTGAGACATCTGATGTCTTATTTTTATAGTATGTTAATAGAACAGGAGACTTTACAAGATTTGCCCTTTTTACAGGCTTGGGAAAGAGATTTAGGGACTACGTTTTCCCCAGAACAAAAGGATAAGATGCTGTGGTTTAATCAAAAGGCCTCGATGGCAAGCAGATATCAAGAAGGGGGATACAAGATCCTTACTAGGTGGTATAGAACACCAAAAGTGTTACATCAAATTTACCCCCAGATATCAGAGACATGTTGGAGATGTCATGGAGCAGAAGGAACATTATTACATATATTTTGGGAATGTCCAAAAATGAGAGTGTTCTGGGAGATGGTAGCCGATGCTATTGTAAGGATTACAGGAATTGACCTGGGAGATAAACCGGCAACTTTTCTGCTGCTGGACATCCCAATGGCAATAGAAAGATTCAAAAATTCTTTGCTGAGACATTTATTGATAGCAGCAAGGGCATGCATCCCGGTTCTGTGGAAAAAAAGCAACCCTCCAGCTAGAGCACAGTGGTTTCAGAGAATTGCAGAAATCCAACAAATGGAAAATTTAACAATGACAATGAGAGATCAAGACGAGAAATATCAGAAGATCTGGGCTCCATATCTAAATTATAGAGAAAGTATGATGTGAAACATTTCGAAATATGATAGAGCAGGCGGGTGGTGGTGGGGGGGGGGGGGGAGTGAGGGGGGGGATTATAGTGAAAATTCAAACTTTTTTTTTTTTTTTTTTCTCTTGTTTGTATATTTATTTATTTATTTTTCTGGGAGGGAAGGGTGAGGGAGGGGGGAGGATGACATGGAATTGAGGTACGGATTGAAATATTATAAGACTGTTATAGCTGTTAAAGAAGTTGTAGATGTAAAACGAAATGTAATGTGAAATCTATGGAAAGAAAAGATGAAAAAATAAAGAATTTATAAAAAAAAAAATGACCAGGTGGGGGCAGGGACCCAAGAAAATGGCTTAGTTGAAAAGCTTTCCAGAAATCTAGACGGAACGGACCATCGGGACACAAGTTCAGTGGTGGTAGGCCACTTGCCATCTATTAGGAAGTGGGAAGCTTGTGAGAATACAGATGACCTTAGGGAACAAAAGGTGTGGTCTGTACATCCAGGGGAGAACTCTGGTACCTAGAATCGGGCGGAGCGGGCAGTCTAATGATGTAACGCGGAAGCATATAAAGAGAGATTCACATGTGCCTATCAGAGGGTGTTTTTTTACGTCTCTTAGTAATAGATTATGGCACCATGGCGCTCTGTTCAGGGGTATGTCACATTGGGCCTGTTCCAGTCGGGTCCATAGTTTTGTGGTCTGGTGACGGTTCCAGTCAATAAGTCTGGTCAAGTAGATGGCTTGGTAATATTTGCGAAGATCCGTATTGTTTTGACAAGGTGAGCTGACGTTTATCAAGTCTGGGCCTTTTATGTGCCCATATGAAGTTGAAGAGTAATGCAGCGTACACAAAATTGGAATTCCGGCCAGAAAAAGACAGATGACAGCTTTTCATCGGAAAATGCGACCGTGTGTATGCTCTATCGGAATTTAGCTGTCCGAATTTCCGCCAAAAATTGATAGCATGTTCTCAATTTTCCCAACGGAAAAAACTTTCTATCAGTAATTCTGATCGTGTGTATGCAATTCTTACACGCCAAAAATCACGCATGCTCAGATTCAACTACAAGACAGAAGCTATTGGCTACTGGCTATTGAACTTCCTTTTTCTAGTCCCATCGTACGTGTTGTACATCACCGCATTATAAACGATCGGAATTTGATGTGACCGTGTGTAGGCAAGACAGCTTGAGCCGAATTCTGTCGGGAAAACCATCAGAACTTTTTCCGACGAGAATTCCGATCGTGTGTACGCGGCATAAGGCTCTGGTCTGGTCAAAGTAGTGTGATGGGATTTGAATGTGGAGGGCTTGTAAAAGGTATAGAAATTTAGGGAGAATGCACGATGTTGCATCTATCAAACCAGGAGTGTAATCCCCGTGTGCCATTTAGTGAGCAGGGTTCTAATCTCCACCAATAGCGGGGGGAAGTTCAGGGCATATACTTGGGATAATTTGGGAGGAATATGTGTGCCCAGATACTTCAGGGCTGTGTTTGTCCATTTAAATTTAAAGTTAGTTTGTAGAGTCTTGAGGAGCCGTGGGGGAATTCCTACACTCATTGCTTCGGATTTATTAAAGTTAATTTTCATATTGGAGATATTACCATAGGATCTGAACTCTTGTAGTAAATTGGGGAAGGAGATCACTGGGTTAGTGAGTACGAAGAACATGTCGTCTGCGTATGCGGCAATCTTCTGTTGTGAGTCCCCAAGAACCACTCCAGTAATGTCCGGGTTGGCACGCACAGTACGCAGGAAAGGTTCCAATGACAGGGCGAAGAGGAGCAGAGACAACGGGCACCCCTGGCGTGTACCCTTCTTAATCACAAAGGGCTCCGATAGAACACCGTTGACGTGAACCCGCGCCGATGGGTTGGTGTAAACTGAATTTATCCAGGTCATCATCGTGTTCCCAAAGCCTATGTGTCTCAAGACAGGTCATAAATTGCCAATCCATCCTGTCAAAGGCTTTCTTCGCGTCCGTGCTTAAGAAGATGCAGGGAGTCTTATTCCTGTTGGCCACATGCAGGAGATTGAGCACTTTAATAGTGTTGTCTCTCGCTTCCCTAGTTAGTAAAAATCAAGGATGGGAGATGGCGTTGGATCCTAGTGGATAGTAATTTCGTAAAAATTTTTAGGTCCGCATTGAGTAGTGAGATCGGTCTGTAGCTTCCACACTGAGAGGGGTCTTTCCCCTCCTTAGGGATCACCGTGATACATTCCATGAGAGATTCTCGTGGGAATGATGTATTGGAGCCTAATGAGTTGAAAAATTTGAGCATGTATTCCCCTAGGGATGGTAGTAACATTTTATAATATTGGGCAGTGAACCCATCCGGGCCTGGGGCTTTCCCTCACTTTGCCGCCCCTACCGCCGCTTGTATCTCTTCTGTGGTTATGGGCACATCCAGTGACTCACATAATTCGGATGATAGTTTGGGCATGTCAGAATTGATCAGATAATTCTCAATTTGGGGTAGTGGAGAAGATGGTGTCTGTAGGTTGTAAAGGGTTGCATAGAATTCTTTGAATTCTCCTGCTATATCCCGTGGGAGTGTAACCTTCCAGTCGTGGGGTGTAGTAAGGTATGACATGTAGTTTGCAAGTACTGGATCTTTCAGTGTCTTGGCCAATAGTCTACCACACTTGTATCCTGACTCATACGATATCCGTCGACATGACTGTATCGCCGCCTTAGCGCGTAATTGCATTAGGTCAGTAATTTTAGTACGTAGAAGCAAAATCTCCGCTTCACCTGAAGGTGTCTGGGCATGTTTGTGTCTGGCTTCAGCTAGGTGTAAGTCATTGAGCAAGGAGATCATCTTTGCAGTGCATTGTCTCTTAATGCATGCCCCATGTTTAATAAGAACTTAGCGGATAACCGCTTTGTAGGCTTCCCACACAATACCGGGGTTACTGTCAAGGGTATTGTTGTTGCTAAAATAGCAATCTAGCTCTCTGACCTTTAAGTACTCCTTCATCCTGTAACAGACTTTCATTTAGTCTCCACGTCCTTCTTTTGGTGGTGAGGTTGTCTGTCAGGGAATAGGATAGTAAGACGGGGGCATGGTTGGACCACATAATAGACCCTATGTGTAGGAATGTAATGTACATACTGATAATCAGAAAATGTCTCTTTGCTTATGTGTATACATGTTTCTATGCAACTCCTTACTTATTATGTAGTATACAGATTGGCTCTTAAAGATGGCGGGTACCCCCTGCTTCCCACGCATTAGAAGAATGCATATGAGGTAACAGAACCAGCTTCAACCAAATTTCAAGCATCAAGTTTCTCCATTTCTCTTGTATTTTAACCAATAAGATGTACCAATTAGACTGACATAGCAATGACGTATCTTTCTGTATAAAATATTAACACCGCCCACGAATAAATCAGAAGTTAGAAGTAACCGAGGTGAACGTGTCTCAGAGAGTGTTTACTTCTAATGTGCTTTCACATTTATACTTTTTAATTAGAAACAGCAGCAGATAACCTTGAACTAGATTGTAGTTCTTATCCATTTCACCTATTGAGGAGTCTCTAATGGCGTGTAATTGGGCAAGAGGTATTAGAAAGTAGTCAATCCTGGAATACTGTTTATGAGGCGTAGAGTAAAATGTATAGTCCCTTTCAGTCGGATGTAGTAGTCTCAACGCATCAATCAACTGTGCTTTATGTAGGGAATGAGAAATGCATTTCCTAGTGTTGGGAGTAATGGAGGAATGTCCAGAGGAAGTATCCTCTACAGGGATCAATAGAGTGTTAAAATCACCTCCTATAATCAGTTGACCTCTAGTGAATTCCAGTAGGGTATCTAGGGTCCTAGCAACAAACTGGTCTTGGTGGCAGTTAGGTGCGTATATGTTTGCAATTGTTACCTCTACTCCTCCAATCGTACCTGTCATGAAAAGGTCCACCCGTTGGTGGTGCTGTTGATCTCTTGGATTGCAGTACCAGTGTCCACCAGCGGGTGTCTTCTAACACCCAGGGCCTGTAATAAGAGGACCTACCTCCTGGTGGCACTATTGGATCCCTGGACTGTAGTACCAGCGCCCACCAACGGGTGTACTCCGGCAGTCCTCTAAATCCTCCATATGCAGCTGCAAATCCACGGCCGTGGTCGCCTGAGACTCTCAGGCATGTTCCAGTTCCGACACCCGCTGCGTGAGAGACATAATCGTAGCCTCCCCCGATTCCACCCGGTCTGATAGAGCCTGTATTTCCTCCTTGACTTTCTGTATGTCATGGCTGTGCGCCTCTTCCATGCGGAGGATGAGTGACTCAATGTCAGATTTCGATAGAAGGGCTTTGAAGTCAGATTTAGTGGGCAGAGCCTGTAAGATAGCTTGCAGGTCATCGGGCAATATACTCATCTGCTGCGACAAACTAGCCATGTTGGTGTTGGGAGGAACGGTTGTCTCCGGGGGAGGGTCAGAAGTGGTGTACTGTACAGAAGATGCCGGGTCGATTCACCACTGTATATTGCACGTGGCGTTGTGGCAATGGCGCCTTGAGAGATCTTATGCGGGTCTTTGAAGTACCGCTGGATGCTCCTCTGCGGGGTCTGTGAGCGGGAGCCGCTGGCCGACGATCTTGTTCTGTATCTTTTGGAAGATATCATGCCTTAAAGATCACCTGTGGAAGCCGTCATATTTAGCTGAATGTGACGGGGAGATCAGGAGCTCACAAAAAACACCTCCTCATTTGGCCATTGCCCCCCCAGTGGGATGTCATTTTTATATAAAAGTGCACAGTAAGATATCATTTTTATATAAAAGTGCATAGTGGAGATCAAATTTATATAAAAGTGCATAGTGGAGATACATTTTTATAAAAAAGTGCATAGTGGAGATACATTTTTATAAAAAAGTGCATAGTGGAGATCAATTTTTATATAAAAGTGCATAGTGGAGATCAATTTTAATAAAAAAGTGTATAGTGGAGATCAATTTTAAGTGAAAGTTTAATTTCTTTATTTTATCATTATTACACACCAATTATTTTTTTCCATTTTTAACCCTTTCACTGTGAAATCAAATGTTTTTTTCCTTTCATTTATGAAACCAATTCTTCTCCCCCTTTTTCTTTGTAACCCTTTCACTGTCAAACCATATTGCTTTTTCATTTTTAACCCTTTCTTTGCAAAAACAAAGATTTTTTTAAAGTTGTTTTTAACCGCCAAACCAATTTCTTTTCTTTTTTTTTAAACCCCCTCCTCCCCATTTTTAGCTCTTTCACATCCAAAAACCATTTTTTTTTTTTCACATTTCTTGCCCATATGTTAAAGTATAACTAACAGAAAACCTGTTTATTGTTGGTTTTGGATGGAGTGGAGAGGGATTAGAACCCCTGTCAGGTTTTTATTGCTGTCTGTGCCCCCTTTAGGGAGATTCATTCTCTTCAACTGCCAAATCTTTTTTTTTCCTCTTTCAGTTTTTAACCCTTTCACTACCAAAGTATACTGTTCATTTGTTTCAACCCTTTAACTGTCAAACCAAGTAACCCCCCCCCCACACACACACCCACACACACACACACACTTTAACCCTTTCACTGCCAAATAATTTTTTCCCAATTTTTCCCCTATGTTAAATTATAAAAAAAGGAAAATGTTTTTATTGTTAGTGTTACGGGGGTCTCACTGTTGCTATGGAGATAAAGGGTCTCGCTGTATAATTGGTGTCTCCACAGAGGGCTGTACAAGCCCGGAAGACCCCCCTCCACCAACAAACCTGTCCAGGGGATTGGTAGGAAACCTGCAGGTATTGGCAATGGAGAAAAGGAGTCTGCAGAGCCAATCCAACAGGTAGGCCATGTGATAATGATCAGTCAATACAGGAGACATTGCAGCTGTTCTCAGTCATCTATTTCCATCCTGTATATTGTACAGTCACACCAGTCCCTGCCCCCAAGGAGCTTACAATCTAAGCTCCCTAACTCATATTCATACACATACTAGGGCCAATGTACCTCCCAGCATGTCTTTGTAGTATGGGAGGAAACCCACGCATGCGCACGGAGAACATGCAAACTCCAGGCAGGTGGCGATGTGGTTGGCAATTGAACCGATGACCCCGGTGCTGCCAGGCAGAAGAGCTAACCACTTAATTCCTCTAACTTGTGGTGGGACTGCAGCTTTTTGCTGTATGTTTCTGTACAATGTAACAGCTCCTATGCTGCACTGCATGTGGATTAAGTTGGACTCGTAGGAAGATCTTAGTCTGCCAAAGACAAGCAGTTACTCATTAGACCATTTTAGATTTAAATGTAATTTTATTAAAAAGCTAAAAGACAGAAATGAGAGTGAAAAGAGAATAGTTTGTATAGAGAGGGAAGATGGTGGGAGGAACGGCGGTGCTGGATGAACTGAGCTGGTGCCGGTCTGGGCACTGGAATGTGGAAGCAGAAAGATTGTGGGAGGAGCTTCTAAAGGGGATTTATTAATAAAAGCGTGTTGTACAATGTAATTTCCTTTTTGGGTGATTAGTGGAAATCCATTGAGGGGAGAATATATCTTTTGGATGAAGAAACGCTGATTTGGTGGTTTTTGGTGATAGAATAATGTGTGATTGGCCCAGAGGTCCTCGGGGGTTCTGGGGGGAGGGGTATTAGCACCATCAATGGCGGAGGGAGCACTTTTTGTATTGAATTTTAGGCCTAAATACAATAGCACAGAATTTTCTGGATGAACATTTTCAAGGACTTTTTGGTTTTTTCTTTTTCAAGTTTTTCACAAATCTGGATATTGATTTAATGATGTAATGCACGGTATTATTTTCATATGTCTTTCACAAATGTGAATATTTAGGATTTATTGTATGGTGGTGAATGATATGGAAATGACACAACTAGATATTGTTGGTAACATAGATCAGCAGTTAGTAGTGAGGAGGATCAGCGCTGACTTTATTTTGGTTTTTTATTCATATATTTATGCCGTCTATTTTACAACTCAGGTTTATAAACAAGTAAACAAACTGGTTGCTATGACAACAGTATTGTTTACCTTTCTAGCTGATATTTCATGTAGAGGGCCCTTATGTTTCCTTCTAAATCTAAACAACCTTGTTGCCATAGCAACCGGTTTGTTTACAAATCTGAGCTGTTAAACAGACAACAGGAGGATGTGTTTTTTTTTTACAGCTTAGGTAAGTAAACAAAATAGTTGCTGTGACAGCAAGATTGTTTACCTTTCTCTAGAACAAGTTTACATACATGTTACCAACAGCAACCAATCAGAGGTTGAGTGAAGAAATGACAGTGTTTGTTATGAGGGTAGTTGGGGGGGGGGGGGGGGGTGGCGTCTTGTAAAGCCCCTGGATTGTTTATTATGGGAGAATACAGAGACTGAATCTACGCGTTGCCTGTTTGATCCATTGCTTTATGTCCGCTCTCCATCACTAATTGGGAAGAAGTGCTAAATGAACATGTAGTGATGCAGAAAACATGGAAGCCAGAGCCAACCAGGAGAATAGCATTTTCAGAAGGCGATCAGCAAAGGCAGCCTGCATATTTCTCTTAGTATGGGTTCCCTTGTAACCATTTGAGTAAATCCTAGTGGTAGCCAAAATCATTCATCTCTTCAAAGAGACTCTGCAATCCAAGATTGCCACTGTGTGTACAGTAGATGCCCCTCCCATTATATATTGCTATGGGAGAGATTCTGCTCACTTCCTGCCCATCTCCACTATGGGGACCCCAGACAGTGAAAAAGATCTAAACCACTCCCACTTTACTATTCTGACCAATCAGATTCTGGGATTACACCATGGAAATGGAAATACATTTATTATCCATTATGATTGAATCATTTCCATTGAAATCCACTTCCCCAAATGTGACATATTTGGATAGTGGAGATCAATTTTTATATAAAAGTGCATAGTGGAGATCGATTTTTATATAAAAGTGCACAGTGGAGATCAATTTTTATCTAAAAAAGTGTATAGTGGAGATCCATTTTTCATAAAAATGCATAGTGGAGATCAACTTTTCTAAAAGTGCATAGTGGAGATCTATTTTATATAAAAGCATATAGTGGACATCGATTTTTATATAAAAGGGCATACTGGAGATTGATTTTTATATAAAAGCGTATAGCGGAGATCGATTTTTATATAAAAGTGCATAGTGGGGATTGATTTTTATCTAAAAATGCATAGTAGAGATCGATTTTTATATAAAAGTGCATAGTGGAGATTAATTTTATGTAAAAGCGCAGAGAGGAGATCAATATTGATATAAAAGTGCATAGTGGAGATCAATTTTATATAAAAGTGCATAGTGGAGATCAATTTTTATATAAAAGTGGATAGTGGAGATAGATTTTTATATAAAAGTGCATAGTGGAGATCAATTTTTATATAAAAGTGCATAGTGGAGATCAATTTTAGATAAAAGTGCATAGTGGAGATCAATTTTATATAAAAGTGCATAGTGGAGATCAATTTTTATCTAAAAGTGCATAACGGAGATAGATTTTTATCTAAAAGTGCATAGTGGAGATCAATTTTTATATAAAAGTGCATAGTGGAGATCGATTTTTATATAAAAGTGCATAGTGGAGATCGATTTTTATCTAAAAGTGCATAGTGGAGATCAATTTTTATATAAAAGTGTATAGTGGAGATCAATTTTTATATAAAGGTGCATAGTGGAGATCAATTTTATATAAAAGTGCATACTGGAGATCAATTTTATCTAAAAGTGCATAGTGGAGATCAATTTTTATCTAAAAGTGCATAGTGGAGATCAATTTTTATCTAAAAGTGCATAGTGGAGATAGAATTTTATCTAAAAGTGCATAGTGGAGATAGATTTTTATCTAAAAGTGCATAGTGGAGATAGATTTTTATATAAAAGTGTATAGTGGAGATCAATTTTTATATAAAAGTGCATAGTGGAGATCGATTTTTATATAAAAGTGCATAGTGGAGATCAATTTTTATATAAAAGTGCATAGTGGAGATCGATTTTTATATAAAAGTGCATAGTGGAGATCGATTTTTATATAAAAGTGCATAGTGGAGATCAATTTTTATCTACAAGTGCATAGTGGAGATTAGGGATGAGCCGAACACCCCCTCGGTTCGCACCAGAACTTTCGAACGGACCCCAAATTCATACGAACTTTAGAACCCCATTGAAGTCTATGGGACTCGAACGTTCAAAATTAAAAGTGCTAATTTTAACGGCTAATATGCAAGATACTGTCCTAAAAAGGGTTTGGGGACCTGGCTCCTGCCCCAGGGGACATGGGTCAATGCAAAAAAAAGTTTTAAAAACGGCCGTTTTGGTAAGAGCACTGATTTTAATGACGATTAAAGTGAAAAAAAAAGTGAAATATTCCTTTAAATATGGTGCCTGGGGGGTGTCTGTAGTATGCCTGTGAAGTGCCACGTGTTTCCCGTGTTTAGAACAGTCCCTGCACAAAAACATTAGATTCCCAAAACCAATCTCACCCATCACAACAACTGAAAACTAAACTACAAATATTACGACAGGAACTCAGAACGACTTTATTGGATACATTTGAAAAACATACTAGAAAACTTAAAGCTAAATATTACCATACTAGCAACAAAGCAGGAAAAAACATGGCACTTCGGATCAAAGGCAGATATTCCAAATCAAAGATTCCATATCTATACCACCCTATTACTAGAGAAAAATTGCAAGACCCCCAAGACATAGCGAATGCATTTAGCTGTTATTATAGCTCCCTTTACAATCTTAAAGATGATTCTCAAACTCCCACACCTACCCCAAAGATAATAAGTGATTTCTTAGATACTATTAGTCTCCCATCATTAACTACTGATCAAATCTCTGATCTTAACGTCCCATTTTCGTGGAAGAAATTGCTAGAACTATAGACTCCCTGCCCAACAATAAATCTCCGGGCCCAGACGGAATGATAGGAGAATACTATAAATTACTTCGAGATATACTGACTCCAAATCATCCAAATCAGAATTTCCGGCTGAGATGCTTCAGGCCTTGATCATAACACTGCCGAAACCAGGCAAAGATCCCAATGCTCCCCAAAATTTCAGACCGATTTCATTATTGAACATTGACATCAAAATATACGCCAAAGCAATAGCGAATCGACTGATGAACTACATACCAGACCTCATTCACAAAGATCAATCTGGCTTTACTAAAGGTCGACAATCTTCAGATGCAACAAGACGTCTGATTGATATTATACACTTCACTGAGAGACATCAAACGCCTTCTCTGCTCCTTTCTTTGGATGCAGAGAAGGCGTTTGATAGGGTCCATTGGAACTATTTACAGTCAGTGCTTTTAAAATTTGGCTTTTATGGAAATATTTTATCGGCAATTTTTGCACTGTATAAGGGCCCCTCAGCGAGAGTATACACAAATGATATGATGTCTAGGCCCTTTGGCATCTCGAATGGAACACGACAAGGTTGCCCCTTATCTCCTTTAATATTTAATTTAGCCATCGAACCTTTAGCAGAACGTATACGATCTGACACAAAACTATCTGGTATAAAAATTGGGCAAATAGATAATAAAATAAGTCTGTTCGCAGATGACATAGTGCTTATAGTGTCTGATCCTATTTCATCTCTCCCGAATCTCCAAAATATACTAACGACATTTGGAGCAGCATCATATTATAAAATCAATGAAACTAAGTCCAATATTTTAGACCTAGGATTAGATAACACAACCAGGCAGTTATTGTCTAATAAATACCCCTACCACAGGAAAGACGAGGGGATTTCTTACTTAGGAATCACTCTCACTAACAAAACAAAACAGTTATTTAAAACAAACTTTTTACCATTTAAGAAACATTTTGAAACAGATCTGACAACACTTAGTAAATTCGAATTTACATGAGCTGGTCGCCTGGCAGCTTTCAATATGATGACCTTACCAAAATTATTATATCAACTCAGGTCCCTTCCAATATGTATCCCTAAATACTACTTTAAATCCTTACAAAGCAGTTTGGGAAAATATCTATGGAATGGCAAAAAATCCCGTTGCGCATACCATATATTAATTAAACATAGAAATATAGGTGGTGCGACCATACCTGATCTACAGGATTATTATGACGCAACTCTTTTGACCCAATTTCAAGAATGGTTCTTGCCTACTTTATGGGGACAAATTGATAAAGACATCACACGACAGCCTAATATGCAATTCTGGTTACTTAGTAGGAAAATTAAGTCCACAATTACAGCTCAATACCCACCAACGGTGAAAGCGACGCTACACTCTTGGCAGAGAATCATCACATACAAATGGGATAAAACTCCAATCACAGTGTTAAACCCTCCTCTAACAATCATACCAACATTAATTTCTGGCGTACAAATACACGACTGGAATTTGGGTCGGGATATCAAACTTGGTTCCTTCTTCCAACAGGGCTCATTAAAGTCTTTTTCTCAGTTAAGTAATGAATTACAGCTTCCGAATTCTGAGCGATCTACATATATTCAAATAGAAAAGTGTCTGCTACACAATCCACAACTCAGAGCTTCAATCCCGGTTAAAATATGGTCTTTCCTCAATAACCATGCCACCTCATAGAAAGGAGTAGCTACAATATACCCAATTCTAGGGGAAAAAAACATACCCAGCAAACTACCTTCCTTCCTTAAATGGGAACAAGATTTGGGGCAAGACTTTTCAATTAAACAATGGATGGCTTCCCTACGAAGCATATATAGGGCCACTGCATGTGTTACACTATGGGAACTGGCACAAAAAATTGTTCAAAGACAATACCTGACTCCACATATCCTAGCAAACTTCAAGGGGAACTCGTCACCTAATTGCTGGAGAAATTGTACCCAATTGGGGACCCTATTTCATATTATGTGGGACTGCCCAAGCTTACATAACTACTGGTAGGCAATCTCCCATTTACTCACTTCCGTAACAGGTATTGTCCTTCAACTTTCACCAGAACTAGCCATTCTGAATATGAATTTACATACGATTCCCACACAATATCGTAAAGTAGTAACACATATACTTTTAGCTGCGAGACTATCCATAACTAGAAAATGAAAAACTGACTCTCTTCCTACTATGACAGAAGTTATAGAATTAACCCAACTCCACCACTCCTACGAATTGTTATTTCCTAATGACAAATCCCTATATATTAAGGAACAACAACTATGGGAACCTTGGAGTACATGGTACAAAAATTATACTTCCACAATTTAGATAATGCTGATTCTTTAATCATATAGAAGAAAGAACTCCTGTGCGTTTTAATTTTTTATTTTTTTTGGATGGCTTTAAAAATAATTTCATAAAGTGACAAATATATCACATGTTTGTTTATCTGAATTGAGCTGCGGAGTAAGAATAGATCTTTATTTTCCTTCATAAAAGATAACTACTGTGTTTGAATTTCCTTTAGGATGTTGGACTAGGTACTCCAAGACACAGATAGATCCCTGTGAGAGGTGTCTTGGGGTCCAGAAGTGGCCATTATCCATATCGCTATTTATAAATCTTACAATAATTATATTACGGACTTTATTGTACAAATTCTAAGAGACTTACTCTTGTTCGAGTCCCTTTATGACTATGAATATTAGATACTTGGGAATACTACTTTATTCTTTATTGTGGATTAGTTGCTATATTGTGCTGAGAAAACCCTGTCACTACATTATACTGTGTTATGTTACTTTTATTACTATATATTATTTTTTTTTGTTTTGTAAACCTTGCTGTAACTAACTCTGCTAAAAATCTCAATAAAAACATTTGAAAAGAACAGTCCCTGCACAAAATGACATTAAACGGAAATAACACCATTTAAAACTGCTTGCGGTTTTAATGTTATATCTGGTTCCTGCAATATGGTTGAAAATCATTGAGAAAAATGGCATGGGTAGCCCTCCCTGCCCATTACCAGCCTATTTGGGTTTTGTACGCATATTAAGGGGAACCCTGTACCCATATTAAAAAAAGGAAATGCGTGTGGCCCCCAGGCCCTATATACTCAGAACAGCAGTATACAGGCGGTGCAAACAAGACAGGGACTGTGTAGGTTTGTTGTGTTAAGTTGAATCTGTTTGTAATTTTCAACTGGTACATTTTTAAAGTGTAGCTCCAGTCAAAAAAACTATTTTTAAGCTTTTTGGAAAACATAGGGAAGGGTTATCACCCCTGTATAATTTGTTTTGTCGTCCATCTTTTTTCATCTCACTTGCTGTTGTCTCCTTCCGTTTGCAAGTAGGAGATGTTTGTAAATTGGATGTTTGAAAGTAGGGGCCTGCCCTATATGCTCTGCAGAAATGGCGGAACAAGGTGTTGGTTTTGCCACAACATTGTAAGCCCTCAAAGTGACTCTTGGAGGGCGCTGGAGCGCCCTGCTGTGAACGATTATATCAAGAATTGTAATTTCATGCCATTGTTGAACAGTGGTAGAAAAATTGACCTTTGGTGGTTGTGGTGCTGGTGCCACAACACTATAAGTCCTCACCATTACTCTGGGTGGGCACAGGAAGGGGCCCTCCTGTGAAATATTATATCAAGAATTGTAATTACATGTCCCTGTTAAACAGGGGCAGAAAAATTTGGCCTTAGGCACTGGTGCTGGTGCCACCACACTGCAACCTCTTCCATATACTCTAGTTTTATTGCAGGAATTAGCCCTGCTGCAAAACATTGCATCAAAAATTGTAATTAAACGCCCCTGTTAAACAGGGGCAGAAAAATTGGGCCTTAGGCACTGGTGCTGGTGCCACCACACTGCAACCTCTCCCATATACTCTTGTTTGATTGCAGGAATTAGCCCTGCTGCAAAGCATTGCATCAAAAATTGTACTTAAACGCCCCTGTTAAACAGGGGCAGAAAAATTGGGCCTTAGGCATCACCCAGAACCAGAAATGTTCTTCCAACATATCAGCGGAGGAGGAAGAGGATAGACAATCAACATAACAGGACAGTCACTCAGCATCAGCATAGGCAGTCTTGAAGGGATGTGATATTTCACAAAAAAATTATTCTGTTACATCAGCTTCAGGTGCTTGGTAGCTGTGGGTGATCCAAGACTGATTCATCTTGATGAAGGTCAGTCGATCAACTGATTCGGTGGACAGGCGCACACCCTGTGATCGGTAACAAAGCCACCAGCAGCACTGAAGGTGCGTTCCGAAAGAACGTTGGATGCAGGACAGACCAGTAGCTCAATTGAATACTGTGCAAGCTCTGGCCAGTGATCCATCCTCAAGACCCAGTAAGCCAGAGGATTTTTCGGTGGGAAAGGTGTCCAAGTCTGACCTTGCCCCTAGGTATTCCTGCACCATGTAAATCAGACGCTGGCGATGGGTGCTGGAACCGATCATACCTTGGGGCTGCGGACTAAAAAATTGTCTGAAAGCATCAGTCAGACGGCCACCTTCTCCACCGCTCCTTCTGACCGATGCCTCAGCAACACGTTGTCCAGGACCAGGAGTTTGTAACCTCCCAGTCTCTGGGAACGCGTTGCACAGACCTTTCTGCAAGGCCTCCCGGAGCTGTCTCATCCTCTGCTCCCTCTGCGATGGCAAGATAAGGTCGGCAACCTTACCCTTGTACCGTGGATCAAGGAGAGTGGCCAGCCAGTAATGGTCCCTCTCCTTGATCCGAAGAATACGAGGATCCTTCCACAGGCTTTGCAGGATCAGGGAGGCCATGCAGCGTAGGTTAGCTGAGGCATTTGGTCCGGAGTCCTCTGGGTCACTAAGGACAACATGATCCGCAGCTACCTCCTCCCAGCCACGTACAAGTCCACGTGTTTCTTGGGACTGTAAATCATCCCTACAAGACTGCTGCTGCTGATGCTGAGTGCCAGCCTTCACCTCCATGCTGACACAATCATCCTCCTCCTCCTCTTCCTCCTCCTCCTCCTCATCCTCTTCCTGTGTGATGGGTGGCACAGCAGGAACACTGTCTGGATAAAGGGGGCCTTGAGAGGCAAGGAAGTCCTCCTCTTTCTGCCTCAAGTGCCCTGTCCATTATTCCACGCAGCGTATGCTCCAAGAGGTGGACAAGAGGTACAGTGTCACTGATGCATGCACTGTCACTGCTCACCATCCTTGTGGCCTCCTCAAATGGTGACAGGACAGTGCATGCATCCCTGATCATGCCCCACTGGCGTGGTGAGAAAAAAACCGAGCTCCCCTGACCCTGTCCTGGTGCCGTAGTCGCACAGGTACTCATTGATGGCCCTCTGCTGCGTGTGCAGCCGCTGCAGCATGGCCAACGTTGAGTTCCACCTGTCACATATAAGGCGGTTCTTGGGCAGGTTCAACTCCTTTTGGAGCTCAGCCAGCCGAGCACAGGCAATTAAATGATCGGCGGAAATGCACACAGACTTTCCTGGCCTGCTTCAGGCCATCCTGTACACAAAAAACAGGGAGAAGGTGCGCCAGACTAAGTGCAGTATAAACAATAAAGTATTTATTAAAATAAAAAACATACGGCCAAATGGCTACTCACAAAGGTCAGAGTGATTTAGGCATGTAAATTAGATAGGGATGTATCCATGTCTCAATCCGGTCCACGGGGTTTGCAGAGCTGATGGAGTATAAAAGCAGACAGGGGGGACGACAATAGGCTTGCCTCTGTGTTCCAAAAGCTGATTTGGAGCAGCACCTCTGTATTTCTAATAGTTTTCATCGGTTTCCAGCTTTGTTAAGCGTCGGATGGCCGGAACCGGAAGTGCGTTCCAGCGTGGAATGCAAGCTCTGGGATCCGGAAGTGACGCGTGGGCCAATCAGAAGACGCGTTTCACAACTTCAGTTGTTTCCTCAGTTCTCTGCTTTTATACTCCATCAGCTCTGCAAACCCCGTGGACCGGATTAAGACATGGATACATCCCTATCTAATTTACATGCCTAAATCACTCTGACCTTTGTGAGTAGCCATTTGGCCATATGTTTTTTATTTTAATAAATACTTTATCGTTTATACTGCACTTAGTCTGGCGCACCTTCTCCCTGTTTTTTGTGTTTTCGAATTCTTTAGAGAGCCCTGCTTCTCCTCTCAAGACTGTTGCTGCTGACGGTGCTTCTCCTATATTATTACAAATGCTATTGTTATTGACATTTTAAAATACTCATACTCAAATAGAGACTATACAGTGACTGATTCTTTGCGCCATCTGATCCCAAATATCTCTCAGGACATCCTGTAAGCCGGGGTACCTGCCCAAGAACCGCTGCACCACCAGGTTAAGGACGTGAGCTACACAGGGCCTGTCCCTGTCGGAGGGCGGAGAGGAGGTTGGTGCCATTGTCACAAACCACCATTCCTGGCTTAAGCTGGCGTGGCGTCAACCACCTCTCAGCCTGCCCCTGCAGAGCTGACAAAACATCCGCCCCAGTGTGGCTCCTGTCCCCCCAAACAAACCAGCGCAAGCACGGCATGGCATCGTTTTGCCTGCGTACTTGCGTAGCCCCTGGAACGCCTACGAAGCACCGCTGGTTCTGAGGACAGAGCACTGGAAGAGGCCATGGAGGAAGAAGAAGAGGAGGGGGTGGAGAAGAGAGGTGTGTCACAACCAATAGTAGCATTTTGGAGGCGTGGTGGCGGAACAACTACTGCACCTTGTCCTGCATCCTTCCCAGCTGCCAGAAGAGTGACCCAATGGGCCGTGAAAGACAAGTAACGTCCCTGTCCATGCCTGCTGGACCATGAGTCAGCGGTAATATGCACCTTACCACTGACCTCCCTGTCCAGCGAGGCAAGGACATTGCCTTCCACATGCCGGAATCGCCTTCCGTGAGAAAAAGTGGCGTTTGGGGACCTGCCACTGAGGAACCGCACATTGTACAAACTCACGGAAGGGGGCCGAGTCTACCAACTGAAAAGGCAGCAGTTGAAGTGCTAGCAATTTAGCCAAGCTAGCATTCAACCGCTGGGCATGTGGATGGCTGGGAGTGAACTTCTTTCGCCGGTCCAGCAGCTGGGGCAGGGACATTTGCCTGCTATAATCGGATGTGGGTGTACCGCTAGCAGAGTTCCCGGAAGCACTTGGCTGTGACACACCTAATTCTACACCTTCATTCCTCTCAGAGCAGGTTTCAGAGAGGACTGAAGGTCTAGTGGGGTTGGAGATGCCAGCTGATGAGGAGCAAGGAGAGGTCCGCTTTGTTCTTTGGTGTGGGTCTTTGAGGTACGCTTGCCAACGAACTGCATGGCAGGTCAACATATGTCTGGTCAAGCATGTGGTGCCCAAGCGGCTGATGTTTTGGCCACGCGAGATACGCTTGAGACATATGTTGCAAATAGCAGCGGTGCAATCTGATGCACTCGTCTCAAAAAAGGCCCACACCAAAGAACTTTTAGAATAACACGCAGAGGCAGCGCCCTGCACAGGCGGAGCTCTGCGGTGTGATTCAGTCGGTGTGCTGCCCCTAAGCTGGCCCCTGGAGGGCATCCTGCCTCGTTGGACATGTGCCGCCTCCTCCTCCTCCTCCTCTCTCCTTCCAGGCACCCACGTGGAGTCAGTGCCCTCATCATCCCCTCCCTCTTCATCGCTGTAGCAAACCTGGCAGTATGCTGCAGCTTGTGGAACATGACTGCCAGATTGCTGTCCTTCTTGAGCATCCCCTCTCTCTGCGCTCACGCTACTGCCTTCCTCTAGCTGAGTGTCATCATCAGAGCCCACAAAACACTGGGCATCCTCCTGGAGCATGTACCCAACACTGTGCTCAAAGAGTTCAGGAGACTCCTCAGGAGGACGTGGTGGGTCTAGGGAAGGAGTCACTGATGATGACATTGAGAGGAGGGAAGACGATGCGTTGGCAGCTGCTTTGCTAGTATCCTGAGACTGGGTGAGAGAGGATGAGGAGGATGAAGAGGGCTTGGTCATCCACTCTACCAAGTCGTTGGCATGTTGCGGTTCAACATGTCCTGCTGCCGAAAAGAAGGACAAGCGTGTCCCATGGCCACGTGCTGATGACAATGCACCGCGTCCACGACCAGCACTTTTGTCTCTAGACACAGAGCCTGCTTGCCCTCTTTTATCGGCTCGCACCTGTCTGCCTCTCCTTGCTGGCCTTCCAGACATGGTAATGGCCTGAAGGGAGTTGGGTAAAACAGCAGTGTAATGGAGTCACACAAAACCCACTAAGCCCTGCAGATGGCTCTATTAGAGAACAGCAATAAACGGTAGATACAGGTATATATTGTGCTGGAGTCACACAACACCCACTAACTCCTGCAGATGCCTTTATTATAGAACACCAGAGATAAAGGGGAATACTGTAATTGAGTCACACAACACCCACTAAGCCCTGCAGATGGCTCTATTAGAGAACAGCAATAAAGGGTAGATACAGGTGTATATTGTGCTGGAGGCACAAAAAACCCACTAACTCCTGCAGATGCCTTTTTTATAGAACACCAGAGATAAAGGGGTATATACAGATGTATACTGTGCTGTGGGCACACACAACTTCCAATAACTCCTGCAGATGGCAAGTGGGCTCAAATAGAGAAGAGCTATGTAGGTGGATATAGCGGAGTGTACTGGGTACAGAGCACGCAGACAGCACGCACAAGCTCCTAACACTACTGACTGCAAGCTCTATTATAAAAGATAGATCACTAGCTATATAGGTGAGGTGAATATAGCGGTGTATACTGCGGTCAGGGCACACAGACAACAACCACTACACAACAGCAAGATCGAAAATCGGCCGAAAACGATCGGTGTGTACTGTGTTGAAGGTACACAGAACACCCACTAACTGCTTCAGACGCCAACACACTACACTAGGCCGCCGCGCTGGCGGCCTTATATAGTGTGGGGCGTGTACTACACAGCCTGAGCTATGATTGGCCACAGGCATCCTGCCTGTGGCCAATCATGGCTCTCCTCGCTGCTGGCGCTGTGATTGGCCAAGCATGCGGGGTCACAGTGCATGCTTGGCCAATCATGAGCCAGCAATGCACTGCGATGACGCAGTGCATTGTGGGCTGTGAGCGCCACACGAATTTGGCGCGAATGGCCCATAACGTTCGGAATTCGCCGATGTTCGAGTCGAACGTATGTTCGACTCGAACACGAAGCTCATCCCTAGTGGAGATAGATTTTTTATCTAAAAGTGCATAGTGGAGATCAAGTTTTATCTAAAAGTGCATAGTGGAGATCAATTTTATATAAAAGTGCATAGTGGAGATCAATTTTTATCTAAAAGTGCATAGTGGAGATAGATTTTTATCTAAAAGTGCATAGTGGAGATAGATTTTTATATAAAAGTGCATAGTGGAGATCAATTTTATCTAAAAGTGCATAGTGGAGATCAATTTTTATATAAAAGTGCATAGTGGAGATCGATCTCCACTATGCACTTTTAGATAAAAAATCTATCTCCACTATGCACTTTTAGATAAAAATTGATCTCCACTACACTTTTAGATAAAATTCGATCTCCACTATGCGCTTTTATATAAAAATCGATCTCCACTATGCACTTTTAGATAAAAAATCTATTTTTATATAAAAGCGCATAGTGGAGATCGAATTTTATATAAAAGTGTATAGTGGATATCAATTTTATATAAAAGTGCATAGTGGAGATAGATTTTTTTATCTAAAAGTGCATAGTGGAGATCAGTTTTATCTAAAAGTGCATAGTGGAGATAGATTTTTATCTAAAAGTGCATAGTGGAGATCAATTTTTATATAAAAGTGGAAAAGAGGTAGATTGAAAATTGTGAAGGTAGGGGAGATGTGATAAAGAGCTCCCTATACCAATTCCAAATTCAATCATACCAAAAGCATGTTGGACTATACCGGTACTTAATTCAATACATAAAACTTCAGAAAATATATAATAAAATAGTACAAATTTTAATACAAGGAAAGAATTTTTTCACAAACAAAAAACAATATATTGATACAGCGAAACATATTATATTTAAAAAGCTAGTGTATCCCAGATTTCTTGGGTACAGTTACTCATAATCGAGTTCCGTTCTAGGAGTACATTTTGGAGATTCCTCGACTAGTTTCGCGGAATTTATCCGCTTCATCTGGAGGTAGTCTGAGAATTAAAATATACATTAGGAAATTCATACCTATTCATATACTTATACAGTCATATAGATATATATCGCAAAATAAGCAAGATCAAAAGAAATATACAATTAAATTTACAAAAAAGAAGGGATTGTAGGGGAATTTGTTACGAAGAACAAAGGGGAAAAAAAAAAAAAAAGGGGAAGCAGACGTCCGAGTCCCCTCAAATTTTCTCACCCCGGCGGGCATGGGGGATATAATGTACATGATGGGACATGGTAAAAACGGATATATTAAAAAAAAAAAAAAACCCATATAATGTAAAAATTGTATTATATAACCATAAATTAAGAAAGTGAAATTAATCAAGACTATATAGCTGTACCTGACAAGGAAAATGTCTCAATCCAGAAATTGGCAGTGTGTGGATCGCCATCTTGAGGATCCATGTTATCTGTAATTGCAGGATATAGAGACTAATATATTCCCCAACTGTGCAAAGTTGGTCAGTGGGGATGAATGCTCCTCAGTTTCAGCAGTTCAAAAGCAGGCAAAATATTCCTGCAATAAGTATAAAAATTAAGTATAATATAAATGGACACATCAAGGAGCCACATATAATATGAATAGGTAGTGAGGTGAACCATAATAGATCCAATAAGTGATCACATACCTGGTTTGCAGATGTCATGAGTGAAACTGAGGAGTAGCAAAATTCCAATCCATCATATAGAGTGCAGACCCATAACTAGCTGTCATGGTCGTCTCCGGAATCCAGTGGCTCATGGAAGACCTATCCACAGAATCCCTTCGTTGAGCGTTAATAGGTTTCCCTGGGGGGGGCGTGACCGGAAGTCGACCCGGATGGCAGCCTAAATCTCCTGCTCTCCCTCCAGCCTCTGCTACACCGCACCTACGGGGAAAATCCAGACCCATCCGATGGGGAAATCTAGGGCCACACGGTCCTCCAGCTCTAGGGGACCTCCCGCAGCCTCGTTGGGCACAGCCACGGACCTCCGGTCCTTCTTCTCCGCGACGGAGCTCCCGACCGACGGACCTCCCAAAATGGCGCCGGCGGCCGCAGCCGCGCCGGCGCGGGCTCCTTCTCCGGCCCGCAGGGCCCATCTGAACCTCCAGCACGGACCAGGGGATCGAGGGACACCGCGGCTGACATCCCCGGGCCCGGAGGCCTCCGGTGCGGTGAGTCGAACCCCGGTCCCGCCCGCCTCTGAGGCCGCCCAACTAGGCCTGCGGCCTACCACGCCGCCCACGCCGCCGCCAGGGCACAAGACTAGGCCCCCCCTGGGACCCTCTCTATCCCCATGCTGCTCGGCACCGCAGTCCCCCCACCGCACGCCTGCAGCTCTGGACACCGGCGGGGAGTTCCTGTGCGGGACTGGACGGATCGGGGAGGGGGGTGGACTAGGCCTGGGGCCCTCTGGCAGTAGGTCCCCCCTCCTCCAGACACTCAGTGCTCTTTGGCCTTGCCCAGGATGCTCCGGACGCCCCCAGACTCCAGTGCTGGGTCCGAGGGGTCCCCCCTTTCTTTTGCGGCTGAGGACTTCCCTGCCCTCCCCCCCCCTGAGGAGCCCCTGTCCTGGGCGTACCGGGGGCCCGGGGAATGGACGGACCCCTGCTGAATCCTGACTCGGGGTCGCCCCCACCTAAGTCTCAGAGGCTGGGCACCTCGGGGCACCCCTCCCCCCCACGCGGTCACGGGGGACGACCAGGGGTGTCGGCATACCCGGGGGGACCCGTAGCCCTTCCACCCCAGGATACCAGGGGACGACACCAGCCACCTCTCTTGGCCCATGCTTCAGAGTGGCCGGGGGTCTGGGATTCTCCCCCTGAGCATGCCCCCTCTTCTCGCACTGCTGGACCCGTGGACCCTAGGCCACTGTCGCCACGTCATCGCATAGACCGGGACGACCCGGGAGACATGACCACAACACCACCGCACCCTCAGTGGCAATTATACTTACAAGCGATCCCTACCAAAGAGGATTTTAAACAATTGATTGAAGATGTCAAATCCACGTGTCGGGCGGAAATACAAATGCTCCACTCTGGCCTTAAGCACCTTGCGGACAGGGTGGAGATGGCTGAAGAGGAGATACAAGAGGCCAAAATTGCGGTCCACAAAACCCAAACGCAAGGGGCTGAACACCATCTGCTCCTGAGAGATATGCAGCGCCATGTGGAGGACTTGGACAACAGGGGGCGCCGGCACAACATCAGAGTGCGTGGGGTTCCGGAGTCGGAGGGCCCGGAGGACGCTCAGATTATTTTGCAGGAACTATTCAACACTCTCCTCGGAGAACCCCCCACTAAATTTATTGAGATGGATAGAGCTCATAGGGCCCTACGACCCAAAAATGCTACTTCTGGCCCCAGGGACTTTATTTGCAGAGTCAACTCGTTCCACCTTAAGGAGGATATCCTGCGACAAGCCCGTTTAGCCCGTGAGGTGTCTTTCCGGAACCACCCAGTGCAACTTTTTCCGGACCTCTCCTGGATTACGCTGCAAAAACTTAGACTTCTCCAACCTTTGCTCCGTCTGCAAGACGCCCAGATCCCTTACCGCTGGGGTTTCCCATTTAGCCTCACTGCCAAGCATCAGGGTAAATCGGCCTCTCTGCGGTATCCTGAAGATCTGGCGACTTTCTGTGAAGATATGGGCATCCGCCCCTCCCGGCTTCCCGATTGGGACCTCATCGCTACTCAACCCACCCCTTCGACGCTGTGGCAAAAGGTTCCCTCACGCCAACGACCCAGAAACCGGGAAACGCAAAACAAACCTAAGAGACAAGGCCCTGGCTGAAGATCCCGGCCCTTCCTCCCCTTTTTTTTTTCCAAGTGACTCTTATCTTTTCTCATCACTGCCTGGTTGGCCCTCCGCGACCTGTTGCTGGTGGAGATGAAGTTTTGCAGCGTCCCTGACCGCTTAGCGGCATAGTGCTCGGACGTTGTATTGCCCTGGTTCCAGTTGCACTCATTACCCTTTCCCCTTTGGTGCCTTTTCAATAACTTACTGCACTTAGGCTGCTGGTTGGGAGATTCGGGAGAGTGGGTTCCCCCTTGCTCTCACGACCCTCCCCCTAACCCTTTTTTTTTTTGGGTTGTTTTTCTTTTTTCTTTATTTTATTCATCTTATTTATATTTTAGTGATTTTGCTCCTGTTCAAGTTTTTACACATTTTACGCTCCTCTATTCCTCCTTAGGACCTGAATGAGGAGACCTGGACTCCTATGCGGCCGCCAGGCCCAGGCCTCATGCGCTGGGTCTGGTGGCCCCCTTCTCTCACTTTCTATCTCCCCCTCTCTTCTCTCCTCTGTCTTCCTTCCGCTGCCTGCAGGGATCGGACACGTAGTGGCGGGGCCCTACGACCGGAATGCGTCTGCTCCTGGCTCCTGGCGGTCCCTCTTGGACGTTGTTACCGGGTAAGATTTATTAGACACAGACCGCTCTCCTACCCCCCCCCCCCCCCCCGGACTTGACTGATGGCTAAGATTCTATCTATGAATGTTCACGGCCTAAATTCAAACAGGAAACGGCATCTGGCACTAAGGGAGTTTAAACAGTCGGGAGCAGATATTATCCTGGTTCAGGAGACGCACTTTGACAGGGGGGGTCTTTTGCCTTCGCCTCCAGGAGCTTTCCGCTTGCGTATCTATCCTCGGGGTCCCATAAGAGGGCGGGGGTGGCTGTCCTGATCCGACAGGGAGCACCTTTTACCTATGTTGATCATTACAGCGATCCCCGGGGGGGCTTCCTGATACTTAAGGGTACGTGGCAATCACGGCCGATCACCCTGTGTACGCTATACGCCCTTAATGTCCATCAGCATAGCTTCCTCTCCAGGGTTTTTGCACGTCTATTTAAGGAAGACCACGGTTATTTGGTGGTGGGAGGAGACTTTAATCTGGCTCACTCGGCCACGGCTGATCGTCAGACGGCACCCACCCGCGCGCCCTCGCCTAGAGCCCTCCGGGATTCGAGGCTTTTTCGGCAACTCACTCGCCGCTATGCACTGTTTGACGCTTGGCGAGCTCTCCGGCCCGGGGATCGGCAGTACACATACTATTCAGCCCCTCACCATATGCACTCTCGGATTGACTATCTTTTCACTAATAATGCTACGTTGAGAGCGACGCGTGGCGCGTCTATCCTGCCGATCTCCTGGTCGGACCATGCCCCGATCTTACTCACCTTGGATTTAGGCCCCCCGATAACTCGGCCATATAATTGGAAGCTGAACACTTTCCTTCTACAGCACCTTCCCTCCCAATCGGAATTAGCCTCGACCCTGCGTCACTATTTTGTTGAGAACTTGACCCCAGACGTCCCCCTCCCCACTGTGTGGGAAGCCCACAAGGCGGTGATGCGTGGTAGATGCATTGCGCTTTCCTCGGCCTTGAAGCGGGATGTCGCGGCCACCAAGCTTAACACCGAGAAGGAACTTAGACAGTTAGAGCAGAAACTGCAGGCCTCACCGACGGTATCACTCCTTAGGAAAATTGTCAATTTGCGAATGGCGCTGGCGGACCTGGCGCTTCGCCGTGTTGAGAAAGCCCTGCTGAGGATCAAACAGACATACTATGATAGGGGCAATAAAGCACACTCCCTCCTAGCGTGGAAGCTCAAAGACAAAACCCTTCTCTCTGCTCCACACCAGATAAAAACTAGATCTAATGCGGTTGTTTCCCACCCCAAAGACATAGTTGATACGTTTGCTGACTTTAATGCGGAGCTCTATAATAGTCCTGACATCCCTAGCAACCCTGTGTCGGTGGAGGTTTCACAGCGTATACAGCAGTACCTGTCCGACAGTGCCATTCCCAAAATTAGAGATTCGGACTTGCTCATTTTGAACATGCCCGTCACGGAGGACGAAGTGGAACGGACCATTAAATCCCTCCCCGCACATAAGTCCCCGGGTCCAGACGGTCTGCCCTACGAATACTACAAAGCATTTTCCCCCCTCTTAACTCCGCATATGAGCAGCCTCTTTAATGCTTTTCTACAGAAAACACCCGTCCCCTCAGATATGCAACGTTCCTTCCTTACCTTAATCCCCAAGCCAGATAAGGACCCCATCCTTTGCGCGAATTATAGACCCATTGCGTTGTTAAACGCAGACCTAAAATTTTTTACTAAATTGTTATCTCTGCGCCTTAACAAGGTCCTACCCTCTTTGATCCACAAGGACCAAGTGGGCTTTGTCCCCCTCCGACAAGCAGGGGATAACACCCGGAAGGTGATAGACCTGGTCGAGGTGGCGAACAGGGAGGGAATGCCGTCCCTGCTCCTGAGCTTGGACGCAAAAAAAGCATTTGATAGATTGGGTTGGCCCTTCCTGTTCGCCACGCTGACCCACATAGGGATGGAGGGACCTTTTTTGCGGGCCATACAACATCTTTACTCCAACCCGTCTTCTCAAGTGAAGACCCCCTTTGCCACCTCTTCGCCCTTTTCCATCTCCAACGGTACGCGTCAGGGATGCCCGCTATCACCCCTACTATTCGCCCTCTGTATTGAACCTCTGGCGGCGTCTATTAGGCGGAACCAGGCTATAAGAGGGGTTCCAGTGCGAGGCCAGGAGTTTAAGATTTCGCTATTTGCGGACGACGTAATTCTTACTCTTACCCAACCCAGGATATCCCTGCCCAACTTGCATATGGAGTTGGATCGTTACAGTGCGCTATCGGGCTACAAACTTAATGCGTCGAAGTCCGAAGCCCTCCCGATTAACATTCCACCGCTGGAGATCCAACTTTCCCTACCACTGGGGGTCCACCTCCCTTCGATACCTGGGGGTAAACATCACCCCAACCTATACCTCCCTCTATCAGGCAAACTACCCATCCCTTTATGGAGACATTAGGCGTCTGTTGCTACAGTGGCGGAAACACCAAATCTCTCTGCTTGGTAGAATAGCCTCTGTGAAGATGGCTATCCTCCCGAAACTCCTTTATCTTTTTCAGACCCTCCCCATTCCAGTCCCCTCCTCTCACCTGAAAAAATTGTAAAGGGACCTACTTCGATTCGCATGGAACTATAAAAGGCACAGGATACCTCGCTCGGTCATGACCGCCTCCAAATCGGATGGGGGGTTAGCGTTCCCGGATCTAGTCAGGTACTATCAGGCTGCCCAACTCCGCGCGGTCGCTTCTTGGACTACCCAGAGGCCTCACAATCGCTGGTCGGAACTTGAATCCCGGTGGTTGGCCCCTATACACCCTAATAGTATGCTCTGGAGTGCGGCGGCAGTGGTTCCCCACCTGCAGAACCTGTGGCGTAGGTCTTCCAAGGCGTTTGCCCTGACCTCGGCTAAATCGCTCCTGACCTCTTTTATATCCAACCCTTGAGTGCCAGATAGCCTATCTCGCCAGATGCAACACCCCTGGTCCTCCCGGAACCTTTTCCATCTGAGATCTCTGGTGGATCCCAGATCTAGGAGACTACTGACTTACACTGAACTCCAATCCCAGTTTGACCTCCCCCGGCAGAGCTTCTATAGTTACTTACAAATCCGTCACTTTGCCCAGACCATCTCATCAGACCTCCGTTTCTCCCCGCCTACCATATTTGAAATAGTTGTCTCAGCAGGTACGGCACAGAGGGGGATGATCTCGGATATTTATAAAATAATTAACGCCTTTCCTATGGGTCTTAACGGCAAACATGCATATATGCTTAAATGGGAGGAGGCTCTGGGTGAAGTGTTCACGGAGGAGCAATGGCGGGTGATTTGGTCACAGGCATCCAAGAGCTCCATGTGTACGCTCTACCGGGAGAATGCATACAAAATATTGTTCTTCTGGTACATGACCCCGGATGTCCTGCACGCTATTTATCCTTCTACAACAGACCGGTGCTGGCGCTGTGTGGGGCATAAGGGCACCCTCATGCATATATACTGGCAATGCCCTCGTATAGTCCCTTTCTGGACGGAAGTCCGTACGCTCTTGGCTAGTGTCCTGGACCAACCCCTGGACTTGAACCCAAAGCACTTTTTACTGGGAGTCCCTTTCCCCAAACTGTCCAAATCCCTACAGAAATTATCCCGCCATATCTTGACCGCAGCGAGGTGTCTTGTTGCACTCCATTGGAAAAAAACGCACCCCCCTACCCCGGACGCATTATACGCTCGCATTAGAGACGTGGAGCTTATGGAGAGGATGACCGCCAGGATACAGGACCGGCTGGAAGCGCATGACGTAGTCTGGAATCCCTGGAATCTTAAGGGCGATCGACCCTGACAGGCAAGCGGAAGTTTTCGGATGACTACCCACCCCTACTCCCTCCTTTTCCTCTCTACCTCTCTTTCTACCTTTTGGTATCCCTTTCTTCTCTTTTTTTCTCTTTTTCCCTTCTTCCTTTCTCTTATTCCTATCTTTCTTCAAAACCCCCCCCCCGAGGGGGGGTGTTTGATTGGGTTAAAATGTATTATAAGTATCTTACACTATTAGTCGACACCTGTATCCTCGGATTGCCACTCTTGACTGGCTGTTGAGTTTTGAGGACTGGTTTATTATTGGTTGGACTTTATCCCTGTCTTACATGTGTTGCAGAACATGCTGTCTGTGAACAGCTCTACCTGGCCTGGCTTGTACCTGCTCCAGGTGGCTATATTATGTAGGCCAATATGCTCTTATGGTATGTTCTCCCCTGTAATTTTTCTGTTCTCTTTCTTTGGCTTCCCCAATGCTGTACTGAAGTGTCTGACGTGTAATGTTTCACTTTATACTAATAAAAAGTTATTTGACCAACAAAAATAGGTTTCCCTGGGCGCGCGTTGGCGCGAACGGACGCACGCGGGTGCGAGCAGGTACGAACGGGCGCACGCGGGTGCGCGAGGTTGCGAACGTGCGCACGCGGGTGCGCGAGGTTGCTAACGAGCGCACGGGGGTGCGCGAGGTCACGAACGGCTGCACGGTTTCAGGTGGGCGCACGCGGGCACGCCATGCGACCGTTCTTGGCGCCCAGAGGGCTTCTTAAGGAATCCGTTCTAGTGCCCCGGTGCTGTCCAGTCTACAGCGTTCCTGTGACTTACCTCTGCTTACCTGATTGTTCCTGCTCTGTTCTACCCGGCCTGTTCCTGACTATTCCTGCTTGCTGCCAGCCTTGACCCTCAGACTGTCTGACCACGCTTCTGCCTTCTCCTTTGTACCGTTGCTGCCGGCCTGTTGACGACCCGGCCTGTGTTTGACCCTGCTTGTTCTGCCAGCTGTTCCAGTTTGCCATCTGTGACCGCTGCTGTCTGCTGCCTGCCAGCGTCTCCAGTCTGCCATCTGTGACCGCTGCTGTCTGCTGCCTACCTATCAGCCGTTCCAGTGTGATCACCTGTACCCGCTGCCAGCCGCTGACTGCTCACCAGCTGTTCCAGAACCACCTACCAGTACCCGCCTCTGTCTGACGCCAGTTCCAGGGCCAATCCTACTATCACCTGCTTGGCACTTGTGCCCTCTGAACTCTAGAGTCCCTGTCCCCACTCCCAGGGAATCTCGAGCCAGAGGCTTACGAGAGGCCGCTCCCTGCACTCCGGGCTCCTTCCACCAGGTACGTGACAGTACTGGACAGCCATGTCCGAGCCCATGCAGGGAGCCTCTCCTATGGACGAGCTCTGCCGCCACCTTGCAGGACTCACTCAAGCGGTGAAGAATCTACAGGAGGGCTATAGCCAGCTGGAGGAACGGGTTCTGGCCCTGTCTACTTCCACTCCAGCTGCTTCCAGGACTTCTGTTACCCCTTCTGTGGTGATGTTGCCCCCTGAACCTAGGGTACCTACACCCGAGAGATTCTCTGGAGACCGTGGAAAATTCCGGACTTTTCGCAACTCCTGTGAACTTTTCTTTGCTCTCCAGCCCAGGACCTTCTCCCTTGAGGCCACCAAGGTGGGATATGTTATTTCTCTATTAACTGGCGAACCTCAGTCCTGGGCCCACCGCTTACTAGAAAAAAAGGATCCTTCCCTTGAAACCCTGGACATCTTCTTTCAGGCCATGTCGCGGTTATGTGAAGACCCACAATTAACCGCCACCGCTGAAGCGGCCCTGCATTCACTACAGCAAGGCCGCCGACCTGTAGAAGACTATGTGTCGGAATTCCGACGCTGGAGTTCTGACACAGATTGGAACAATGCAGCTTTACGTTACCAGTTCCGTATGGGCCTGTCTGAACCCTTTAAGGACGAGCTTGCCCGAGTGGGCATTCCAGAGACTTTAGAAGCCTTAGTGGAGCTCGCTATCCAAATAGACAGACGGCTAAGAGAACGTCGTTTGGAGCGGTCCTCGACAACTCCTCGTCCAGTGTGGATGCTTCCTCGGGTTCCCAGCTCTCCTCATCCTACCTCTTCTGCTGCCACCACGACGAATCATGATCTCCCCGAACCCATGCAGTTGGGCCTACTTAGGCCTTCCTTGACGCCTGAAGAACGCCAGCGCCGTCGGGTGGGAAACCTCTGTTTATACTGTGGAGAACCAGGACATTTTGTGCGCAATTGCCCTGCCAAGCTCCGTAAGTGCCTCTCCGTGTCTCCTGCCCTTACGTCTGACTTTCCAAGTACTACTTCCCATCTGACTGTGTCCATTTCCTTGCAGCTACCAGGAGGGAACGTCCGGACCAACGCCATTATTGACTCGGGAGCTTGCAGTGGCTTTATAGACTTATCTTTCGCCTCAAGACATAACGTTCCCCTTCGGCCCAGGGCAAAGGGACTTTCTATACATCTGGCCGATGGTTCCACTCTCAAGTCCGGTCCTGTAACCCAGGAGACTCAGCCCTTATTGACTTCCATTGCCGGGATCCACCAAGAGTTGCTGTGTCTGGATGTCATCACATCCCCCCTTTTCCCTATCATCCTCGGCATGCCCTGGCTGAGGGCACATAACCCCCAGATTGACTGGTCCACTGGAGAATTAAAATTCCTTTCACCTTACTGTCTCCAGCACTGCTTGTCGGAAAAGACCAGGCATTCTCCTCGTTGCTCTGCCTGGAAGTTGACGCAGAAACCCGTCGGGCTGTACCTCCTGCCTACCACGACTTCCTGGATGTGTTTAGCAAGAAGGGTGCAGAGACCTTACCCCCTCACAGGCCATATGATTGTCCTATAGAATTACTTCCAGGGGCAGAAATTCCCTTTGGGAGGATTTTCCCACTATCAGAGACTGAGTTGGTGGCTTTGAAAACTTACTTGGATGATAATCTAAGGAATGGATTCATACGTCCCTCCACTTCACCGGCGGGTGCGGGAATCTTTTTCGTGGAGAAAAAGGATCAAACCTTGCGCCCCTGCGTTGACTATCGGGCCCTTAACAAGATAACTATTAAGAATCGTTATCCTTTGCCACTTGTGCCGGAACTCTTCCAAAGACTGGGGTCTGCAGCAGTATTTTCGAAGCTGGATCTTCGGGGGGCCTATAATCTGGTTCGCATCCGTGATGGTGACGAATGGAAGACTGCCTTCCGTACTCGCTCTGGGCATTTTGAGTACCTGGTTATGCCCTTTGGTTTATGTAACGCCCCTGACACATTCCAGCACTTCATCAACGACATTTTCAGAGACTACCTAGACCTGTTCGTCATCACCTATCTAGACGACATCCTGATCTTCTCCTCCTCCCTGGCAGAACATCGGGAACACGTCAGGAACGTATTATCCCGACTCCGACTTCACGGCTATATGCCAAACCGGAAAAATGTACCTTCGAACAACGAAGTATTCAGTTTCTGGGGCTGGTAATTTCCGTAGATGGCATCGAGATGGACCCTCAGAAGATCTCCGCCATTCATGATTGGCCCGCTCCCACTGACAGAAAAGGGGTCCAGCGATTCATCGGATTTGCGAACTTTTATAGAAAGTTTATTAGAGGATTTTCTACTATTATAGCTCCCATCACGAGATTGACTAAGCAGGGCCTGAAGTTCCAGTGGTCCCCAGAGGCTCAAGAAGCTTTCACCGTTCTGAAGAACTTGTTTGTGTCGGCCTCTATTCTTAAACACCCTGGCCCGACTCGGCCTTATATTCTAGAGGTCGATGCCTCTGAGATCGCGGTTGGGGCGGTTCTATCACAAAGACATGGGCTTAGGTCTCGTCTGCACCCAGTCGCGTTCTTTTCCCACAAGCTATCCGAAGCAGAGGCGAATTATGACGTCGGAGACCGGGAGCTATTAGCCATCAAAGTGGCCCTCGAAGAATGGCGCTATCTACTGGAAGGGGCCACGCACCCAATCCTTATTTACACAGATCATAAAAATCTGGAATATTTGAAGTCCGCCAAGAGGTTGAGGCCACGTCAGGCCAGATGGGCTCTTTTCTTCTCCCGATTTTCATTCCACATAACCTATCGCCCTGGGTCAAAGAATACCAAACCGGACGCTCTGTCCCGAATGTTCAACGAGCCCGAGACTTCTCCCCATCCAGATACCATTCTGACCTCAGGGAACTTTCTCCTCCTTCAAGAAGATCTGCTGTCCCTGATCAAGCAGGCTTCCGCTAGTGCTGCTCCTCCACCTAACGTCACGCTTCTGGCCAAAGACGAACTCCTCTGGTATGAAGACAAAATTTTTGTTCCTCAGGAAACCCGGGTTCCAGTCCTCAGTTCATGTCATGATCACCCGCTGGCCGGCCATTTCAGAGCCCTTAAGACCTCCGAACTGGTTCAGCGAACCTTTTGGTGGCCGCAGTTGAAGTCTGACTGTAAAAGGTACGTGGAGGCATGTGTCACCTGCATCCGGAACAAAGGCAACAAGTCCAGGGCCTGGGGTCTGATGAAACCACTACCTGTCCCAGAGAGGCCTTGGCGGATGATATCGATGGACTTTATTGTGGAGCTACCACCGTCAGAAGGCTACTCCACAATCTTTGTGGTAGTGGACAGGCTATCTAAAATGGCCCACTTTTTGCCAATGAAGGGCACCCCCTCCGCTGCGGAAACAGCCAAGGTATTTATTAAAGAAATAGTGAGGTTACATGGCGTCCCTGCAAATATTACATCTGATCGGGGAGTGCAATTCACGTCCAAGTTCTGGAGGGCACTTTGTAGGGCCCTGAAGATCGATCTCTGCCTTTCGTCTGCTTATCACCCGCAGACCAATGGGCAAACGGAACGGACGAACCAGACGTTGGAGCAGTATCTGCGCTGCTTCTCGTCATTTTCTCAGGATGACTGGGCTCCTTTGCTCCCATTAGCGGAATTTGCTTATAATAACTCCATCCACTCTGCCACAAGTCAGTCCCCGTTCTTCGCTAACTACGGCTTCCATCCCTCATTTCTGTCCAACGACCTGCCAGAAAGCCCGGTACCAGCGGTTCAGGAGAGTATTGACTTCTTCAGCTCCAACAACAGACTTCTGCAGGAGACCATGACAAGAACCCAGAGATATAATAAGGAGGTTTTTGACAGAAAGAGAAGGGGAGAGCTTGAACTCAAAGTCAGGGATCAGTTTGGCTCTCCACGTTGAACCTGAAGATGGCTTGTCCAACCAAAAAGTTGGGGCCAAGATTTGTGGGTCCTTTCCCAATCGTGAAGAAGGTAAATGACGTGGCGTACGAGCTGAAATTGCCAGAATCGTTCCGGATTCACCCTGTATTTCACGTAGCTTTGCTCAAACCAGCCGTCCCAGATCCCTTTGACAGCCGGAGGGTTGCCCCACCTGAACCTGTGATCATTGACGGTGTATGAGGTGGAATCTATCCTGGACTGTAGGCGTAGACGCAATCAAGTTCAATTCTTGGTGAAGTGGAAGGGGTACGGACCCGAAGAAAACTCTTGGGAACCTGAATCTAACATTCACGCCAGAAGACTGATTCTCGCCTTTGAGAGGGCCCATCCGGGTAAAATGGCTCAGTTGGGCATCCGGAGGCTGCCCCTTGGGGGGGGGGCAATGTCATGGTCGTCTCCGGAATCCAGTGGCTCATGGAAGACCTATAAACAGAATCCCTTCGTTGAGCGTTAATAGGTTTCCCTGGGCGCGCGTTGGCGCGAACGGACGCACGCGGGTGCGAGCAGGTACGAACGGGCGCACGCGGGTGCGCGAGGTTGCGAACGTGCGCACGCGGTTTCACGTGGGCGCGCGCGGGCGCGCCGTGCGACCGTTCTTGGCGCCCAGAGGGCTTCTTAAGGAATCCTTTCTAGTGCCCCGGTGCTGTCCAGTCTACAGCGTTCCTGTGACTTACCTCTGCTTACCTGATTGTTCCTGCTCTGTTCTACCCGGCCTGTTCCTGACTATTCCTGCTTGCTGCCAGCCTTGACCCTCGGACTGTCTGACCACGCTTCTGCCTTCTCCTTTGTACCGTTGCTGCCCGCCTGTTGACGACCCGGCCTGTGTTTGACCCTGCTTGTTCTGCCAGCTGTTCCAGTTTGCCATCTGTGACCGCTGCTGTCTGCTGCCTGCCTGCCAGCCGCTCCAGTCTGCCATCTGTGACCGCTGCTGTCTGCTGCCTGCCTGCCAGCCGCTCCAGTCTGCCATCTGTGACCGCTGCTGTCTGCTGCCTACCTATCAGCCGTTCCAGTGTGATCACCTGTACCCGCTGCCAGCCGCTGACTGCTCACCAGCTGTTCCAGAACCACCTACCAGTACCCGCCTCTGTCTGACGCCAGTTCCAGGGCCAATCCTACTATCACCTGCTTGGCACTTGTGCCCTCTGAACTCTAGAGTCCCTGTCCCCACTCCCAGGGAATCTCGAGCCAGAGGCTTACGAGAGGCCGCTCCCTGCACTCCGGGCTCCTTCCACCAGGTACGTGACACTAGCGGTCAATCCAGACTGCTGTTATATGGGATCCCCAACAGGATGTGATGTCAGACAATCAACACACTGTCAACACCTCCACACTGAACAGGTGGACTCCAGGAAGGCGTCACACAGGAAGTGTGCTAGGGAAGGGCGGAAGACAACAGATGTACTGATGTCTAGCCCTTAGAACCTGCAAGCCAAAAGGGGAAAGAAACAAAGGTGACTGCCCCTCCTGGCCAGGAGGTGTACATGTCCGCCAGGGGGAGAAAGAGGAAGGAAACGAACGGCTAAAACAGAAAAAATGGAAAAAAAAAACTATATATCGAAAAAGTCTATGTAACAAAGACTCCAATAATACACTTATAATCAAACAAAGAATATAATAAACAACATAATAACCAAATTGTATAACTCATATACATATATATATATAATGGATGAAAAAAAATGAAAAAAATTTTCTTTTACATTATTACAAATTAGGGGTTGTTAACTATATCAACAAGGGGGGGGGGGGGGGGGAGGGAGGAGGGGAATGGGCGATCCAGGAGGAGAACAGAAAAAAGGAAATTCTTAGATTTATTGTAAAAACATAATTTTTGAAATAGCGCTAGGGTTATGAGGGAAATTGGGTAGTGGTACATCAGGAAATTGGGAAGGTGACGACAGTGGGGAAGGAGAGTCCTCCACACTGCCCTCATCATATAGGAGCATGAGGTCGCGAAGTGCCCTAAATTCAGCTATAGTGAAATGTTTAGTGCTTTCAGTGAGTTGTCGTTCCAAATTAGAATTAGTGTGATCTTAACTAAACATGAATTTGAATGTGAGATTACGTGCAAATAGGTGTAGGTCTGTTAATAGTCTCAGTGATTTTAAGGCGGTCTAAAGGGCAAAAGCCCAGGCCCAGATGAAGTACTGATAGTTCATCTTTAGAGAATGAATAAGGAGTAAGGTTTACGATATTATGGTTGGTGTAGAATTGGAAGTGTATAGTGGGGTTTGTGAGGGTTTTTTGCATATATGAATCCAGGTTGACTTGGTGTTTCCTCAAATCTAAAAAAAAAAAAAGAAGAAAAAATTTTTTTTTTGATCTTCGTTAAGTTTGGTCTATTTATTTGTTATAAGGGAGGAATTAAGTGATTTAGGGATAGTGCTGTGTGAAGTAAGTTGACTAGTGGAAACCTCCACTGTATGTGGTGTGTCACTATAGGTTTGTATAGTAGGTATACGAGCATGAAATATGTTTTTATGTCGTCTTGAATCTTATATTCATTCAAACAAGTAGTTTGTATATTGGTCATAAAGCTCGTCCATTCCATCCTTTGAAACTCCATGGTGAAGAATAAGGAAAAAAAAAAAAAAAGGCGAAGATCTTTGTAGATCTTTACTGGTGGTTTCAGTAGGGATTTCTACCAGTAAAGAATTGAAGTGCCTCTTACTAACACTTATCAAACGTTGCTTTGTTTCTTTGTTTTTTACTATGAATGTTATTACATGTTTATGATATCTGGGACGATCCAGGAGGAAAAACACTGGTTTGTTAGATTGTTTTTTCCTTTTCCCCCCCTTCCCCTTTTTTTTTTCCTTATTCTTCACCATGGAATTTCAAAGGATGGAATGGACGAGCTTTATGACCAATATACAAACTACTTGTTTGAATGAATATAAGATTCAAGACGACATAAAAACATATTTCATGCTCGTACACCTACTATACAAACCTATAGTGACACACCACATACAGTGGAGGTTTCCACTAGTCAACTTACTTCACACGGCACTATCCCTAAATAACTTAATTCCTCCCGTATAACAAATAAATAGACCAAAATTAATGAGGATCAAAAAAAATGTTTTTTTTCTTCTTTTTTTTTTTTAGATTTGAGGAAACACCAAGTCAACCTGGATTCATATATGCAAAAAACCCTCACAAACCCCACTATACACTTCCAATTCTACACCAACCATAATATCGTAAACCTTACTCCTTATTCATTCTCTAAAGATGAACTATCAGTACTTCATCTGGGCCTGGGCTTTTGCCCTTTAGACCGCCTTAAAATCACTGAGACTATTAACAGACCTACACCTATTTGCACGTAATCTCACATTCAAATTCATGTTTAGTTAAGATCACACTAATTCTAATTTGGAACGACAACTCACTGAAAGCACCAAACATTTCACTATAGCTGAATTTAGGGCACTTCGCGACCTCATGCTCCTATATGATGAGGGCAGTGTGGAGGACTCTCCTTCCCCACTGTCGTCACCTTCCCAATTTCCTGATGTACCACTACCCAATTTCCCTCATAACCCTAGCGCTATTTCAAAAATTTTGTTTTTACAATAAATCTAAGAATTTCCTTTTTTCTGTTCTCCTCCTGGATCGCCCCTTCCCCTCCTCGCTCTTCCCCCCCCCCCCCGCCCTCTTGTTGATATCGTTGACAACCCCTAATTTGTAATAATGTAAAAGAAAAAAATTTTCTTTTTTTTTCATCCATTATATATATATGTATATGAGTTATACAATTTGGTTATTATGTTGTTTATTATATTCTTTGTTTGATTATAAGTGTATTATTGGAGTCTTTGTTACGTAGACTTTTTCGATATATTTTTACGGTTTTTTTTCCCCATTTTTTCTGTTTTAGCCGTTCGTTTCCTTCCTCTTTCTCCCCCTGGCGGACATGTACACCTCCTGGCCAGGAGGGGCAGTCACCTTTGTTTCTTTCCCCTTTTGGCTTGCAGGTTCTAAGGGCTAGACATCAGTACATCTGTTGTCTTCCGCCCTTCCCTAGCACACTTCCTGTGTGACGCCTTCCTGGAGTCCACCTGTTCAGTGTGGAGGTGTTGACAGTGTGTTGATTGTCTGACATCACATCCTGTTGGGGACACCATATAACAGCAGTCTGGATTGACCGCTAGTTATGGGTCTGCACTCTATATGGTGGATTGGAATTTTGCTACTCCTCAGTTTCACTCATGACATCTGCAAACCAGGTATGTGATCACTTATTGGATCTATTATGGTTCACCTCACTACCTATTCATATTATATGTGGCTCCTTGATGTGTCCATTTATATTATACTTAATTTTTATACTTATTGCAGGAATATTTTGCCTGCTTTTGAACTGCTGAAACTGAGGAGCATTCATCCCCACTGACCAATTTTGCACAGTTGGGGAATATATTAGTCTCTATATCCTGCAATTACAGATGACATGGATCCTCAAGATGGCGATCCACACACTGCCAATTTCTGGATTGAGACATTTTCCTTGTCAGGTACAGCTATATAGTCTTGACTAATTTCACTTTCTTAATTTATGGTTATATAATACAATTTTTACATTATATGGGTTTTTTTTTTTTTATATAAGTTTTTACCATGTCCCGTCATGTGCATTATATCCCCCATGCCCGCCGGGGTGAGAAAATTTGAGGGGACTCGGACGTCTGCTTCCCCTTTTTTTTTTCCCCCTTTGTTCTTCGTAACAAATTCCCCTACAATCCCTTCTTTTTTGTAAATTTAATTGTATATTTCTTTTGATCTTGCTTATTTTGCGATATATATCTATATGACTGTATAAGTATATGAATAGGTATGAATTTTCTAATGTATATTTTAATTCTCAGACTACCTCCAGATGAAGCGGATAAATTCCGCGAAACTAGTCGAGGAATCTCCAAAATGTACTCCTAGAACGGAACTCGATTATGAGTAACTGTACACAAGAAATCTGGGATACACTAGCTTTTTAAATATAATATGTTTCGCTGTATCAATATATTGTTTTTTGTTTGTGAAAAAATTATTTCCTTGTATTAAAATTTGTACTATTTTATTATATATTTTCTGAAGTTTTATGTATTGAATTAAGTACCGTTATAGTCCAACATGCTTTTGGTATGATTGAATTTGGAATTGGTATAGGGAGCTCTTTATCACATCTCCCCTACCTTCACAATTTTCAATCTACCTCTTTTCCCCTTGAATTACTACTGGATGATGGTACTTTCTATATGAATAGTTATTATATGGGAGGCTATACTTCTTCATTATTTTTTGGCCTTTATCTAAAAGTGCATAGTGGAGATAGATTTTTATGTAAAAGTGCATAGTGGAGATCAATTTTTATATAAAAGTGCATAGTGGAGATCAATTTTTATATAAAAGTGCATAGTGGAGATCAATTTTATATAAAAGTGCATAGTGGAGATCAATTTTATATAAAAGTGCATAGTGGAGATCAATTTTTATCTAAAAGTGCATAGTGGAGATCAATTTTTATCTAAAAGTGCGTAGTGGAGATCAATTTTATCTAAAAGTGCATAGTGGAGATCAATTTTATCTAAAAGTGCATAGTGGAGATCGATTTATTTATCTAAAAGTGCATAGTGGAGATCGATTTATTTATCTAAAAGTGCATAGTGGAGATCAATTTTTATCTAAAAGTGCATAGTGGAGATTGATCTCCACTATGCACTTTTAGATAAAAATCTATCTCCACTATGCACTTTTAGATAAAATTGATCTCCACTATGCACTTTTAGATAAAATTGATCTCCACTATGCACTTTTAGATAAAATTGATCTCCACTATGCACTTTTAGATAAAAATCTATTTTATCTAAAAGTGCATAGTGGAGATCAATTTTTATCTAAAAGTGCATAGTGGAGATCAGTTTTTTATCTAAAAGCGCATAGTGGAGGTAGATTTTTATCTAAAAGTGCATAGTGGAGATCAATTTTTATATAAAAGTGCATAGTGGAGATCGATTTTTATATAAAAGTGCATAGTGGAGATCAATTTTATATAAAAGTGCATAGTGGAGATCAATTTTATATAAAAATGCATAGTGGAGATCAATTTTTATCTAAAAGTGCATAGTGGAGATCAATTTTATCTAAAAGTGCATAGCGGAGATCAGTTTTATCTAAAAGTGCATAGTGGAGATTGATTTTTATATAAAAGCGCATAGTGGAGATTGATTTTTATATAAAAGCGCATAGTGGAGATCGAATTTTATATAAAAGTGTATAGTGGATATCAATTTTATATAAAAGTGCATAGTGGAGATCAATTTTATATAAAAGTGCATAGTGGAGATCAATTTTATATAAAAGTGCATAGTGGAGATCAATTTTTATCTAAAAGTGCATAGTGGAGATCAATTTTTATCTAAAAGTGCGTAGTGGAGATCAATTTTATCTAAAAGTGCATAGTGGAGATCAATTTTATCTAAAAGTGCATAGTGGAGATAGATTTTTATCTACAAGTGCATAGTGGAGATTGATTTATTTATCTAAAAGTGCATAGTGGAGATCGATTTTTATCTAAAAGTGCATAGTGGAGATTGATCTCCACTATGCACTTTTAGATAAAAATCTATCTCCACTATGCACTTTTATATAAAATTGATCTCCACTATGCACTTTTAGATAAAATTGATCTCCACTATGCACTTTTAGATAAAATTGATCTCCACTATGCACTTTTAGATAAAAATCTATTTTATCTAAAAGTGCATAGTGGAGATCAATTTTTATCTAAAAGTGCATAGTGGAGATCAGTTTTATCTAAAAGTGCATAGTGGAGATAGATTTTTATCTAAAAGCGCATAGTGGAGGTAGATTTTTATCTAAAAGTGCATAGTGGAGATCGATTTTTATATAAAAGTGCATAGTGGAGATCAATTTTATATAAAAGTGCATATTGGAGATCAATTTTATATAAAAATGCATAGTGGAGATCAATTTTTATCTAAAAGTGCATAGTGGAGATCAATTTTTATCTAAAAGCGCATAGTGGAGATCGATTTTTATATAAAAGCGCATGGTGGAGATCGATTTTTATATAAAAGTGGATATCAATTTTATCTAAAAGTGCATAGTGGAGATCAATTTTATCTAAAAGTGCATAGTGGAGATCAATTTTATCTAAAAGTGCATAGTGGAGATAGATTTTTATCTAAAAGTGCATAGTGGAGATAGATTTTTATCTAAAAGTGCATAGTGGAGATTGATTTTTATATAAAAGCGCATAGTGGAGATTGATTTTTATATAAAAGCGCATAGTGGAGATTGATTTTTATATAAAAGCGCATAGTGGAGATCGAATTTTATATAAAAGTGTATAGTGGATATCATTTTTTTTTTTTTTTTATAAATTTTTATTGAAGGAAAGAAGCATACACAGTATAAAAGAGTGCACTGTTGCCAAGGGAGTACAACCACATAATATATACATCTTCCGGTTAGGTATACAACAAGGAACCGACAAGTATATCCCTCTTTCCAATATTTAAAATAGAGACTGTAACAAAGTAGAAAATAGAAAAGGTAGAAAAAGAGAAAAGCAAGAGTGCAGAGTGCTGAGAAGAAAGAGTGGGGAGCAGGGAAGGCAGGGGGGGGAGGGGGGGGGCAGAGGTGGCCTGAGAACCTACCATCCCAGAAGGTATCTTACATATACCTATATCAAAAATAAAAAGGAAAACATCAAGAATCATACTGGCTGAGACATAATGTCCGCATAATCTTTCGAATATTTAAAGGCGACCCAGCAGGCCCATATTTTGTGCGCCAAAGCGGCCTTGTCACGTAGGGAGAGAGTCAGGTCTTCCATAACATAAATATGATCCACTTTAATTAGCCAATGCCGAAGCGTCGGAATCTTCCTCTGCTTCCAAAATTGTGGGATGAGTGTTTTAGCAGCATTAAGAAAATGAGGCGTGATAGATTTTTTATATGAGCCTGCTGGTTCCTCCGTACAATGTAGCAAGACATACCATGGGTCATTAGGAACTTCCCACCCCTGAATCCGGTGGATCCAGTGCAAAACCGTCAGCCAAAATGGTCGGATCCTAGGACAGGACCACCAGATGTGGGCATGAGTAGCCTCCCCGCCACATTCTCTCCAACAAAGTGGTGAAACTTGGGGGAAAATTTTGTGTAAAATCACGGGTGTATAATGCCACCTGGTCAGTAGTTTATAAGTCACCTCGGCCATTTTCGAGGACCCGGAGGCAGTATGTGCCCTGGCGAGGATCATAGATTTTTGGTGGGTGGTAAGTCTCTTCTGGAGATCCAATTCCCAATTATGTATAAAAGTAGGTGTTGCAGTAGACATCAATGATAGTAGGGCATGGTAGAAGTATGAAATGGGTTTCTCAATGGGTTGGTCCTCCGAGAAAGCGGTCTCCAAGGGGGTGAGGTCATGCACAGTGCGCAGAGGCTTGGGCAACGAGGAGACAAAGGCTGCTAGTTGTTGGTACTTCCACCGGTCCATAGAAGAAACATACGAGTCACCCATAATGGTAGGGAGTGGATAGATGCCGGAGGGGCCAGCAACTTGATGCAGGAGAGTTCTAGACCCCAGATTCCAAGAGTAGCGGGAATGCGGGTCAGCGTTGCCAGGGGGGAAATAGTTGTGTCCTGACAGAGGTAATAGTGGAGAGTTATAGGCCCATCCCTGGGTTTTACATAAAGAGTCCCAGACCATAAGAGAAGAGCTCGTCAATGGTGACAAGGTGGTAGAGAAGACTCAATATTTCTTAGGAATCCACATTTGTTTGGAGAGGTCGGTACCACTGAGTTCAGTTTCCAATGCAACCCACAATTTAGTACGAATGTTATACCTCCAGTCTGACAACCGGGCCAACACTATGGCACGGAAATAGAGTCGGAAATCTGGCATTGCCAGACCCCCGTCGGCTCTTGACCTTGTGAGCAAGGACCTGGGAAGCCTAGGCTTCCTCCTATTCCATACATATCTATAAACTAGCGAATTCAGTAATGTAAAAAAACCAACCGGAATTCCAAATGGGATCATTTGCAACATGAAAAGCACCCTGGGTAGCAGATTCATTTTGACCAACCCAATCCTTCCCAACCAGGAATGATTCAATTGTGACCACTTCTGGATATCTGACCTTATGGCGTTGAGAAGTGGCAAAAAATTTGTACGGAAAAGGGCGAGAGGGCTAGGAGTCAATTGAATACCGAGATATGTCATACTTCGTGTCTGCCAGGTAAAGGGGAAACTTTGCTTCATGTGGGATGTAGCAGTCATGGGTACTGAAACGTTCAATATTTCAGATTTGGCCATATTAATTTTAAAATTAGAGACCTTACCGTAGGCCGCAAATTCGGCTATAAGATTGGGGAGGGTAATTAGGGGTTGTTGTATATAGAATAGGACATCGTCTGCGTATGCCGCGTATTCATGTTCCCGACCGATATCCCGTGTATGTTTGGGTTATGTCGAACGATGGAGAGAAAGGGTTCTAGAGAGATTGCAAAGAGAATCGGGGAGAGCGGGCAGCCCTGTCGCGTACCGTTATGTAGAGTGAAGGATTCGCTGAGCGTGCCGTTGACCCGTATTTGAGCCGTGGGTCGGCAATACAGAGCCGCGATCTGAGACCGAAGGGCCGGACCGATGCCCAAGTGAGACAACGTTGCCATGAGGTACTCCCAGTCCACCCTGTCAAACGCTTTTTCGGCATCCGTGGACAACAACAGGGTGGGCTGGGAGAGCCGACGAACATGTGCCATCAGGGAAATGGTGCGCAGAGAGTTGTCACGTGCCTCCCGCCCCGGTATAAAACCCGTCTGGTCCTTCGATATCCATCTCGGGACCAGGGGAAGTAATCTATTCGCAATGGCCTTAGCATAGATTTTCGCATCGATATTCAATAGGGAGATGGGGCGATAACTCGCACAATCGGTCGGGTCCTTCCCCATTTTAGGAATGACAGTGATATGGGCGTGCACAGTTTCCGGTCTGAGAGTCCCCCCAGTTAACGTTACATTGGCATAATTGGTCAGGTGCGGGAATAGAATATCCGCGTAGGAGCGGTAGTAAGACACCGGGAAGCCATCAGGTCCCGGTGCCTTCCCACTCGCCATGCCCTTCAGGGCCCTCAGCAACTCCGCCAGGGTGAATTCCCCTTCCAGAGATGCAAGAGTCTCCGGGGGGAGTCGCGGGAGCTCCGCCCTGGCCAGGTATTCCTGGATAAGAGAACTCCGGGCAGTGTCATGTTCAGTTTCCCGGGACACACTATAAAGGCGTTGATAAAAATCCCGAAATTCTTTGGCAATGTGGGGGGTGTCATAAACCATTGATCCTATAGGGGTCCTAACTTTTGAAATGAAGGCAGCTGCCTTCCGCTGCCTCACTGAGTGGGCGAGCAGCTTACTAGGTCTATCCCCCCATTCATAGAAGCGTTGGGATACCAGCCGCGAACGCCTCTTGTGGTCTAAGTGTAAGAGGGCTTTCAAGGCCTCCCGCTTCTCCGTCAGGGTATGGAAGAGGGCCAGAGACTGGTTCCGCTTGTGTTGCTGTTCCAGCCTCCTAATGTCCTGTATAAGGGTGTCCTGTCGTGCTGTCCATTCTCTCTTTTTCCTGGCGCCTAGTTCAATAAATTTACCTCTAATAAAGGCCTTATGGGCCTCCCACAACGTACCGGGTGAAACTTCGGTGTCTACATTGGTTTTAAAATAACAGTCTAGTTCCTCCCCTATCATCTTTTTATCTATCTCCTCCAAAATCAGATTTTCATTCAACTTCCAGTTAACAGATTTAAGTGGAATTGACTGCACTTTTAGGGTGAGCGAAATCGGGGCATGGTCCGACAGGGGAGACGTTTCTATACGCGACCGCACCAGCAACGGCAAATGTCGATGGTCTATCAGGCACAAATCTATTCTAGAGTATGTCCGATGTACCGCTGAATAGTAGGTGAAATCTCGTTCGCGTGGGTGCATGATCCGCCAGGCATCCATCATCTGAGCCTCAGTAAGCCTCAGTAAGCCGAATAAACCTCAGCTTGTTATGAGACAGTGCCGATCCCCCCCTGGAAGTATCCAGGGTGGGTTCAAGAGCAACATTGAAGTCGACTGTCAGGACCACACACCCCCGCGCAAAGTCTCGCAACGAAGCAAGTGTAGATGCAATGAAACCCGCTTGATCTCTGTTCTGGGAGTAAAGGGTAGCCAAGGTACAAGTCATGCCACCCAGGGTGAGTGGATATCATTTTTATATAAAAGTGCATAGTGGAGATCAATTTTATATAAAAGTGCATAGTGGAGATCAATTTTATATAAAAGTGTATAGTGGAGATCAATTTTATATAAAAGCGCATAGTGTAGATAGATTTTTATCTAAAAGCGCATAGTGTAGATAGATTTTTATCTAAAAGCGCATAGTGGAGATAGATTTTTATCTAAAAGCGCATAATGGAGATCGATTTTTATATAAAAGTGCATAGTGGAGATCGATTTTTATATAAAAGTGCATAGGGGAGATCAATTTTATATAAAAGCGCATAGTGGAGATCAATTTTATCTAAAAGCGCATAGTGGAGATCGATTTTTATCTAAAAGCGCATAGTGGAGATCGATTTTTATATAAAAGTGCATAGTGGAGATCAATTTTTATATAAAAGTGCATAGTGGAGATCAATTTTTATATAAAAGTGCATAGTGGAGATCAATTTTTATATAAAAGTGTATAGTGGAAATCAATTTTTATCTAAAAGTGCATAGTGGAGATAGATTTTTATCTAAAAGTGCATAGTGGATATCAATTTTATATAAAAACGCATAGTGGAGATCGAATTTTATATAAAAGTGCATATTGGAGATCAATTTTATATAAAAGTGTATAGTGGAAATCAATTTTTATATAAAAGTGCATAGTGGAGATAGATTTTTATCTAAAAGTGCATAGTGCAGATCAATTTTTATCTAAAAGTGCATAGTGGAGATCGATTTTTATATAAAAGTGTATAGTGGAGATCAATTTTTATATGAAAGTGTATAGTGGAGATCAATTTTTATATGAAAGTGCATAGTGGAGATAAAAATCTATCTAAAAGCGCATAGTGAATTTTGATTTTTATAAAAGTGCATAGTGGAGTTCTGAGTCTTGTATTACAACTAATGCCTAGTATCTCCTAGTAATAGGGCATAACAACCCAATGGCTAAGAGAGGAGGTCGGTGAATTACAGAGAAAATGATTTTATGGTGAGTACAAAAAATCCTATTATTGCTCACACATGCTATGATTATATGTGGAAATGCACCCCAAAATATATTCTGCTGCTTCTCCTGAGTACAAGGATACCACATATGTGGGACTTTTTGGGAGTCTAGCCACGTACGGGGCCCCGAAAACCAATCACTGCCTTCAGGATTTCTAAGGGTGCAAATTTTTTATTCACTCCTCACTACCTATCACAGTTTTGAAGGCCATAAAATGCCAAAATAGCACAAAACCCCCCCAAATGAACCCATTTTGCAAAGTAGACATCCTAAGCTATGTGTTGAGCGTCAGGCCTCATGCACACGGACGTTTTTACAGCCGCTTATTTGAGCTTTTTTTGCAGCTTAAAAATGGCTGTCCATGTTAGTCTATGGCTTCATGCCCACCTAGGTGTTTTTGAGCTGCAAATGGCATAGGCGTTTTTAACCACTTCAGCCCCGGACCAATTTTCAGCCTAAGGACCAGAGGTCTTTTTACAATTTCGCACTGCACTGCTTTAACTGGTAATTGCGCAGTCATGCAATGTTGTACCCAAACGAAATTTGCGTCCTTTTCTTCCCACAAATAGAGCTTTCTTTTGATGGTATTTGATTGCCTCTGCGATTTTTATTTTTTGCAATATAAATGGAAAAAGACCAAAAAATTCGAGAAAAAAAAAGTGTATAGTGGAGATCAATTTTATATAAAAGCGCATAGTGTAGATAGATTTTTATCTAAAAGCGCATAGTGTAGATAGATTTTTATCTAAAAGCGCATAGTGGAGATAGATTTTTATCTAAAAGCGCATAATGGAGATCGATTTTTATATAAAAGTGCATAGTGGAGATCGATTTTTATATAAAAGTGCATAGGGGAGATCAATTTTTATATAAAAGTGCATAGTGGAGATCAATTTTATATAAAAGCGCATAGTGGAGATCAATTTTATCTAAAAGCGCATAGTGGAGATCGATTTTTATCTAAAAGCGCATAGTGGAGATCGATTTTTATATAAAAGTGCATAGTGGAGATCAATTTTTATATAAAAGTGCATAGTGGAGATCAATTTTTATATAAAAGTGCATAGTGGAGATCAATTTTTATATAAAAGTGTATAGTGGAAATCAATTTTTATCTAAAAGTGCATAGTGGAGATAGATTTTTATCTAAAAGTGCATAGTGGATATCAATTTTATATAAAAACGCATAGTGGAGATCGAATTTTATATAAAAGTGCATATTGGAGATCAATTTTATATAAAAGTGTATAGTGGAAATCAATTTTTATATAAAAGTGCATAGTGGAGATAGATTTTTATCTAAAAGTGCATAGTGCAGATCAATTTTTATCTAAAAGTGCATAGTGGAGATCGATTTTTATATAAAAGTGTATAGTGGAGATCAATTTTTATATGAAAGTGTATAGTGGAGATCAATTTTTATATGAAAGTGCATAGTGGAGATAAAAATCTATCTAAAAGCGCATAGTGAATTTTGATTTTTATAAAAGTGCATAGTGGAGTTCTGAGTCTTGTATTACAACTAATGCCTAGTATCTCCTAGTAATAGGGCATAACAACCCAATGGCTAAGAGAGGAGGTCGGTGAATTACAGAGAAAATGATTTTATGGTGAGTACAAAAAATCCTATTATTGCTCACACATGCTATGATTATATGTGGAAATGCACCCCAAAATATATTCTGCTGCTTCTCCTGAGTACAAGGATACCACATATGTGGGACTTTTTGGGAGTCTAGCCACGTACGGGGCCCCGAAAACCAATCACTGCCTTCAGGATTTCTAAGGGTGCAAATTTTTTATTCACTCCTCACTACCTATCACAGTTTTGAAGGCCATAAAATGCCAAAATAGCACAAAACCCCCCCAAATGAACCCATTTTGCAAAGTAGACATCCTAAGCTATGTGTTGAGCGTCAGGCCTCATGCACACGGACGTTTTTACAGCCGCTTATTTGAGCTTTTTTTGCAGCTTAAAAATGGCTGTCCATGTTAGTCTATGGCTTCATGCCCACCTAGGTGTTTTTGAGCTGCAAATGGCATAGGCGTTTTTAACCACTTCAGCCCCGGACCAATTTTCAGCCTAAGGACCAGAGGTCTTTTTACAATTTCGCACTGCACTGCTTTAACTGGTAATTGCGCGGTCATGCAATGTTGTACCCAAACGAAATTTGCGTCCTTTTCTTCCCACAAATAGAGCTTTCTTTTGATGGTATTTGATTGCCTCTGCGATTTTTATTTTTTGCAATATAAATGGAAAAAGACCAAAAAATTCGAGAAAAAAATATATTTTCTACTTTTTGTTATAAGAAAAATCGAATAAACTCAATTTTAGTCATACATTTAGGGCAAAATTTATTCAGCCACATGTCTTTAGTAAAAAAAATGTCAATAAGCGTATATTTATTGGTTTGCGCAAAAGTTATAGCGTCTACAAACTAGAGTACATTTTCTGGAATTTACACAGCTTTTAATTTATGACTGCCTATCTCATTTCTTGAGGTGCTAAAATGGCAGGGCAGTACAAACCCCCCAAATTACCCCATTTTGGAAAGTAGACACCCCAAGGAAATTGCTGAGGGGCATGTTGAGCCCATTGAATATTTTTTTTTTGTCCCAAGTGATTGAATAATGACACAAAAAAAAAAAGTTTACAAAAAGTTGTCACTAAATGATATATTGCTCACACATGCAATAGTTATATGTGGAATTGCACCCCAAAATATATTCTGCTGCTTCTCCTGAGTACGGGGATACCACATATGTGGGACCTTTTGGGAGTCTAGCCGCGTATGGCACCCCGAAAACCAATCACTGCCTTCAGGATTTCTAAAGGTGCAAATTTTTGATTTCACTCCTCACTACCTATCACAGTTTCGAAAGCTATAAAATGCCAAAATAACACAAAACCCCCCCAAATGACCCCATTTTGGAAAGTAGACACCCCAAGCTATTTTCTGTGAGGCATGTTGAGTCCGTGGAATATTTTATATTTTGCCACAAGTTGTAGGAATATTACAATTTATTATTTTTTTGCACAAAGTTGTTACTAAATGATATATTGCTCACACATGCTATGGGCATAAGTCAAATTACACCCCAAAATTAATTCTGCTGCTTCTCGTGAGTACGGGGATACCACATGTGGGGGACTTTTTGGGAGCCTAGCCACGTACGGGACCCCGTATGTGTGCCTACATGTCAGTGTAGTGTTGGTGCAAACTTACTTTCAGTGTTCTCCTCGTAGTCCGGTCAAAAAGACCGCCCCGAGGAGAATGACATCACTTCCCCCCTGCCTGTGTTTACTATACACAGGCGGGGGAAGCTTCTCATTCGCCAGGAGCGATCGAGAGGGGATGGCCAGAAACCAATGGCCATCCCCTCATGCCGGATTGCTCCTGCAGCGAAACGGACCGCCGCATCCAGCGGGAGGGGATCCGATCGGACCCCCCCACCCGCTGGAAGGCGAGCACGTACATGTACGTGCTTGTGCCTGTCGGTGTCATTGCACCGACGTACATTGCCATGCAGCGGACCTTAAGTGGTTAAGCTGTAAAAAAAAAACAGGACCAGTGCGTTCCGTGGCGTGAAGCTAGAGCTGTAAAAATGCGAATCGTGGAAAAACGCGCACAAACGAGCAAAAACGCGCATAAACGCGTAACCTATTTTCTTTTTTTTTCTATGGCATTGTGGGAAATTTGGGAAACGCTACTTAACGCTAACGCTAAAAAACGCCAATGCAAAATGCGGTAAAAATCGAGTTTTTAACGCCGATTTTTCCAGGTGTCAGAGCTAGGTTTGCAGCCAGTTTTTTAAAACGCCCGTGTGCATGAGCACTCATAGTGAGTATTTTACAGCTCTCGTTTGTTTTTGAAAATGAAGAAAGTAAAGAAAAAAAACGTTTTTTTTCTTTTTTTCAAATTTCAAAACTTTGGTGTCCTTTTATGAAGCAGTGAAATCTATTCACTGCTTCATTCTCCGGCATTCACAGAGGAGATCTTTCTCCTCTGTATGCCAGTTTATAAAGCGGAGTAGATTGCTTCACCCTTGGAGGAGTGAAGTGATCTACAAACGCTTCTAACACTGGAGAACGGCCCCTAATACTGGAATCTCGTGAGACTTTACGAGATTACAGTACTAGAAATTCACCAATCCATAGAGATGTCAATTTATTAAGCAGTGATAAATTATCACAGCTCAATACACTGACACACGGTGTGATTAATGTTAGTAAAATAAAGAGTCCCCCTACATAATATATACATTTATACACACACAGACATTATATATACATGTATATACACACACATTATATATATATATATATACATATATATATATATATATACACATATATATATATATATATATATATATATATACACACATATATATATATATATATATACATATGACAGGGGGACATGGTTACAGTGTTGGGGGGGTCTGAACGAGGCATTAGGAAGTTAATTATCTTCCTCTTTCCCCCTCAGATCCCCCCACACTCCCTCTTCACTCCCCGGTTCTCCACCTCTGAGCTGGTGAATCGGGGAGTGTGAATTCTGACACAGATCGCCAGTGATCCCAGCTTCATAAACTGACTGTTACTGTGTCATTCAATGAGTATTCTCAGTGTGCGGAGATAATCGGTGGGAGAACAAGTTCAAATACTTCTCCCCCCCCGATTATCTTTGGTTCATAAACTGTTTATGGGCTGTGATCAGCAGCGATCCTCTGGATCACTGCTTCATAAACGGACACCTTTGTGACAAAAAGCGAGAATTGCAAAATACTCACCATACCTCTCAGCAAATAGCTTGGGGTGTCTACGTTCCAAAATGAGGTCATTTGGGGGGGGGGGGGGGGTTGTGCCATCTGGGCATTCCATGGCCTCTGAAACTGTGGTTGGCAGTGAGGAGTGAAATAAAAAATGTACACCCTTAGAAAGCCTGAAGGCGGTGATTGGTTTTTGGGGCCCTGTATGCGGCTAGGCTCCCAAAAAGTCCCACACATGTGGTATCCTCATACTCAGGAGAAGCAACAGAATGTATTTTGGGGTGTAATTTCACATATGCCCATGGCATGTTTGAGCAATATATCATTTAGTGACAACTTTGTGCAAAAAAAAATAATATTTTTTTCCTGCAACTTGTGTCAAAATATAAAATATTCCATGGACTCGACATGCCTCTTAGCAAATAGCTTGGGGTGTCTACTTTACAAAATGGGTCATTTGGGGGGGGGGGTATGAACTGTCCTGGCACTTTATGCACAACATTTAGAAGCTTATGTCACACATCACCCACTCTTTTAACCACTTGAAGACAAAGCTCTTTCTGACACTTTTTGTTTACATGAAAACATTTTTTTTGCAAGAAAATTACGTCGAACCCCCAAACATTATATATTTTTTCAAAGCAAAGGCCCTACAGATTAAAATGGTGGGTGTTGCATTTTTTTCCCACACAGTATTTGTGCAGCAATGTTTTTAAATGCATTTTTGCACTAAAACACACTATATCGCTCAAATTTTGGACGAAATAAAAAAGATGATCTTAGGCCGAGTACATGGATACCAAACACGACATGCTTTAAAATTGAGTACTAAAAAGCCTTTAAAAGCTTTTACAGGTTACCACATTAGATTTACAGAGGAGGTCTACTGCTAAAATTACTGCCCTCGATCTGACCTTTTCGGTGATATCTCACATGCGTGGTGCAATTGCTGTTTACATATGATGCCAGACCGACGCTTGCGTTCGCCTTTGCGCAAGAGCAAGGGGGACAGGGGTGCTTTTTTATTATTATTTATTTTGCTTTTTTATTTTATTTTTAAACTGTTCCTTCAATTTTAATTTTTTTTAATCATTTTTATTTTTATCTTAGGGAATGTAAATATCCCCCATGATAGCAATAGGTAGTGACAGGTACTTTAAAAAAAAAAAAATGGAGTCTATTATACCCTAGATCTTTCCTCTACCCTCAAAGCATCTGACCACACCGTTCGGTGTGATAAAATGCTTTCCCAATTTCCCAATGGCACTGTTTATATCCGGGAGGGGGGCATTCCATCCCACTGCTTGTAAAAGCAGTCTGGAGGCTAATTAGCCGCTAGGATTGCTTTTACATGAAAGCCGATCACTGGCTGAAAAGAATGATAGCAAGATGATACCTAAACCCGCAGGCATCATTCTGGTATAACCATTCAAAGTCCAGCAACATACCAGTATGTTGCTGGTCCTTGTTGGACATATATTGTAAACTTTGGAGTTGGAGTCACGGCTTTATGTATCATAGGAGCAAACGCTTTTGCTGTCAAGATAAATAAATGTGTGCTGCAACTGAATGGCGTACCTGCTAAGCAAATTATGGTTAACATTAAAACAAAGTAACATTAAAGTATAACAGTAAGACCTTACCATACCATACCTGCAAAGCAAATACCAAAAAAAACCATAGTAAAAAATAAAACATTTTTTAATGCAACCTGTGCTTAAAATATATATATCCTCCAGCAAAAAAGTTATGCCGCGTACACACAGTTGGACTTTTCCACGGGCAAGCCTCCGTCGGAATTTCGAACGTATGTACGCGGCATTGGAGCCACATCGCTCCTCCACCCCTGCTGCCCCCATGCTTCCGCATTTATGCTCTTTTTTTTTTTTTTTTAACTGTGGTGGTGAAATCAACTCCTACAGCACTGGAGTCACAGCTTTATGTATCGTGGGAGCAAACGCTGTTGCTGTCAAGATAAAAGAATCCACGCTGCAGCTGAATGGCGCACCTGAAAACAAAAAAATGATTAACAATAAAACACAGTAAACAGTAAAGTATAAAAAAAATTACATACCTGAAAAGCAAGCATGATAAAACATAATAAAACATTGTAGAATAGAATACAGTAAAAAAGAGCAACAATAGAGAGAGAAGAGACAGAGAGAACAATAAAACGAAAACTATTTTTGGTTTTTACATTTTATATTTTTTTGTGTTTTTTTTTTTTTTTTACACTTTTGTTTGTAACTGTAATTGTAACAACTGTAACGGTTCGGGTCTCTCAAAATGCGATGGCATTTGGGAGACCCTGTGTAAGTGTGTCCTAGTGTGTCCTAGTGTGTGAAATGCTGTACCTTACGCTAAAACTTCACTAGTGTGTGGTAGCGTTCAAAACATTCACCAATGCAAAGACCAGGATTGTCAAGACAGAGTGGACAATAATAACAGGTGTCATGCCTATATCTGCCCTTGATACAGACACGACATCTTCTTTGGGGGACTCGTTGTGTAGGGGTACTCTCGAGGACATACGGAAAATGCCTCTCATGCAGCCGGCTTACTGCATTTGGTTGGGAATGGTGAGGTGCAGAACCGTCTGGATACAGGAGGTCTGTGATAATCTCTTTCTGGAATATAAGAAAGGATAAAGTCCCGCCTGAAGCTCTGTATAGCACATGAGCATTCAGCAAAGCCAATTGAAATAAGTAAACAGACACTTTAGTACCAGCGTCTGGCCTTACGGGCAACTAGATACAGCGCCAACAACTGGTCGCTGAGGTCCGCCCCTCGCATATTTTGGTCATATTCATGGACACAGAGGGGTTTCTCCACAACACTCGTCACTGTAGTAATTTGGACTGTCGTGTCTGCATGAAGGGAGGTAAGAACGAAAAACATGGGACAGTACAGAGTAGCTAATAATAAATAAACAAAACTGACACACAGTATATTTGATTGGTCATAAATGGCCACGGTGTTTATTCAAGGGGTAACCCAAATTAGCTACATTCACATTAAAGCGGAGGTCCACCCTAAAGTGGACCTCCGCTCATCGGAACCCTCCCCCCCTCCGGCGCCACAATTGGCACCTTTCAGGGGGGAGGGGGGTGCAGATACCTGTACAGTACAGGTATTCTGCACCCACTTCCGGGATAGCTCTCTGCGGAAAGGGGCGTAGATTACGCCCCTTTCCGCAAGTGCCCGCCCCTTTCCGCAAGTGCCCCGCTGCCTGCTGGGAAACACACAGATCCCAGAGGCAGCAGGGACCATCCTTATTGCGCAGCGCGATTCGCGCATGCGCAGTAGGGAACTGGGAAATGAAGCCGAAAAGCTCCATTTCCTGATTCCCATACCCAAGATGGCGGCGGCAGCACCCGACAAGACGATCTAGAGATCGGCTTCGGGTGCCGACATCGCGGGAGCGCTGGACAGGTAAGTGTCACTATTTTAAAAGTCAGCAGCTGCAGTATTTGTAGCTGCTGGCTTAAAAAAAAAAAAAACGCGGACTCCCGCTTTAACTAAAAAAATCAGCTTTCAGCATAGAATTAAATGTAAAATTAACAAAATGATCCAATACCAGATCTCAATCACCATGTCCTTCCAGACTTATACTGGAAGACGAACCTGCACTGAATAGCACCGTGACTAAACAATAATGAAAATAGGGAGGGAGGGTGGGAGCGCATACTTGTCCTCTTCAGGTGGCTGTGAAGCTGAGGTAGCATCCGGCATATATAAGCAGTTACAGGCGCGAAGAAACAGCCCGCCAAATTCCTCCAATGACGGCTTGTTGCTAAGGGATATTGCACCAATAGCCCTGCTGAGAGAAAGGAAAGAAAAGGCACAGGCAAAGAGCCCTCTGCCCTGTCCCATGCGGGCCCCCAGTTAATGCCAGGGACCCAACATGGGACAGTACAGAGTAGCTAATAATAAATAAACTAAACTGACACACAGTATATTTGATTGGTCATAAATGGCCACGGTGTTTATTCAAGGGGTAACCCAAATTAGCTACATTCACATTAACTAAAAAATCAGCTTTCAGCATAGAATTAAATTTAAAATTAACAAAATGATCCAATACCAGATCTCAATCACCATGTCCTTCCAGACTTATACTGGAAGACAAACCCCACCGGCCGAAGCCAATTGTGAAACAAAACGCTGAGGCCCCCCCAACACCGTGGATTTCTCTATCATATTCTGCAAACCTACATTGAAAATGTCCAGACCTATGTCCGACAAATGTACCAAGTCTGATCTATAGAGACCTGAAATAAAACCTTCCAACTCGATGTGGCGATAGGATAAGTCATTGGAAGAAACCAAAAAATTATGAATGGTCCTATTTAAACGTCTACGAATCTTGTCTAGATAAAACAAATTGCTAGAGGGGGACCAAAGTAACCTAGGAATCATCTCAGAAAAGGCGATAATTGCGGATGGAAAAAGGACCTTAAACGAAAAGAGATCCTGTTTCATCTCACATAAAAGATTCCAAGTTTTAACTTTACCAATATCATTTGCCCCAGCGTGTATTATCAATAGATCCGGGCTGGGCCAAACATTATTTAAATAAATTAATTCATTTCTTACATCTTTCCAACGTAACCCCCTAACACCATGCCAAAAGATTTGCAAAGCATGAACCTTAGAACCCAAAGTCTTTTCGAAATTCCTTGCTTCGGCTCTTTTGTAGGCCCAGTGAATAAATGAATGGCCTATAATCCAGACTTTGAACCTAGGAAAATCTGAAAAGAAAATGAATTAGTAACTAACTCAGGTCAAATGTAAGACTTATATCTAAAACTGTCCCAACGACCCAACCTCTGAACCTCCTCAGAAGAAAAACCCATAGAGTTAGCAGCAGTGGCAGCCCCTATCCTGAAGGAGTGAGATGAGAAATAAAAGCCTGACAAACCAAGGATTTTTAGACAAGAAGAAAGGACAGAAGAAAATTGATAACGAGTAAGAGGAGACAGGTCATTGTGAATAAAAAATGACCCGTGAAAGAAAGGTCTAAAGGAGATAAAATTTGAATTATTTTGGACCGGGCAGATAGGAATATACCATGCCCGACCCAACTTAATCATGCGTCCCTTCCCAACCTGATCGGTTTTTGATCTTCTAATGCATATAGTGATTGAATCCGAAGAAACAATCACATCACTATCTAACAGGATAGCGCATGCTGACTTATTTGAGGCGGAAAACTCACCCAGCCGTAAAGCGCCAAAAAATGCCAAAGAAAAAGCTGCTTTAAATAATAAAATTTCATAAGGGGAAAAGCTTACTGAAGACAAAGTCTGAATTAATTTAACCAAAATATCAATAGAAATGGGTCTCCTACTATCTCTAACCAAATGGGAACGCCTAAAACCTTTCAATACCTGACGTACTGTATAGAAAGTAGACAAAGCCGGAAGGTCAAAAAATTTTAGAAAAAAGGAAACACCAGCCAAAATTTTATGTATAGAAGCTGCACTAAGGTTAGAATGGATTAAAAAAGTAACAAAATACAGTGCTGTGTAAGCATTACAACTGGCAATACTTAAATTGTATGTAGAGCAGAAATTATCCCATCTCGACCATGCTCGCAGATAGTCCTCCCATGTTCTCAGTGAAATGGAGTTCTTTAAATTGGCAGAGATGGGGGCGTGGCCAAGCGCATTGAGGAGAAGGACGTGTGAGAGCTCAGCTCCCGCTCCACCGATCCCAACGGCACACAGCGCCGCTGTCCCGTGCTTCCCCGAACATCCCCATGAGCAGGAGAGGAGCCCCACACACCCCCCACACCTCGGGGTCCCAAAAACCGGGAGACATCAACAGTTTTTTCCCCGCGAGAGGGCCGAACTGCAAGGCCGCGCCAGAATCCAAGATGGTGGCGACCCGCTCGGCGGCGGCACAGGCAGCTCATACTGCCTCTAAGGTACAGGCCTCCCGGTCCCCTTCACCCCCATCCTCCCCCGGGTGCCCCACGCTGCATGATGGGAGCCCAGAGAGCCCAGCACCCTCCAGGAGCCCTTCTCCAGCCTCTGGCAAGCAGAGCAGAGGCTGGGACATGGAGAGCTACATTAAAGCTCTCCCCACTAAAGGTGACATTGAGGCATATATCAACAGACTAGAGAGGACATATAAGAGGGAGCTTAAGGACCTGCGTCAGGACATTGGTCAACGCTTTGAGGACATTGAGCTCCATGCTGAGGAATCTGCAAACAGACTCAGGGAACATGATCATATCCTACAGCAACATACTAATCAGATCCAGCACTTATTCTATGGTCTCGACGACCAGGAGAATAGAAGTCGCCGCAACAATATTCGCATCCGCGGTATCCCTGAAGCGATTGAAAACAAAGATCTGTTATCAGCGGCCACCACCATGTTTAACCAATTGCTGAATAAACCTAAAGAATCGCCGATTGAGATCGATAGAATTCATAGATCTCTTGGCCCTCGCAATCCTAACCCGGCTCACCCCAGAGACGTCATTTGCCGCGTCCATTTCTTTAATGTCAGAGCTGAAATAATGCAAGCTGCGCGTGCACAAGATTCCATCCTGTTTAATAGCACACCTGTTATGCTCCTGACGGATCTCTCAAAGCAAACGTTGCTGATGAGGAAGGCCCTGAAGCCGGTCACAGACGCTCTACATGCTAAACAGATTAAATATCATTGGGGGTTCCCGTTTCATCTTTTTGCTTCCCATGATGGTAAATCTGCCACCTTCCGCACGCTAGGGGACCTGCCCAACTTCCTTGGCACTTTTGAATTACCTCAAATCAGGATCCCGGACTGGCCCCTGACTGCCTTTACCCCTGGCCTACCCAGCACCTCTGCCTGGGTGACGCAAACCAAGAAGAAGAGGTCCCGCTCCCGCACCACCAAATCCCCTCCAGGATGAACACATTGCGTCCCACTGGAAAGTGGGTGTCTGACTTCTACGTTTTTACCACTGCCTTACTGGACTCCTGGCCCTCAGGTTGTCCCTTACCACCTCGTGGCCTGAGTGTTATCCACTCGCTCATTCTCCTGCTTACCCCTGTTGACGCTTCACACCATGTCATATTGGCACTTTTGTATTTTCCTTCCTCCCCCCCTCCCCCCCTTTTTTTTGCGGATCACCCCCTGCCGCTCTCCCCCTTTGCTACTGACTCTGTGGGCCCCCCCCTCCCATGTTGTACCCTGTTTATTGTGGGTTTGTGTTATATTATATTATGTTGTGGGGGGCTGGGGGAGGGGACGGGGAGATGGTAATGTGGATTAGCATAATACCTTACTTGCCTTAACTGTAGTATGCAATTTTTCTTTCTCTTAGGGTACTGTTCTGATTACATATATCTATGCTAAGTCCACTTGCTCTGATCTTCTAGTTTGATGTAGTGTGCCTTTTAAACATTTGCAGACAGTTGTCTGCCCTCTTGCTTCGCTACCTGTTTTAATTGGCGCACACTATATGACCTTTGTATCTCTAGGCGCTGTGTGCTGTCCATCAGTTCATCATGTTTTACAGTTTATTACAGTTGGGGCGGAGCCCCTGAGTTCATATTGCCCACGTTCCCCCACGATAGGGTGTACAGAGTCTTTAGTGACTTTGTTTCTGATATATTCTTTAGCCTTTTTTTTTCTTGTAGTGTCTATCACTTCTACCCCCACATGGACACTAGAGGGAGCACTCTCCTTATAACTCTACATCGTCAGCTTTTTAGCGAACAATCTCTCATGCTGTTACAGGACTCTTGTTCCCACTCTTACCTGCATTACATACCCCTAGCCATTCTAGGGATTCATCTGCACACTGTCCTACTTCAGCGCTTTGACCTTCTTTTCCCTTCTCCTTTCTTGACCTCCCCCTCTTCCCTTCTCTTCCTCATCCCTGCTGCACAGCACATCTGCACACTTTCCTGTTTATTTGCATTTATTGGCCCCACGGATCATGCCGCCTACCCTCTCGCACCATGGCTGTTGGGCTAGATATTAAGTTTTCCTCTCTTAATTGTAGAGGATTTAACACTCCTGAAAAGCGCAGGCAGATTTTACATCACTTTCACAAGGCCGGCTCGAAAGTTCTATTATTACAGGAGACCCACTTTAGGACTGATAAGGTGCCGTCTATTCCAGATAGACATTACACATCATGGTTTCACAGCACGAACCCCCTTGCCTGCTCCAGAGGGGTCTCAGTGGCTTTTCATCACTCCTTTACTCCGCACGTGCTTGCAAGCGACATAGACCCTAATGGAAGGTTTTTATTTTTGAAATTACAATGCTCTGAAAATGTATTAACTATTGCCAATGTTTATCTCCCCAATCAGAATCAACTCCAATTCCTGTGCTCCGTGACCGCCCGCCTCAAATCTTTTGGGACCACTAATCTGATCCTAGGAGGCGATTTGAATGTCCCTCTTGTGCCGAGACTCGACTCCTCCGCGGGTAAGTCCCACCTGTCACCCACCTCGTTGTCCAAGCTCAGGGCCACCCTAGCGGACATGACATTGGTAGATGCCTGGAGACTACTACACCCTTCTGACAGGGATTACACCTATTATTCCCCTGCACATAACTCTTATAGTAGGATAGATTACATACTCCTCAGCCAAAACCTTCTGGACTTTGCCCCTCACTGTGAGATAGGGGTACGACTGTGGTCGGATCACGCTCCGGTACACTTGACCCTCGGGAATTTTGCTAGCTGCCCTCGTCGAGGTGCGTGGAGGTTGAACAACAACTTGCTGACAGATACCCATTGCATTTCAGAAGTGTCTCAAGCAATTACGGATTTCACTAATGATCATGCCCACGATGAGACTAGCAACATGACCAAATGGGAGGCCCTGAAATGCGTCATTCGCGGTATTTTTATAAAGCACGGCTCTAGGTTGAAACGAGCGCGTACGGAGGACATACGTCAACTTTTCTCCCGGATAGCTTCCCTGGAAGCCTCATATAAACGCACTCTAGACTCGCGGACTCTGACGGAACTATCTAACGCGCGTCGGGACCTGCTTCAGATCTTCTCGGCAAGATCGCTGAACGCGTATCATAAAGGCCGCCATACCCACTACTCGCAGGCAAACAAATGTGGAAAGCACCTCGCACGCGTTATCCACCCTAGACAACGGAGGCAAAACATCCCCTACCTCTTCTCCTCTGGCCAACAGAAGAGGTTCCGGAATTCCGAGATTGTTTCGGAATTCAGGGACTTCTATTCCTCCCTATACAATCTCCCCTCCCCGAGTACCTCTAGCTCCTCCACCTCGTCGTCCGATTTGAAGCAATATATTCAAGATACGGCTCTACCCACCATTTCTTTAACTGATAGCGCTGACTTAGAGTTGCCGCTAACTACGACTGACTTCTTAGTAGCGATTAAAGGTCTGAAGACTGGTAAAAGCCCTGGTCCCGATGGATACTCCCCGTTATTTTATAAGAAATTCGCTCACCAACTTGCCCCACTCATGGCCAAGACATTCGAGGAGATAGATGACACGCATCCCCTTTCCCCACAGATTCTTCAAGCTCAAATAGTGGTCATACCCAAACCGGGTAAGGATCAAGCACACTGCGGAAATTATAGACCTATATCCCTATTAAACGTTGACCTCAAGCTTTATTCTAAAATTTTGGCAACACGCCTGGCTCCCCTGCTCCCCTCTATCATTCACAGTGACCAAGTGGGCTTTGTCCCAGGCCGAGAGGCCAGGGACAATACCACTAAAACCCTACACCTTATCTCATACGCCAAACTCCACAACATCCCTACTTGTCTTTTGGCTTGCGATGCCGAAAGGCGTTCGATCGGGTGAACTGGTCGTTTCTCCAGGCCTCCCTACAGCAAATAGGTTTAGGTCCACGTATGCTCACTAAAATAATGGCTCTTTACAAGAACCCTTCTGCCAGGGTCCTAGCTAACGGGGAATCGTCTGAGGTTTTCGGGATCCAGAACGGCACCAGACAAGGGTGCCCCCTATCGCCACTTCTGTTCGCGATTACTGTCGAACATTTGGCTCAAGCCATTAGAAACAATCACTCTATTCATGGGATCAACACCCCTTCAGCTCCCCGTAAGCTGTCTCTCTACGCAGATGATTTACTCTTATATGTCACTCGACCCCGTCTTAGCCTCCCTGCCATACTCGAGGAGCTTGATCGGTTTGGGGCTCATAGTAATTTCAAACTGAATCTGAACAAAACGGAAGCTTTAAATGTGTCACTTTCGCCGACTGACCTAAAATTCGTCCAACAACGATTCTCCTTTAAATGGCAACCTCGCTCGATCAAATACCTCGGTACGGAGATCCCTACTAACTTCCATGACGTGTACGCTCTTAATTTTAGCCCATTGCTGACTTCCATTAAGCGCTCTCTTGAGAATTGGCACAATCTCAAGCTCTCTTGGTGGGGGAGAATGAGTGTTATTAAAATGGATATCCTTCCGAAGGCATTATATCTGTTCCAAACCCTTCCCATCCTTCTACCGACGTCCTTCTTCCTGGCTTTGCGAGCTATGGTGGGCACGTTTGTGTGGCAACACCATCCTTCTAGACTTAAACACAAGGTTTTATGTGCCCCCAAACTTAGGGGAGGTGCAGGCCTCCCGGATTTCCGATTGTACCACACATCCGCGATACTATCCCGACTCTTGGACTGGTTTCCGAGACCTCGTATTAAACCCTCCACTTTAATTGAACAGGACATGGCCCCGGTGGACCTACGGGCCCTACTATGGGGGCATCATACCGGGTTTCGGGTGATGCAGGGGATCTCCCCTCAGACGAGGGCAGCTCTCACATTGTGGTATATTAAAGCTGTCCCTTACGCTCTGTCCACGGATCCTGGACCGTTAACCCCCTTATTTGACAATCTGGCCCTCCCAACCCTTGCTGCTAAGCTGCACTGTGGGAACTATACCCGTGAACACTGGCCCACAGCCAATCAGTTTGTTCACCCTACCACTGGACATTTCCGCCCCCCTCCAGATCCCCAGACCAATATCACGACGGACTGGCTCACTACAATTTCGCTAACCCAGATTTGCAGGGACCTTCACCTCTCCGGTAAAACACACAGACCACTTACGCTATTTGAGGACCTCTGCAACCTGGCTCAAACCCCTAGACACACTCTATCGTTAATCTATAAAGATATCCAAACTCGATTATATGATGCTCTCCCTACATACACAAGTAAATGGTCTAGAGACCTACACTTAGAGATCTCCCCCACAAAGTGGTCTACCTCCTTTATCCACACACATCAATCCTCCAGGTCAGGATTTTCCCAGGAGAAGAACTACAAACTGCTTTCGAGGTGGTACAGGGTCCCGGTCTCGGTACACAGGATGTTTCCGTCAACCACTGACGTGTGTTGGCACTGTCGCGGAGCACAGGGATCATACATTCATATTTGGTGGGAGTGTGATAGGATTCGTCCTTTTTGGGATAAGATTTTTGCGATTCATAATGATATGTACCAGGCTTCGTTGCCTCCATCGCCTCTGTCTGCACTTTTATCCATTCTACCTGGGTCGATCCGGTCTCAGAAATGTAGTCTTCTGAGATTCTTTCTCTCAGCAGCTCGTCATACCATCTCCCTATACTGGAAAAAGGACTCCACCCCCCCTATCTCAGCGTGGGTGGATATCCTTAATGACACTATGCTCATGGAGGAATTGCAGGCGAAGGCGGACGATGCATACGATAGGTTTACCATGTTGTGGTCCATTTGGCGACACCATTCTCAGACGGAATTATTTCTCAACAATCTCAAGATCTCCTAAGCAAACTTCCTGCCAAGATTGGGTGGGGGATGGTGTCGTTATGTGGACCGCTGGTGACATTAGCGGCCGCTCCTTGATTACCTCTGCCTCTGGGGTGAACATTCCTGATGTAACATACGTGAATAACAATGGTGCATGTCCTGCACGTATTCGTTCTGATAAATGCGATTGCTGTGCTCCCCCTTGTTTCTCCCCACCCTACTTTCTCTCTTTCTCTATTCGTACTGGCTTTCTCTCCCCCCCCCTCTTTTTTTTCCTTGCTGTACCCACTACCTCTAATCCCCCCCCTGTTGTCCTGTTTATATTGATGTGCCTTAGTTGATGTCAAGGGCGACGTCTGTGATGTAGTTGCCTGTTTACAAATGTGTTATTTTACCCTGTCTGGCATACAATAAAAATATATTCAACCTTAAATTATGCATGGAAGTTTTCAGTCCACACCCATGTGGTGCTTCCACTACTGAGTGTTATTTACTTTTAAAAAGAGACCCTGGGCTCTCTCTTCCCTACCCCCCTTACCCCTCCCCCCCTTACCTCCCCTCTCCTCTCTTGCTATTTAGCTTTCCCCTCTACCACTTTGTTCCTCTTTATATTGCTCCTCTCTTCCCTTTCCTCTTCTCTCTCTCTTTCTATCTTCTTTATGTTATTGATTAAACATTGTCTCATGTAGTAACCCATGAGTATTTCTCACTACTGTGGCCTCGTGGATCGGAGAGCAGGCCGTCTTCCCTACTCTCCAAGCTTCCCATCAGGGACCGGCTGTGGCCGATAGTCATTAGCCGGCCCCCCATAAATGTACTCCTGTTACTGTTCCGGCTTGCATTTGCCTCATGATGGTTACTGTTTTATTGTTTTCACTTGAAATGTTTCAATAAAAATATTTTCAACACTAAATTGGCAGAGATTAATCCCAAATCAAGCCCCAGAGGAATTCCGGGCATTGGGAGCCAATTGGGTCTGCCTCCGGAGCCAAGTCGTGGAACCTGGAAAACTGAAGACGAGATAACGAGTCTGCAATGCTATTGCTTACACCTGGTAAATGTTTAGCCTTAAGCCAAATATTATATTTCATACAATGGAGAACTAAGAAACGAAGCAATTTGATTACAAAATCAGACTTAGAAGATAAACAATTAATCGCGAAGAGGACACCTTTATTATCTGTGTGAATTAAAACTCTCCGATTTCTAAACAAATCACACCAAATAACTACCGCCACCACTACTAGGAATAATTCTAACAAGACTAGGTTATGTGAAATTTCAGGAATCCTCCAAGATGTATGCCACTTTGAAGCACACCAATGACCTGCCAGGAAGGCCCCAAAGCCTATAGAACCTGAAGCGTCGGTAAAAAGGCCTAGTTCGAAATTGCCTATAAATTCTTTCTGCCATACCGTTGAGCCATTAAAACCTAACAAGAACTCATCCCAATCCTTTAAATCATCTTTAATGGCTTTTGACATGGTAACATGAGAAAAAGGATTTTTTAAATCCTTTGTAGCCCTAGCAAAGCGGCGAGAAAAAATCCTAGCTACCGGAATTACTCTTGCAGCGAAAGCAAACAAGCCCAATAGAGATTGGACGTCTTTAAACAGAACTCTCCGTCTAGATAGAAAAGAGGATATTAACGACCTAATCTTGAAAAGCTTTGATGGAGGCAATCTAAATTCCATGGCGTCTATGACAATGCCCAAAAATTCCAGACTAGTGGATGGAAACACTGTCTTCTCCTGGGCAAGGGGAATGGCAAAATTTTCACAAATATCAAAGAAAGCTGACAAAGAATCAGAGCAAACAGAGCATTCAGATGGACCTATGAAAAGAAAATCATCTAAATAATGAATATAACCAGCACCGGGGTGCACCACAGACACTACCCATTGAAGAAAAGAAGAAAAAGCCTCAAAGTAAAAACAAGATAAGGAGAAGCCCATCGGCATACATTTATCAAAATAAAAATATCTGTTAAAGTTAAAATCTAAAGAACTAAAGCCTTGTGGGTGTACTGGGAGTAAACGAAATGCAGACTTGATATCCGCCTTGACCATTAATGAATTCCTTCCAAAATGCTCAAGGAGAACCAAGGCCTCATCGAAAGAAGCATACGTAACTGAAGCATCGAAATCAGCAACCTCATCATTAAGGGACTCGCCAACAGGGTATGACAAATGATGTATTAAGCGAAAAGAGCCTGGCTCTTTTTTGGGAACTACGCCCAATGGAGAAATTCTGAAGTTGGAGAAAGGGGGTGAGGAGAACGGACCCGCAATCCTGCCCTCTGTTAATTCTTTATCAATTTTAACTCTAACAACCTCTGGGTGTGAAAGGACCGATCGCAAATTGTCCACTAACTTACAACCAGAACCAGAAAAACCAGGGACTAAAAAAACCATGCTTAAAGCCGCTATAAGTGAGGTCAGGATGTGATGTGGGAAGGCTGGGGGAGGAGCCCGAGGCGGTGTCTGTGAGGACGGAAGGGGAGGCAGGAGATCCATGGCAGCAAGTCCGATGCAGATGCTGGTGAAGTGGGATAGAACACCGTGTTAGAGGCCAGCACATGGTGACCCCCGCAGATGCCTATTCCCCACGATATTGGATCTGGAGACCAAGGAGGAGCGACTGATAGATCGGGGTGGACAGCAGTAAAGGATGCAGGAAACTGAACAGGGGTAAGTGAGAGATATCCCTGGTTCAATCAAAAAAATGGCTGCAAGAGAAAACACCTGATCCTGAGAACCCACGAGTGATTGTTGGTGCTGGCCTCCCCTCTGTCTCCTCCATACGCCCCCCATCTTATCTCTGCCTTTGTGTGCTCTGTATATTATGCTCTGTATACTACCCTCCAGAGCCCCTAGGCTATCCAGCGCTGTTGCATCGTGAACTGTGTTTGCTGTGGAAGCTAAAGAGATTTGATGACTAACTGAGGGAGAGATGCAGCAGCTGGGGCTGGCTAAAATTTTAATGACTGGAGACATAAGAGAGGTCTTGATGGAGCAATGATTCTTTTGGAAACCTATGGATCTATGAGAGCTACGGAATTGAAATGTTTGTATGAACTGTATGAACTGTACCAATGAGAGGACTAGTTTAAATGTCAATGACTGCCTAATAACCCTAGGAGTGGCTCAATTGATTAAATGCTGGAAGTACTGGAAACTACTAAACTGATAGTTGAAACTAGTACTGAGTTTTAAGCTCACTTAAGGACTAAGTATTGATACAGCTTAGTACTGACTGAAAAGGTTATGAACTATGCTACGAACTAAGCTGCAAATTAAGTGATGAACTCTGCGTTTTAACTATGCGATAAGCTCGGAGCGATATCTACTGGAGAGTAACTTTCCTTTCTGTGGTGGATAGTAGCTGATTAGATAATTGGATTAAGCTAATATAGAGCTGCAAAAGTATAAGGACATTCTTTTTTTTTCTTCCCCCCCCCCCTGCGGTTTTTTTTTTTTTTTTTCGTATCCTCCCGCCTCTTACGCTATACAGAGACCGGGAAAGAGGGATGAATGGTACGCTTTTCATAGGTTCTCTATAGGATTTTCATAGGTGCCCCAGCAAAATAAAATACAAAAAAAAAAAAAAATCCACCAAGTCGCAGAATTTTCAATTCCATCTAAACTAGGGGGCCTGAGAGGGTTAAGTGACTGGAGACATAAGAGAGGTCTTGATGGAGCAATGATTTTGTCTGAATACTATGAACCCATGAGATCTATGGAATTTAACGGTTTGCATGAACTGTATTAACGAGAGAACCTATTTAAATATCAATGACTGCCTAATAACCCTAGGAGCGGCTCAATTGATTAAACGCTGGAATTACTAAACTGATAGTTGAAACTAGTACTGAGTTTTAAGCTCACTTAAGGACTAAGTATTGATACAGCTTAGTACTGACTGAAAAGGTTATGAACTATGTTACGAACTAAGCTGAAAATTCAATGATGAACTCTGCGATTTAACTATGCGATAAGCTCGGAGGGATATCTACTGGAGAGTAACTTTCCATTATGTGGATAGCAGCTGATTAGACAATTGGGTCAAGCTGAAATATAGCTGCAAAAGTATAAGGACATTCCCCCTTTTTTTTTTTTTTTCTATGCGTTTTTTTTTTTTTTTCTTCCCTCTCTCTCTACGTGTCCTCCCGCCCCTCTTACGCTATATAGAGATCGGAAAAAAGGGACGAAGGGTATGTTTTTTTTTATAGGTCCTTTACAGGATCTTTACAGGTGCCCTAATAAAAAAAATAGTAAAAAAAATAAAAAAAATCCATCAAGTCGCAGAATTTTCAATTCTTAAAGCAAAAGTGAAGAGAAGTATTCCATCTAAACTAGGGAGCCTGAGAGGTGAAATGGCAGGATATTCTTCTCTCCCTTTACCCCTCCTTTCTAATCAATAAAAGCAAAGATTGGAACCGAGAGGTACTCCCCTCTATACAGGACAACTATTTTGTCAAACAAGATAAGTGAACAAGATACATGATGAGGGGAAGATCACATAAAACAACAGAACCTAAAACCCCGAGGGAGAGTTTAAATACTAGTGTAACTGCTAGTTCAATACAAAAATACTTGACAACTAAAGAGGGTAACCAAAAAAGCCCAGATGTAGAAAAAAAAACATCCTTGCCAACCAAAAACGCAAAAAAGGAAAAGGCTAAGTTAAAAGGAGCCCAAGGAGATAAAACAAGAGAAGAAACACAAACAGAGAGAGAGATGGAAACTTACGAGGGGGAAGGGGAAGAACAGTGAAGTATAGCTCAATTGCCCACAAAGATCGAGATGATGGCAATGTTTGAAAGGATGGAAAGTTTAATTAAGAGTGAGATTACAAATGTCCGGATGGATCTGGGCCATTTGCTGCGGAGAGTAGAAGAGGCTGAGGAGAGAACTGAGAAACAAACACAAGAAATCGCAGAATTAAAATCGCAAGTGAAAGCACTGCAAATAAACCAAAGAAATACCTTTTATAAAATGGAAGCACAGGAAAATCAAAATAGACGCCAAAATCTAAGGATAAGAGCCCTCCCAGAGCAAAATGGAGAGAAACTGGAAGAAAAAATAAGGAAAATATTTAATCCCCTACTAGGACGAGAAGAGGACGAGGAGTTAAAGATCGATAGAGTACATAGAATCAGAAAGCCTCTAGGAATGAAGGAGGAAACCCCACGAGATGTCATTGTTAAATTCCATCGGTATACAGACAAGGAGAAAATATGGAGGAACCTCAGAGAGAGACACCCGTTGCAATACGAGCAAACAACTTTGCAAGTATTTGCAGACTTGTCAAGTGAAACATTATCCAGAAGAAGACAATTAAAACCATTACTAGAACATTTAAGACAAGCTAATATTAAATATAGTTGGGGGTTCCCTGCAGCATTGATAGTACATAGGGACGGAAAGACGGTTAGATTGAAATTTCCGGAAGAAGTACAGGACTTTTGTACAGAGTTACAGATTCCAACCATTAGTATACCTAAGCGATCGGAAAGAGAAGAAAGACTAATTGAAGAGGGAATAGGGCAGAGAGCTTAATGTAGGGGGGGGGGGGTAGGGGAGAGGGGGGAGGGGGGGCTGGTGTAATTTATTACAAAAGAAACGAGATGGGAGAGGTAAAGTAAATAAAAGTTAATGTGGGTATGGGTGGAAACGGGAAGAGCCTCCCTGGACTATCTGCTCCCTCCTCTCCCCCCCCCTATGTCTACCGGGCCTTCATGGCCGGGGGGGAGTGGAGGGACACGGAATGCCTGGCTTGGAGCTTTTCCCCCCAAGGGGTGAGGTACATATTCCAGGATGGGGATATATTCTGGATATAGGTACAAGGACCAAAGAGGGGTCTGGGAGGGTTGGGAGGAGGTTGGGAGGGGGGGTGGGGGGAGAAAGAAGACCCGACAGCAGAGAACCTCGTTAAGTGAGAAAAGAGAAAAAACCAGCCTGACTAAAAAGCCGCTATAAAGCAGCTCCGCCATCCTGATGTTTGGATACATTTCTAGCCAAGGAAGCATGTTTGACAATTTCACTGTTGTCCGTGCCTTTTGAAAACCCATCCCTGGATTGAGGCTGACCTGACATGGCAGAGGCCTTTTGATAACATCTACAAGTTGGGTGTGACCCTGTACAATATGAGCACTCGTGTTTGTATCTACAGTTGGCCAGAAATCTGCATTGTCCTTCATTAAATGCAAAGCAGAAACCTTTGCGAAATTAATTATTAGTAGAGTTGAGTGCTTTGAATTGCACCTGCGGTTTTGGAGGCAACATCAGATTTAACCAAAGGCCAACGTCTTTCACACACCAACGCAGAGAAGGGTGTACCGCCAGCTTCTGCCTGAAATTCTCATCATAATGAAACCATGAGATGCCCCCGAAATGCCTAAAGGCCTCAGCAACAATGTCTAGATGTTGAAATAGCCCAGAACATTTTTCTGGAAATTTTTCACCCATAACTGAAGCGAAAATACAGAATGCTTGAAGCCAATTCTGGAATGTTCTAGGTACTGCTCTCCTTCTATCTTCTTCCGAACGCTCCTCTGATTTCTTATCCAATTTAGAAAGAAATTCTTTAGAAGAAGGCAGGAGGGATAATAAATCAACAAATTCTCCTCTCCAAATTTTCTCCTTAACTGAGGAAGACAAGTGGAAACCTAACGGGGAGATTTCGCACGGAAGCGCCTCTTTCATACAAGCTTCTGCTACTTGACAAGGTGTATTATTACAAGAACTAGGCTGTACAAGACCACCAGTATTAACTAAAATGTTCTGAGTTCTTAAAGGGTTAAACTGTTTCTCCATAGGAATAGTAACATTACCCTGCGAACGCATAGCGTTCCAAACAGGGCCAACCTTTAAAGCATCCGCAGTGACTGACTGCTGCAACCCAGTACCATCTTGATAAGCACCAATATTTTGTGCACCTGAAGCAAGCAAAGGCTGCACATCTTGCCTTATACCAACAGGGGGAGCAGTACTAGTATTCAAATGATTAACAAAATTTTGTAATATTGCTCCAGAATACTGAGCACCTGGCACTGCACCAGAATACTGTGCACCTGGCTGCAAATTATAGGGAAAAGTACCAGAAGACTGTACACCTGACATAATATTAAGAGGAGCACCAGCAGGCTGTGTCTCCTGAGCTGCACCAAATAAATGTGCCCCTTGTAAGGTACCAGAAGGCAGTGCCTCCTGTACAGGGATAGTTGTTTGAACTGAAGCATTGTTTAATTGCTGGCTATTCTGAAAAGAACTGCCAGCGCTTGCAAACAGAGCCCTGGCAATGAGAGAGGGAGATCCTTGTTCCCCTTCTGACAGGCTAGTAAAAGCAGTTGCTAACGAATTAAGGATAAAAATTAAGTCAGGTAAAGAAGAAACAGAATTCTCACCGGGCGGGATATCTGACACAGCATTCTGTCCCAAAAGAGCTGCAGCACTGGTTTCTGGAATGGAGGATGAGGAGGATAAAGTTGCAGCATCTTTAAGATACCTGGAACGAGAAGCAGAAGTGAAAGAATCTTCCTTAGAATAAGGAACAGCAGGGGCTGCCGACTTTTTCAGCTTTTTTCCTTTTCCTATAAGTGTGCGAGAGCTGCCAGCTGAAGGAGAATTCCTGTGTTCCTCCATATTAATGTTCGGCATGGGCGTCAGAAAGGCAGGGAGAGAAGAACAAGCAGGAGGGTCTTCAGCTAAGCAGTGCCTCAGCCACTCCTCACCACCGGAGCTTTCTGCCTTTTCCAGAAGCTGACGAAGGAGAGACTCCATTCTAAATGTACACCTGAGCGCACACTGGTCCTCTTCAGGTGGCTGTGAAGCTGAGGTAGCATCCGGCTTATATAAACAGTTATAGGCGCGAAGAAACAGCCCGCCAAATTCCTCCAATGACGGCTTGTTGCTAAGGGATATTGCACCAATAGCCCTGCTGAGATAAAGGAAAGAAAAGGCACAGGCAAAGAGCCCTCTGCCCTGTCCCATGCGGGCCCCCGGTTAATGCCGGGGACCGAACATTCTTTTTATCCCTCCACTTCATAGTGAGCAAATTATTACACTGCAAGCAGGCTCTCTCCCCCAGCCTAAGAGGAGAATCTACAAGCCACTGGGGAAAGCCCCGGCGATTAGGTCGCATGGTGCCACATGCTCCAATCTGCTGATCAAACAAATGACTAAACATAATTGTCCATGTACAAGTGGTACCCCTTTCCGAATAAGGGTGACACCAAGTTCCACACTATCTTGCCAGCGCTTCCTTTGTAATCTGGGCAGTTCTTCGTCTCTACGTAACTATCTTTTCCCTCATAAACCGTAAAGCTCCATACATAGTCTGTTGCCCTGTCACAGAACTTATAGAGCTTGACCCCGTATCTGGCACACTTGCTGGGAAGGTACTGTTTGAAAGACAAGCGGACAGAAAATTTTATCAGGGACTCATCAACGCAGACAACTTGATTGGGAATAAACAAGGCTGCAAAACGTTGGTTGAAGTGGTTTATGAGGGGCCGAATTTTGTCGAGCCGATCGTATTTAGGGTCTCCACGAGGACAACAAAGTTAATTGTCGTTGAAGTGCAAGAACCGCAAGATCAGCTCGTATCGTTTCCTGGACATGGAGACAGAGAACACAGGCATATGGTCAATTGGGTGCGTGGACCAATACAACATCATGAATTTATGTATGCCCATGTTGAGGGAAAGGCCCAGAAAGGTCTTAAATTCGGAAACCGTAATTGGTTTCCAATCTCTGGCAAGGGAAGGCAACTGGGGATTAGCGGCAATGTGTTGACCAGCATATAAATTAGTTTGGTGCACAATAGATCTATAGAGATCTTCCATGAAAAACAGCAAATAAAAATCAAGTGGCGTAAAATCAGCTGTTTGCAACTGAATACCGGGTTGGCCAGTGAATGGGGGAAGTACGGGTTCTGCAGAAGTGGTGGGCACCCAATCAGGATTGGGGAATTCTGCAGGAAGGACCCTATGGGAACGACGAGCCTGCCTTTCTCTTCTTTTTGGTGGCAGCAGGACACTACTTGTGCTTGCCACCTCGCCAGCTTGAACTGCACTTAAGGGACTCACCACGTCACCACGTGTTATTGCAGTGCTGGATGTATGTTCAGGGTGTACTAGGCCGCTGGTGCTTGCCAGTTCACCAGAAGGAATAGCGGCGCTAGTACTGTCTGTCTGCTCCATACGAGGGACCTGTGGTTGTTGCACCTCAACAACATCAGAAGATCGGGATCGGGTACGCTTGACCTTAGCAGGGACGTCACCTTTCGTTGTGCTATCTGTCATGGAGTCGCTGTCCTCTACAGGATTGTATTCTGAGCCTGAATGTGACAGATGAGTGACTTCCTCTTCACTATCTGTCATGCTCAGAAACGTGTAGGCCTCTTCACTAGTGTACCTTCGATTTGCCATTTTGGGCTCTAAATTTACTGGTACAACCAGTGAGATGCACAGGTAAAAAAGCACCTAGGCTGTCAGCAACTGTATAAAATGCTACCAAAAAAAAAACTGTTAGCAATCGCAGGGATAAGGTCTGACTCTGCGAACGCTGCAGTTATGTGTGTTGTGTTTTGTAAGTGACAGTGATCAATCGATCGATACTGCACTTGGGTGGGCTGGGCGGAGGGGCAAAACGCAGGTGCTAGCAGGGGACGCTAGTATAGATCTGATCAGATCAGATATTGATCTGTTCAGATACTATACCACTAAGGGAGGTGTATGCTTTGCGTGTGGGTGTTAGCGGTACTGGCACTAAACTGATGCTGCCTGGGGTGACACAGACCCTAATTGATATCACCCGCCGGGCGATCAGGGGGTTAAACCTTTATTGGGTAATAAATGCGGGTGCCCTGATGCTATAAAAAGCGAACTAACCAGCGTCACCCGTAACACTTATACGGTGATCACTGGTGAAAGGGTTAACTCTAGGGGCAATCAGGGGTTTTATTAGGTTGTATATGGGGGTACCTAACGCTATAAAAACCTGGCGGTGAACCTAAAAAATGACTGGCTACCTAGCGGCACCAGTGACACTAATGCAGCGATCAGAAAAACGATTGTTTAGTGACACTGGCAAAAGGGGGTGAAAGGGTTACCTGGGGGGCAATCAAGGGGTTAAACCTTTATTGGGGGGGTAAGGGGCTACCCTGAACCTAAAGCTAACTGCCCTGACACTTTTTACAGTCACAAATGACACTAAATGCAGTGATCAGTAAATAAATGATCACTGCAATCAGTGACACTGTGACGGGGGGGGGGGGGGGTTTAGGGGGTGATTTGTGTGCCTACGTGTCAGTGTACTGTTGGTGCACTTACTATGATGTCTTCTCTCCTCGCCGTTCCGGTCAAAAAGACCGCCACGAGGAGAGTGACATCACTTCCTCCTGCCTGTGTTTACAGTTCACAGGCAGGGGAAGCTTCTCATTCGCCAGGAGCGATCGCGAGGGGGTGGCCAGAAATCAATGGCCACCCCCTCATCACGGATCGGAACCCCCACCCGCTAAAATGCAGGCACGTACATGTGCCTGTCCATGCCACTGTGCCGACGTATATGTACAGGCGGCGGTCCTTAACTGGTTAATTGCTTATAAAATAGCTTAGCCAGGCTACACACACACACAGCCAGCGAAAAATCGTCAGTGACAAAAGCCCTGCTACAATGCAAAACTCCTGTTTGGACTAACCACTTGCTTACTGGGCACTTAAACCCCCCTCCTGTCCAGACCAATTTCAGCTTTGAATGACAATTGAGTGGTCATACAACGCTGTAGGTAAATTACATTTTTATAATTTTTTTCCCACAAATAGAGCTTTCTTTTGGTAGTATTTAATCACAGCTGGTATTTTTATTTTTTGCTAAACAAAAAAAGATGGAAAATTTTGAAAAAAAAAAAAATCCTGTTATAAAATTTTGCAAACAGGTAATTTTTCTCCTTCATTCATATGTGCTGATCAGGAGGCACTGGTGGGCACTGATAGGTATAGTTAAGGTGGCACTGATAGGCACAGATAAGGTGGCACTGATGGGGACAGATAAGGCGGTACTGATGGGCACAGATAAGGTGGCACTGATGGGCCCTGATGGGTGGCATGGATGGATGGCAATGATGGGTGACACTGATGGGCACTGGTAGGTGGCACTGATGTGCAGCACTGTTATTGAGGCACTGATTGTGGGCACTGATGGGTGGCACTGGTGGACACTGGTAGGCGGCACTATTGCCTATTGCTAGGTAGCACTGGTAGGGGGCACAGGTGGGTATTGAGGATCTGACGGCAGCTTTCCGTGATCAGGACTGATGTCCCTCTCGCCGGTGATCTGCTTTTTTTTTCTCCTCGCGCTGTCAGAGAAAAAATAAGCAATTACCGGTTCTGTTGACATCACATGATCAGCTGTCATTGGCTGATAGCTGATCACATGGTAAGGGGTCGGAATCAACTCATAGACTCGCTGATCACAGAGCGCGTGCACTGCAGGGGGCACGCAGGCCACTTGGGCATGGGGGGACGTCAATGGACGTACTCCCGGCAAAGCAGTTCCGCGCTGTAGCCGTCATTCGGCTATAGCGTGGATCTGAAGTAGTTAATAAATATGACATTGAAACTGATCTTGTTTTATAGTGTTGCTCTAAGATTTCCCTTTGGACTACAGAAAACCTACTGTATTCTGGAGATGATGGGGGGGTTAGGTGTTCTTCATTCTTAAGATGATGCTCCTTCTCCATGGATACAAATGCTTCTCCATAGATACAACTAGAATGAGTAAAAAATGTCCCCTCAGGTTAGGAATTGTGTTGCTGGATGACCATGCAAAAATCAAAAAAACCTGAAAAATTAAAACTATTGCAGCCACCACATCTAAGCTGCAATGCATTAACTTTTTGTTTTTAGATTTAGATACACTTTAACAAGCCGTAAAAATCTTTAAGACAAGTCCATACTGATTTCTGTGGTTGTAGACACTGTATAGTAATTATTTCTCACGTAGTGTGGCTTAGTGCTTTTGGGACAGCTCTTGCTCCTTTTGATAGCTATCTCATGGTGGAAACCTTCTCTTCTGCCATGGAAGATTTTATAAGATTTATAGCAATTTAAGACCTTTCTGCTAACGTATTTTAGAACATTACTGTGATAGTATGAACCAGAATGACAAAAATGTCTCTAACATGTCAAATGACTTTAATGACATCCAGTAGTGTATTTAGGTTTTGTGTTTCCCTGGGCCTGACTAAACTCGTGCGCCCCTTAATTTAAATATGACCCACCCCTTCCTGTCAAGCCCGCACCCCTTGCTGTTTAAGACTCGCCTTGAAATTTTCGAGTGGGGACACTAGTTCAGAGGGCCTGGGGGAGGGGGGCATTGGATTCCCTTAATTTGCATAGATTTCCTCTCACTTCCTGTTTGGCTATGGGGGAGGAAGTGAAGGGAAATCTCTGCAATGGGACAGGGATGGTAAAAAATAAACAGGGGCTATAACCCTGCCTTATTCTATCCAAAATTTAAAAAAAAGTGTTGTCTATAGTTCTACTTTAAGCACACATTTCTGATCATTTTATGGAGAGGACTACGAAGATACAACCATGCCAATGGTGCAGCAGAAAACACAGCACAGTAAGGGAGGTTTGTGGCCCAGGATGATAGGACAGTAAAAATTAGAGGCGGCGCCCTCCCCCCCCCCCCCCCGGCCGCCCGCATACCAGAAGCAGTGTGGCTGCTTTATGGGGGCGCTAGACTAATTTTCCTCTCAGCCCAGTCCGCCCCATAAGACTTGGCCGGTGGGGACTCTGTCTGTGCCGCCCCCTGCAAAGTGCTGCCCTAAGCCTGGGCCTCGTCGGCTTAGGCCAGGATACAGTGTTCATGACATCAATAAAGGAGATATGTCCTCTTTATGCGGCATAGAGTGCTGCCTGTGGACAGAGGAGAGGATATATATAATAGATTTTTGGAGGGTGAGGTGTATTGGATAGATAAAATGCAAACTTACTTCCCCCAGAGTATGAATCATAGGTGAGATGTGGATTTATTTCTTAAATAACTATTTTCCTTTTTATATACATAGCTATGTAAACAGTATGTTGCATTTTTTTTATATCCAATGCATTTATATACAGCTCCACTAGAGGGAGTTCCCAGTCAGTGAGCTATTCTCATCCAAACTAATTTATTAGGCTTTTAGTGATCTAAAATGTCACAAACGTTGTTCAGGAAACCTCTCCTCTCTGATTTTGAAAAAACTGTTGGTAGATAATCACTACTATATGCTCTGAGTCTTTATGCACTAGCCCATTGTTTTTGTTTATTTGATTTTATTTCATTTTTTTGCATTTTAACTCACTTGTGTTTTTTGTGACTGCTTGATTCACTATTTAAATGTTTATATACAGTACAGACCAAATGTTTGGACACACCTTCTCTTTTAAAGAGTTTTCTTTATTTTCATGACTATGGAAATTGTAGATTCACACTGAAGGCCTCAAAACTATGAATTCACACATGTGGAATTATATACTGAACAAAAAAGTGTGAAACAACTGAAAATATGTCTTATATTCTAAGTTCTTCAAAGTAGTCACCTTTTGCTTTGATTACTGCTCTGCACACTCTTGGCATTCTGTTGATGAGCTTCAAGAGGTAGTCACCTGAAATGGTTTTCACTTCACAGGTGTGCCCTGTCAGGTTTAATAAGTGGGATTTCAAGCCTTATAAATCGGGTTGGGACCATCAGTTGTGTTGTGCAGGAGGTGGATACAGTACACAGCTGATGAATAGACTGTTAGAATTTGTATTATTATGGCAAGAAAAAAGCAGCTAAGTAAAGAAAAACGAGTGGCCATCATTACTTTAAGAAATGAAGGTCAGTCAGTCCGAACAATTGGGAAAACTTTGAAAGTGTCCCCAAGTGCAGTGGCAAAAACCATCAAGCGCTACAAAGAAACTGGCTCACATGAGGACCGCCCCAGGAAAGGAAGACCAAGAGTCACCTCTGCTGCGGACGATAAGTTCATCCGAGTCACCAGCCTCAGAAATCGCAGGTTAACAGCAGCTCAGATTAGAGAACAGGTCAATGTCACACAGAGTTCTAGCAGCAGATACATCTCTAGAACAACTGTTAAGAGGAGACTGTGTGAATCAGGCCTTCATGGTAAAATAGCTGCTAGGAAACCACTGTTGAGGACAGGCAACAAGCAGAAGAGACTTGTTTGGGCTAAAGAACACAAGGAATGGACATTAGACCAGTGGAAATCTGTGCTTTGGTCTGATGAGTTCAAGTTTGAGATCTTTGGTTCCAACCACCGTGTCTTTTTGCGACGCAGAAGAGGTGAACGGATGGACTCTACATGCCTGGTTCCCACCGTGAAGCATTGAGGAGAAGGTGTGATGGTGTGGGGGTGCTTTGCTGGTGACACTGTTGGGGATTTATTCAAAATTGAAGGCATACTGAACCAGCATGGCTACCACAGCATCTTGCAGCGGCATGCTATTCCATCCGGTTTGCGTTCAGTTGGACCATCATTTATTTTTCAACAGGACAATGACCCCAAACACACCTCCAGGCTGTGTAAGGGCTATTTGACCAAGAAGGAGAGTGATGGGGTGCTGCGCCAGATGACCTGGCCTCCACAGTCACCGAACCTGAACCCAATCGAGATGGTTTGGGGTGAGCTGAACCGCAGAGTGAAGGCAAAAGGGCCAACAAGTGCTAAGCATCTCTGGGAACTCCTTCAAGACTGTTGGAAAGCCATTTCAGGTGACTACCTCTTGAAGCTCATCAACAGAATGCCAAGAGTGTGCAGAGCAGTAATCAAAGCAAAAGGTGGCTACTTTGAAGGACCTAGAATATAAGACATATTTTCAGTTGTTTCACACTTTTTTGTTCAGTATATAATTCCACATGTGTTAATTCATAGTTTTGATGCCTTCAGTGTGAATCTACAATTTCCATAGTCATGAAAATAAAGAAAACTCTTTGAATGAGAAGGTGTGTCCAAACACAAATATTATATATAATATTTTAAATATAAAGTGCCAATTGTTCCAAAAAACTCTGTGAGGTTATATGGACCCCTTAGAGTTACAAGGTGCCATGCACAATAACACACTAGGAAATAAAATATGAATAATTGTGCACTTTATATTTAGTTGTGCGTTTTAGTTGTGCGTTTACAGATTTTGTGCACACTATTTGTTTAGCTATATTTTACACTTGCACTTTAATTCCGTTGTATTTTTATTATTTTATGCACACTATTATATTCTTGTGGATCTATAACTATTAAGGATGAGCTCAGGCGTGTTCGCATACTCCACGTGCAGAGCCCGCCAGGAAGTCGGCGCAGCGCTGCATTAATCACAGGCAGTGAGACATTGCCCCGATGTGCAGCTGCAGAGATCGGGCAATGTCTCACTGCCTGTGATTAGTGCAGCACTGCGTCGACTTACTGGTGGGCTCTGCACGTGGACCATGCAAACAGGCCTGAGCTCATCCCTAATAACTATAGATTAAGATACAGATTATTTAGGGCATAGCCATTCCAGCGCAGCGTATATTTTATTTTTGTTTTTATCTCAGCCAATGGGCAAGGGTTTTCTTGAATCCCTTGTCCTGCTGGGAGAGTCTATATATTCGGGTGGAGTCAGGTGATCTGTGTTCTGTGCCACCTGGATAGCTGTCTGGGTGGACGTGTGTTGTACTGCCCTGGCTGGTAGGCTGAAGATTGGACCTACCCGGGCACATCTGGCTGCTAAGCTGTCTGAGGGCCTATCGCAGGGTTGGGATTGCGGCTTGCAGTCTAACCAAAAGTGACGGTTCTGTCAGACGGAGAACCTGTCATGGTCGGAGGTAGAGGGGAAGCTGTCACCAGTAAGGGACTATCCGTCTTATTACCAGGGACCACAGTGAGTAACTGAAGCAAGTACCCAAGCAGTATTTTCACCAACCGGGGACTGTGAAGAATTGGGAAACTTCAGTGAGAATCAAGCCTGGGACCCAGCCAGAGGAGGTGACGCTTGCAGAGCAGCCTTGTGTGTCAAGATAGGGACTGAGCAGGCCAGCGTGGGTGAAACTTGAGAGGTATCTAGAGAGCCAAGTTAGGGACCCAGCAGAGAGGCGGGGTGAAATTTGAGGAAGATGCCACCGTGAAGATTGAAGGAGCTCAAGGGATTCAGTGACAGTGAATCAGAGGGTCTAGTGAGAGACCGGGAGTTCAATGTATTGGAGAACTACAAGGAGATTTTGTAGTGAAAGTGAAGGAGCTGTTAAGCCTTCTGTTTGGAACTGTTAAAGGCTGTGTCTGGCGCCCAATAAGTTAACTACTCTGTACCCACCATGCCTCACAACCCACTACATACAGAAGGATGTCAGCTGTCTCTGACCCTGGAGGTGCTCATCAGACAAAAGGAGGCCTGAGACCTTGCTACACTGTCTACTACAATTATCTTGGTATTGGCCTTAGACACTCACAGAGTGGGCCAAGAATCTGGAATGGGGCCTGACACTACAGACCCAAGCATCAGAGCTTACAAGTGGCCTTTTGCTGTATTTATAACACAGGTCTGGGCTCTAGCAGCCTAGTGTCACGTAGCAGCATTTTGTCTGGTTCAAATGTTTAATTTCATGTAGTACAATTATTGAACTTCAGACCTATCCACTGAGGCTGTCATACCTATCTTCCCGAGAACGGTTTGGCAGCAGAGTCTTGGTTTTTTTCACTTTTGTGACAGTGGTAGCAGAATTCCTCCCCTTCATCGCCTGTAAGAACTCGTCCATCAAGAATCCAAGCAGAAAGATCCCATCCAAGTCACAAGAATGAAAAGACCATTGCAGATCAGTGTAATGGCTCTGCTGCGAAACCTTACTTAAGTTTTCTTCATAAGTAGCATCTATGGCAGGTGAATTGGCAAAGTACTTTCCTGTCGCATCATGGCAACATACACTCTGGTTGTGACTCCGCCTCCACAACCCGATCGGACCACATAGCTATAAGATAACGAGACGGCCCCCACCCCGGTATTCTCTTACTTTTCCTCACCTTTTGGGACCGCACAGATCATCACCCCCTTTTCGCTTCGCCCCAGCCAGGTTCTAGCCTCTCCTGGGTGGAAGTCCTTACTGGTACAGCCTCTAAACGAAGCTAAATGGAAGGAACCCCACTCTGGTGATCTCAGGGGTATGTTGCACTCTCTCTGTGACTTTGAATAAGCCTTAAACAGGCTTGCATTTTTATCTGCCTACGGTTGGAGCTTTAAACAGGCTCTAGTAGTATTGTTTGGCTCCTGTTATAAGCCTTAAACAGGCTTGGCAATGTCTTTGGCACATAAGCCTTAAACAGGCTTAGCGATATACTCAGTACATAAGCCTTAAACAGGCTTGGCTAAATTGCAGTGGTTTCCATCTCTGTCTTTCCCTGTGTGTATCCTTTGGCAGTCTTCCTGGGCGTGGCTTCGGCTGTAGATTTAAAAGGGATTTCATTAAATTTGTTTGCGTACTTGTACCTAGACTCTGGATTTCCAGTATTCTGACCTTCCTTACAAAACTTTCATCCATCCTGCTTAGGTGAGTGGATGCCTGTTACTATACGAATGTTTACTGCCTGTCTGCTGTGCTCTTTCCTCCCTGCATTCCCTATACACATTTTTGGCACTATGTATCTCTTTAGGCTTGCCTTATTTCCTTTCCATGGAGACCACTGCCCTAGCAGATCACCGTCAGCCCATTAGGTAAGGGGGGGGGGGGAGGATTTACCTTGGTAAGTGGTGAAGATTAAAAAAAGTGTAACGCTGCCTAAATGGTTAGCCCTACCAGGTCAAGGCACAGAGAGACCTCACGCAGGAGAATCCATTCCAGCCACAGACGGAGCCACTCAAGTCGCAGGAGAAGTCACTCAGGCCATAGAGGGAGTCATAGGAGAAGTCACTCCAAATCATATTCTAGACACAGCTGCTCCTACCATAGAAGATCTCCTGTGCATAGACAGCGATCCTCAGTGCGACCCTCCGGAAACACACGCTGGATATGCAGGGCTGCAGCTCTCCCCGACAAACTGGCCTGCTGTAGGTGCTTAGAGGAGGCTACTAAGGAAAGAGAACCACGGTCTAAAGAGCCTGTACCTCCACAGATTCTTACTCCGGAAACAGCGTTTTCGACGCAAAGTGCCTCACCTGCTCCTACCAGTAGAGAGAGCAGGATCCCCCGTCTGATAATGAGGGGTTGGAAGCATCTGCCGGTTTTGACTTTTAGCTAGTGGAACCCTTTGTCAAATCGGTTAAAGAGGTGATTGGTTGGGAGGAACCCCAGGAGGCTCAACCGAAACGGAAGAAATACTCCCCAAACCTCAAAAGGGACTCGGAGGCTTTTCTGTTCATTGAGGAATTGGACAATTTAATCAAGGAAAAATGTCAGGGACCCGAGAAGAAAATCGAGTGTGAATAACAGGCTTGCCAAATTGTATCCCTTCAAAGGGCCTAAAGGGAGTCCTCTGGTCTCTCCTCCTATTGTGGACGCTTCTCTTATGTGGTTAGCCAGGCATGTGACACTGCCGATTGAGGACGCTGTGTCATTCAGGGATGTTCTGGATAGGAGGATTGACACGGATATGAAAAGGGTCTACCTCGTGGCAGGAAGCGCTTGCAGACCGGCAGGGCCATATCCAGCTGGTCGGCGAACACCAAGAAGTTTGTCTCAGAAGGCGCAGATCAGGAGAGCATAGTGAAAGCTCTGCAGGAGCTGAGTCCCGTGGGGGACTTTGTGGCAGAGGCCTCGTGGATGCAATTAGATTGTCGTCAAGGGCCATGTTTGCACCTGTAATGGCCAGGCGTGCACTGTAGCTGAAAACTTGGGCAGCGGACTCTGTCTCTAAATCTAATTGGTGCCGCATCCCGTATGACGGCGAGAATCTCTTTGGTGCAAAGCTGGATTCAGCAATTTTAAAAGTGACCAGCGGGAAGTTGGGACTTATACCATCGGATAGGAAACCAAAGCAACAGAGGCCTCCTCCATTTACGCTTAATCTGCCAGACAGATACAAGGATGCAAAAGCCTATAGGCCGGGGAAAGAATACAGGAGGAGCTGGAAGAACCCCCAAACATCTTTTATGAAATTCCAGAAACCTAAAAACTCCCGCTTCCAGTGACCAAAAGTTTTTTTTGAAGGTGCGTCCGCCCAGCCAGCGGTAGTGGGGGCAAGGCTTTCAAAATTCAAGCTGACTTGGGCGGAGGCAATAAAGGACCCATGGACAGTGGCCACTGTCCATTTTGGGCACAGATGGTCTTTCAGAGGACGTCCCCCAGGGGACCATTTTTGTCCGACCAGGCTTCCATCAGGGAAAAAACGGTTACTGCTGACCAGTTACGTTCAAGAGCTTCTACAAAAGAAAGCAATAATAGAAGTACCTACATCACAGGGGGGACGGGGAGATGGATGGAAAGTTTACAATCGATCCTCCAAGCCATAAATCTGGAGGACTGGATGCTCTCCGTAGACCTCCAGGACGCCTATCTACACATTCCGATCCATGTCGCCTTTCAGAAGTTCCTTTGATTCTCGGTAAATCAGGGCCACTTTCAGTTTCAGAGCCTCCCGTTTGGGATCTCTACTGCCCCCAGAACCTTCACGAAGGTCCTACTACCAGTAATAGCGTCCTTGAGGGAGAAAGGATTGAGAGTCCATCACTACCTGGACAACATCCTCCTTCTTTCAAACAGCCAGGAGGCCCTTATCCAACATCGAGAGGTCCTAGTTTCCACACTACAAGGACTGGGCTGGTTAATAAACTGGAAAAAGAGCAATGCTCGTCCCACCCAGAGTATGATCTTCCTGGGCGTGGAGTTGGATACCCGGACAAACACGGTGGAGCTACCGGTAGAGAAGATTTCCCCACTGATTCAGAGGGTGAGAAGAGCAATCTCGGCAGCATGTCTCAGTCTCCTTGGCTCTCTGTCTGCCACCATCCCTATGGTCCAATGGGCCCAATGGAACATGAGACCCCTTCAAACTTCCTTCCTGCGCCAATGGGATGGCTCATCCATGACCCAACCAATCTACATCTCGAAGGAGGTCAATAAATCCTTGCAGTGGTGGGCCCGTCTATAGTCGTATAGTCTCCCCTCCTCAGGAAACGGTAACCTCGGATGCCAGCCTGGAGGGATGGGGGGCACACTACCAACATCATGCGGCTCAGGGGCGCTGGCCATTTAGGATCCAAGATTCAGTCTCAAACGTACTGGAAATGAAGGCAGCCTTTCAGACCTTCCTGGCCTTCAGCGCTCACCTGAGAGGGAAACGAGTCCTCCTGAGGATGGACAACAGGGTGGCTGTCGCCTACATCAACAGGCAGGGGGGCACCAGAAGCTCCTCCCTGATGCAGGAAGTTCGCCCCGTGATGGAGTGGGTGCAATTGAACCTACTGGATCTGAGAGCAGCCTATATCACAGGGGTCAAGAATCTTTTGACTGACTCACTCAGCAGAAGCTTTGTTTCAAACAACGAGTGGTCTCTGAGTCCCCAAGCATTCACGCTCATAACTCAGACCTGGGGCCCACCAGACATAGATCTGGCAGCTACACCAGCAAATGCAAAATGTCAGAGGTTCCTATCAAGAATCCCCTTTCCTTCAGCAGAGGGAGTAGATTGTCTTCAACATCCCTGGAACTTCAACCTCGGCTACATCTTCCCTCCGACTCCCCTCATAGCGAGATTTCTTCTGAGGCTCAAGAGGTCGGCAGCATTAGTAGTGCCGGTGATCCCCTTTTGGCCGAGGAGGCCATGGTTCACTACTCTCCTTCAGTTGAACACGGTGGCGCTTCCTCTCCCGCTGTGAGCAGACCTGCTCTTTCAGGGCCAGCTTCTACATCCGAACCCGGAGAGACTACATCTGATGGCCTGGAGGCTGAGAGGATTAGGCATCTAGAACAGGGCTGTTCTCAGAGGGTAGTGGAGACATTGCTTCAGGCTAGGAAGCAGACTACCAACAACACCTACCGAAGGATCTGGGAGAAGTTTACCACCCTTTCTCTTTTTTTTTAATCTTTAAAATTTTTATTTTATTTGCTTTATATTCAAATTCACAAATATTGCCACAAAATAATCACATACAATAATTCCCCTTACAAACAAATTTCCCTTATCCCCCCTCCCATCCCCCCTCCCCCTATCAGCCCTCTCCCCCTCCCATTCCCTCCACCGATAATATTCAATTCACAATTATAACAATTTTTTTTAAATAACATCAAACTTAAACAAATTACTCAATCCCTTCCCCCACCCCCCTCCCCACCACTCATTCATTCCCTCCTTCATCCATCACTCTTACACCTTACTCACCCTTTCTCATTGCTCACCCCACTTTCCCCATATTTTAACAAACTTCCCATAATTGCCTCTTTTCCTATATATATATTCCTCCTTTTTTATATTATCTTTCACCCTTTCCATCCATTCCTTTACTGTAGGCGCTTCCCTCCTCTGCCATTTAAACGCAATTAGTTTCCTCCCCTGAAAAAGGCATCTAATAACAGCTGTGTGGATATCCCCTCGTGCCTCCTCTTCTTCTATCAATCCCATTATACAGATTTTAGCTTCTACTTCCAGTGATAACCCAAACACTTTATTAATTTTCCCTATTATTCCTACCCAATATCTATATAATCTTGGGCATCGCCAAATCATATGTATTAGATCTCCTCTTCGGTCTCCACACCTTTGGCATTCTGCGTCCTGTCTACTCCCGAATCTAAACAGTTTAAGAGGAGTATAGTATACCCTATGGATTAAATACATTTGAGATATAATATGTGATGGAGATAAGGAAACTTTCGCCCCCAATGCCAGAACCTTTTCCCACTGTTCTGCCGATATTGGGCCCACCTCTCTTTCCCATTTTACCTTTTTTTTCTCCTCTATTACCCCTTCTTGATCTATTCCCTTTAGATACCTATAGATCTCAGAGATAACTCCTTTCGATATATTACAACTTATAATTCTCCTGAGTACAGGCATCTTACTCCATTCCAACTTCCTGTCTCTAAATTGTGCCTCTAACGCATGTTTAATTTGTATATAATTAAGGAGGTAATAAGCCGGTAACCCATATTCATCCCTTAGTTCCTGAAATGTTTTCAGTCTCCCGTCCCTATATAGTTGCGCTAAGAAGTGGACGCCCCTCCGATCCCATTCTACTAATCTCCCCATTTTCTTAATTTCCTCTAAGTTTTTATTTTCCCATATTGGTGAGAATTCTGCATATCCTCTATACCCCAATATTACTTTTACCTCCTCCCAACACTTTACCATCAGTTGGACTGTGGGGCAACTGGTCCTAAATGAGTCGGCTTCCACTGCTTCCGCGACCGTATTATGTGGGGTATCCCTCCCCAGGGGACCACCCCCCTTTCCTGTCACTACTGCTAGGTTACCTCCCCTCATATACTGTAATTGGGCAGCCAGAAAATAGTATCTCATATTAGGTAGTGCCATCCCACCCATTTCCCTTGGTCTCTGTAGCACTTGTAAACTAATTCTTGCCACTCCGTTCTTCCATATCACCTCTCTAAACAAACTTTCCATTTTTTTATACCAATATTTTGGAATCCAAACCGGTGAATTTTGTATAACATATAATATTTGAGGCATCCACACCATCTTAATTAAATTGCACCTACCGGCTACTGACAGGGGGAGGTTCTTCCATATTCTGATTTTATGCTTTAATTTTGACATAAGTGGAACTAGATTCCCTGCTATATACTGCCTTGGGTCTGACGTCATATTCACTCCCAAGTACTTCATTTGTTTAACTATTTCTATTTGGGATACCTGTACTGGTAATGGAGTATCGAGGGGGTCCACTGGTAGGAGAGCAGATTTTTCCCAATTAATTTCGAGTCCAGAAAAATACCCGAATTCTTTTATCAGAGTCATTGCCGCCACCAATGAGGGCCCCGTGTCCCCTAAAAACAACAGTACATTGTCTGCATACAAAGCAACCTTTTCCTCTTCATTCCCTCTTTTAAATCCCCGGATGTCCTGCGCCTCTCTCAAGGCTATAGCTAGAGGCTCCATCGAGAGGGCGAAAAGCAGGGGCGACAAAGGGCTTGTCTTGTCCCCCTCTCCAAATGGAACCCCTCTGAACATTCCCCATTTATTCTCACTTTCGCCCTTGGACCTGTATACAGTACTCTTATCCATTGCATAAATCTCGGACCAAATTGAAATTCCGCTAACACCCTCCTCAAATAATGCCACTCCACACTATCAAAGGCTTTTTTCGCATCTAAGGACATAACTGCTCTATTCCCTTTGTTTTCTGAAGGAATCTGAATGTTTAAATAGGCACGTCTCACATTCATATTTGTGGACCGCCCTGGTATAAACCCAGTTTGGTCCTGATGTATTAATTTTGATATTATATTTTTTACCCTTGATGCAAGTACTTTTGCCAAGATTTTCACATCTGAACACAGTAACGTGTAAATCCCCGGATGTCCTGCGCCTCTCTCAAGGCTATAGCTAGAGGCTCCATCGAGAGGGCGAAAAGCAGGGGCGACAAAGGGCTTGTCTTGTCCCCCTCTCCAAATGGAACCCCTCTGAACATTCCCCATTTATTCTCACTTTCGCCCTTGGACCTGTATACAGTACTCTTATCCATTGCATAAATCTCGGACCAAATTGAAATTCCGCTAACACCCTCCTCAAATAATGCCACTCCACACTATCGAAGGCTTTTTTCGCATCTAAGGACATAACTGCTCTATTCCCTTTGTTTTCTGAAGGAATCTGAATGTTTAAATAGGCACGTCTCACATTCATATTTGTGGACCGCCCTGGTATAAACCCAGTTTGGTCCTGATGTATTAATTTTGATATTATATTTTTTACCCTTGATGCAAGTACTTTTGCCAAGATTTTCACATCTGAACACAGTAACGATATAGGTCTATATGATGCGGTCTCCAATTGGTTTTTCCCTTCTTTTGCCAGGACCACCACTGTGGCCTCCATCATTGATCGCGGCAACTGCCCCACTTCAAAAGCCCCGTTGAGCACCTGTAGGAGAGCCGGTAAAAGTATCTCCCCGAATTTTTTATAAATCTCTATCGGCAGTCCATCCGGACCTGGGGCTTTCTGATTTATCGTTTCTGCTGTTACTTTTTGCAGCTCCTCCAGGGTCAATGGTGCTTCCAAGCCCTCCCTATCTTCCTCCGACAGCCTGGGTAATGTTATTTTCCCAAAAAATTCCTGCATCTCCCCCTCTACTTCGGAATTTGAAACTTTATATAGTTCCTCATAATATTTTCTAAACTCTTCCACTATTTCAGGTGTTGACTTCCTCATACCTCCCTCCCTGTCCAATATCCCGGGTATTATTGGGGACGAACTATTTGATTTAGCAATTAATGACAATACCCTCCCCACTTGTTCCCCTTCGCCAAAGAAGGACTGCCTCTGGAACTGCCTTTTCTTCTCCTCTTTCTCCCATATAAGTCTTTTATATTCTTCCTGATTCTTCTCCCATTCCTTAGAGCTTTCTTCTGAAGGGGCCCTTATATACCTCTCTTCTGACCTCCTTACCCTTTCTTTTACTTCTATTTCCTTTACTAGCCCATTCTTCTTAATCTGCGATATCTTTTTTATTAGTTCCCCCCTTAAGAAGGCTTTCAAGGTATCCCACATTATTCCCAGGGACGTAGATCCCTCATTTATGCTCAAAAATTCTTTTAGATTTTCTTTTACCCCCTCCATATTATCCATTAGTTCTAACCAAAATGGATTTATCTTCCATTCCCTTCTACTACATCCTCTCCCTATTGTCATTAAAAACATTACCGGTGAATGGTCCGAAATTCCCCTTGGCTCGTACTCCACCTTCTCCACCATCCCCAGCGCCTCTTCATTGCACAGCACCATGTCGATCCTGGACAAGGTGGAGTACGTCTTAGAGTGACAAGAATACTGTTTTCTTAAGGGGTTCCACCTTCTCCATATATCCACAAAACCTGTTTCTTCACAGAATTGAAATAACAACCCATTAGGTCCCTCCCTACTACCAACCTTCTGTGGGAACCTATCTATTTTTTGATCCATTATCATATTAAAGTCCCCTGCTATTATGACTGGGATTCCAGGCTTATCCTTTATAAACTTCAGCAGTTCATATAATATTTCTGCATTAAATGGCGGTGGGATATACACAGTTGCGATCACACATACTCTATCTTCTATACCACAAAAAAGGAACACATATCTCCCTTTGACATCTATGATGCTCTGCCTGCAGGTTAGACCCGACCCAGGATCTATCAAGACACTCACTCCCCTTGAATAGGAGGTATATGTAGAATGATATTGTATCCTATATTTCTTGTGTCTTAACACACTGATTGTATCTCGGTCCAGATGGGTCTCCTGCAAACAGAGCATCCCATAATTACCCATATTCCCCATGGAAAATAACGCACGTCTCTTCAACTGTTCCTTCACCCCCCGTACATTCCAAGAACATATTTTAACCTTTTTAGTGAAATTCCCTACCTTACTGCTTACTCCCATATTTAAAACCTAAATCAAAATATCATACTTTTATTCTCCATTCTACGTGCATTCTCTGTGTTTTCCCTCGTGATCTCCCCCTTACTTTTTTCCATGTGCTCCAAAATTTTAATCCCACACATATTTTGTATCTCAAATTTACCATATTTCCTATACACATTTTTCACACATTTTATATAAATTAGACAATTTATTTCCTTGTGCCTCACTTAATTTCATTTTCTTGTGCCCTTTTTCGCTGACCACCATATTTAATGCAATTCCACACATCAACTTTATACTTAAATATTTTTTGTGCAATTAACAATCCTTTACCCTGCCTACCTATATCCTTCCCTATCCTTTCAACCTCCTTTCTCTCGCTAACATTCATCCATTCACACTCCCCATCCCTTTTTTCTTTCCCCCCCCCCAACCCTCCCATGCCCCACTTGGGGCCCTTCTAAGGGGCTTCCAACATGACCGTTTTTACCTCCCAGGGTGATATATCCTCCCCACCTACTCGCCCTACCAACCCACTCCCATTACTCTTATTTCTATAACAAAAAATAGTCCACATTGCTACCGAGGAAAAAAAAAAAAAAGGGGGGAAGGGGGGAAGGAGAAAGGGAAGGAGACTAACAGAGCAATATGGGGGCATTTCCTCTTAGTCAAAAAAAAAAACGTCCATTTTCTTTCTGTTTTCATATTAGGACATTCCCCTCTGTTGCAGCTGACATTTATTTTCCTCCAACCACAATTTAACTTCTTCTGGACTATTAAAAAATATATTTTCCCCAAATGCTGATACCCTCAATTTTGCCGGATAAAGTAATGCATAGTTCACTTTAAGACTCTGCAATTTCTTTTTGCACTCTATGAACTTGGCTCTCTGTCCTTGCAGCTCTGGGGAAAAATCCGGATACAATGAAATCTTTATCCCATTATATTCAAGATTACACAGTTCTCTTGCTCTTTGAAGGATAGCAACTTTATCTCTATAGGACAGCAATTGGATGATTATGGGTCTAGGATGACTTCTTCCTTCCACCATCCTAAACGGAATTCTATACGCCCTTTCAATTGTAAAAACTCTTGATAGCTTCTCACTCCCTACTTTATCCTTTATCCATATTTCCATAAATTCAACAAGATCATTGCCTTCGCTTTTCTCCGGTAGACCTAAAACTCTGATATTTTTCCTGCGTATAATATTTTCCATATTGTCCATTTTAGCCATACACAGATTTAACTTACCCTTCATCATTTGCATCTCCTGTTTCAGCGGGAGCACATCATCCTCCACCTGACTGACTCTCTCCTCCATATCTGATATACGAGCCGCAGTTTTCTGTACTTCATTTTTAAGATTTAACCCATCTTCTCTTATCTGCTTTAATTGATCTGATACATCATCCAATGATAATTTACATGTATTCACCGCAGATAGAATTTCTTTTAATGATGGTTCTTTACCTTTTGCCCAAATTTCTCCTTCTGTACCTATCTCAGTGTCCCGTACAGTCCCCCTCTCTATGGAGGTATTGCTCACGGACGCTTGTGCTTCCGATATTCCACCCATTACACCCGTAGTGTCCGACCGGACTGCTACACATATTGCTTTATTTGAACTTGTCGGCTCTATTTCGGTCGTCAAGCCCTGGCTCTTCCTTCCGACCGCTTGCACGGCTGCAGTACTCTGTGGCCGCCCCTCTCCAACTTGCACGTTCTTTTTGGGTGTTTGGTTTGGTATCTGATTTGGCGTATGGGCATATCGCTCAAGTATAGAAGCGGCGGCAGCAGCAGCAACGCCTGTCAGCCCGGACGAGTGACCAGCCTTATCTTTAGAGCTGCGTAATGTTTGTGATCCATTATGTGTGGCCGCCTCCTCCACCCCCCTTTTCCTGGTCATACCTTCGGATCTAACGTCTCTTCCACCGGGGGGGGGGGGGGGGGGTAACGCTCAATCCCTCCCTTCGCTTTGATTCCCTCTCTCACAGGGTTTCTTACGTGGGGATCGATGTTCCTCTATGGGAGAGCTTCCTGTGGCGGCCTCCACATACCTCCACTGTTGCGCCGTTCGGTCAACCGATTGTACCGTTGCTCTTGCTTTGGTAGCGTCACAGCTTCGCAGCGTCCCCTCGTTTCGGCACCTCAACGCTCGGCTTCTCCTTCCCTCCTCCTCCTCCGCACTACCTCGGCAGCATTAGTCTCTGGAGCGAGCGGTAGGTCTGAGCCCGCCGCAACCTCTCACCCTGACATCCGGTCACGCCCCCCCTTACCACCCTTTCTCAATGACAAGGTTGGGACATATCTTCTCTGGCAGCCTATCAAATTCTGTAAAACCTGCAGTCAGGCCTAGAGAATGGGCTTCGTTCCAGTACCCTGAAAGTCCAAGTATCAGACTTATCCGCTTTGACACTTGGCACTTGATCCTTTAGTCATCCAGTTTCAGAGGGCCTGCCTTAAACTAAGGCCACCTAGGAAACCTTCATTCCCGGTATGGGACTTCTCAGTTGTCTTGGAAGTCTTGTCTAAGGAACCGTTCTCTCCGCTTGACAACATCTCCCTTTGGGATCTGACGCTCAAGGTTTCATTCCTGATTGCTATAACTTCAGCAAAGAGAGTCTTGGCGATGCAAGCCTTGATGGCCAAACAACCATACCTGGTCGTCTATCCAGACAGAATAGTTCTAAGGCCTTCGGACTGTTTTCTACCCAAGGTGTCCTCCTCCTTCCACTTTAATCAGGAGATCAAGCTTCCAGCCTTTGTCACAGATCAAGGTGATCATTATCCTCTGGATGTCAGGGGCAACATTCTAAAGTATCTTTCAGCAACTGAGTCAAACAGGAGATCAGAAAACCTCTTAATTGTTCCATATGGCTGTAGGAAAGGTCAGACGGCATCGGCTCGCACCATCGCCTCATGGCTGGTAAAGTCTATCAAAAAGGCCTACTCACTGAGTGAACTACAAATTCCAGAGGGCTTAAAGGCACATTCCACCAGGGCAGTGGAAACTTCTTGGGCGGCCTATTGTAGGGTCTCGGCAGAGACTATCTGTAAAGCAGCCACCTGGTCTTCCAGAAACACCTTTATATCGCATTATAAGGTGGATTCTGCACGACTTTCAACAGTAGACTTTGGAAGGGCCGTCATCCAGGCCAACTCCTCTGTTTCTCGTTAATAATTTTTTTTTTCTTGCATTCCCACCCAGTCTGTGAGTTACTCCCCAGAGTGTATGCTGCCATGATGCAACAGGAAAACGGAAAATTGTATACTTACCTTTCCGTAATTTTCCATTCCTGTCGCATCTTCACGGTAGCATACAACGACCCACCTGTTGAAGGTGATTCATATATATGGATAAAACTGGGTCGGGGGCCGTCTCGTCATCTGATAGCTATGTGGTCCTATCACAGTGATGGCGAACCTTGGCACCCCAGATGTTTTGGAACTACATTTCCCATGATGCTGAACTACACTGCAGAGTGCATGAGCATCATGGGAAATGTAGTTCCAAAACATCTGGGGTGCCAAGGTTCGCCATCACTGTCCTATCAGGTTGTGGAGGCGGAGTCACAACCAGAGTGTATGCTGCCATGAAGATGCGACAGAAAAGGAAAATTACGGAAAGGTAAGTATACAATTTTCCAGTTTCCCTTCTGTTTGGCTCTGTCCTGTACTCCCTGAACAACTCTGGCTTGGCTGGGTTGACACAATTGTGACCTCATTCTTGCTCTACTTGGCCCTACTCCTCTTCTGGCACACTCAGTGAACCCTCAACTGTTAATCTATACAGTTGTGGGAACATCCTGCTATTTTATACAGGTTTTAACCCTAGCAGATGCGCAAATGGGAAGAAAACGCGCTGACAAAAATGAATAAATCTCGAATGCGCTCAATGTGGTGTATCATCATCATCATCATCATCATCATCATTCAGACATCACATGTCCTCCAGGAACAGACCGTGTTCAGTGCTTCCAATGAATTTCAATGGACGTAGGGAAAAGGATGTGCATCGTTATTAACCATGCCTTGGAGTCATAAAATATGGCCATCCCTGCGCTTCAAGACTCGCTTCCAGGTCCGTGCGCCATGCAATGCAGAAAGATGGAGGAATCTAGGGCGCAGATAAAAGTCACATATATTTAAAATTAATAAAAAAAATCTATAAAGGATTATATTAAAATCCCTAACATGATCCACCGATTGTGAGCGAAATGCTTTGCAGGCTTCTGTAAAAAATAAACAAATGCACATTTTTTTACCTGCAAAAAAGTGCATTTATTATTTTATTTTTTTAAAGTTGAACTTAGCCTTTAAGTCGTGCTTCCTGCAGGACACAGGCTGGTTCAGAAAGCTGCACCTTATTTTCACACAAGTTGTGAAAGGACGCTGTTGCTCCTGCCCACGAGAAGTAACAGCAGTTCATTCATAAGTTTTGTTTGTCTGATTTGCATGTCCAACTCCAGGTTTTCTCCATCCCTTCTCACCGACAGTCCACACCTGCTGCCTCTTCCCTCCCAGCCATAATCTGCTCCCTGTATGCTTTCTTGCACCTGCTGTCTAGGGTCTTCTGCCTTATTTCTCTCCTCCACAAACCTGTTTTTCTCGCCTCGTTCTTATCCCAGCTCTTTTGCTTTCTACCCTTGGCTCAATTCCAATGGCGCTTTGTCACATGATGCCTTTCAAATGTTTACTTCTGATCCTGCAGCCTTATCAGAAAGCCAATAGGGCATTATCTTTCAATTTACTTCTAAACAGTGGGACAATTGGCAGAGGTTTAATTTTACTTTAGCTACAATTGCCTAGAAGGGATGAGCTCAGGTTTGTTCAGATACTAGTCCAAACCTACCAGAGCTATCCCGCCAGGGTACTGTCACTGCAAACTGCCAATCATAGGTGGCTGAGACGTTCCCCACCCCTTGTATAGGTGAGGCTGCGAGGCAGGAAAAGCTTCAGCTGCCTATGATTAGCGGTGTGCCTTGACAGCTTCCTGGCAGGATAGCTTAGGTGGGTTTAGACTAGTGTCTGAAATAATACTTCATATTCCCATCGCACACATTCCTAGTATAAGCTCTCAAGGTTTGGGTGCTGCAGCAACAACATCACATGCCTGATGAAGGGGACCTGCTTGACCCCGAAAAAGTTGCACCTTTCTTGTATTGTGATCATGCAATAAACTACCCGTTTGGACACCATTTTGTGCTGATCCTTGGTATGCTGGCAAATATCTACGTTTAGAATAGCATCTGAACACTCCTGGGGTTATCTCTATTGCCTAGGATGAAGGCAAAGATGCTATTCCATTTTTTGATGTGGAAATGGTGATGCTGGACCATATTTCTGGAGAAGGCAACATGTGCTCTATGCCAACTTAAAGTGTATCTGGGGGGTGTGCCTGGGCACAACCTAATCGCTGCGTGCGGTGCTGATTCCCCCTATTACCCGGACTTCCACCCCCACTGCCCCAAAGCAGTCACCCCCCATGGTACAGGGGTCGCTCGCTCTTCCCCACCCCCTTTCCTGACTGGCCAGGCTGGTGCTTGGATAAGGGTCTGGTATGGATTTGGGGGGGGGGGGGGCACGCCGTTTTTTCAGCGCGTGGGGTTCCCCTTAAAATCCATACCAGACCGAAGGGTCCGGTATGCTCATGAAGGAGGAACCCGTGCCGTTTTTTTTTTCTTAAAAAAAAGAAAAAAAGAAATAGGTGTGGAGTTCCCCTTTATGCACAAGTCGGATGCCAAAGTCGGATCAGTCAATACGGAATTCGACTTTGATCCGACTTCAGAAAAAAAGTAGTGCAGGAACTGCTTTGAAGTCGGCACAACTTAAAGTCGTGCCAATATGAATGGTAGTCATTCAAGATCATGGAGAATGACTTATGTGATTTTTACAGTCCAAAATCGTGGGACAAGTCGTATAAGTGTGAAAGGGGGCTTAACCAGAGGAATTATACCTCAGATCCAAAGAGTTAATAGCCTTTAAGAAACTGTTGCCTTTTGTATTGGGTGTGGGTCTGCCGCAATTGTCACGCTATAAATTGTGCTGCAATCACGGGAAGCATGTCACCCAAAAGTAGCTCCTGAACTTTTTTTGAGCGACATGCTTCCCGCAATGCTGGTTGCCGTGAATGCTGCGCGATTTGTCGTGGCAGACTCGCACCGCAATTTGAGGTGTCATTTAAATGAATGCCATTTCAAATGCAAGTCATTCACACATCGCCAATTTCATATCTCGGGCAGATTTGCGGCAAATTCAAAACGCTGAATTTTAAATGCAGCTTACATAGTTATCTGTAAATTCTTCATAAGCTGTGCTTTTATAGGAGGATATGGAAAACATGAATTACATGTTCTAGCAAAGCCATTTTTGAGCTAAAAGAGGTTATGAAGGCTTTTTTTTTTCTTAAAATAATAAACATGTTATACTTACCTACTCTAGCAATGAAATTGCACAGAGCGGCCTTGAACCTCCTCTTCTGCCATCCCCTGACAGCACTCTTGGCTCCTCCTCTTCAGTGTCTGCCATCATAGCAAGCTGCTTGCTATTGGGTGGACATGCGGGCTAGCTCCCAAGCTCGGCTGTATGCTTCTATAGACACACACACGTGCGCACACACACACGCACACACACAGCACAGCTCTGCCCCACCCCCGCTCTCTGCTCACAGGATTTGATTGTCAGCAGTACGCATCAATGTGCCTCTCTGTATTGTGAGAGGAAATAGCCTCTACAGACGGGGGCACAGCGCTGGATCGAGTGAGGACTTAGTTAAGAATTTTAGGGGGTGAGGGAGTGATACTGCTACTGGAACATTTTGTACTTTAAAGTATAACTAAAGGTAAAACTTTTTTCCAGTGCAGAGAGATTAGAATACTCCTCCGTTTTTATTGCTGTCTGCCCCCCCATTAAGGAGTTTCACCCTATTTGTCCTGTTTATCATTATCATTGAAAATGAAAGTAAAAGAAAATCCCAAATTTTAGGTTGTCTCTAGAAAAGTAATAGAGGGGAAATCTTCCAATGGGGACACTTGTTCAGGTGATATCAAGAAGAGAAGAAAAGATTGGTCGCACACTTGAATCCAAAAGATGCTGTAGAAATTTCTTTATTGTCATGAGCCAGACAAAATTGCGATGATCAGTTGACGCGTTTCACAAGAAGTTCACAACTAGTTCAGGTGACCTGAGGATCCCCAAGGAATTTCATTTATTTCCAGAGATTTCTTCTCACTTGCTGTTTGGTTATGGGACAGGAAGTGAAGGGAAATCTCCACAATGGGACACAGATGGCAAAAGAAAATCTGACAGGGTATAACTCTCCCATGCTCTATCCAAAATGACAATAAAGTTTTGCCTATAAAAGGAAACAAAAAATATTTGCGTTAGAACCACGTTATCTCTCACTTTAGCATCAACAGCACTTGATTGCCAGCCTTAAACGGTGCATTTTTAAAAAATTATTTAAAAAAATAGTTACACTATATGAAATGAGGCATTGTCAAATAATGAGTAATATCCACAGTAAAATATATATACCGTGAAGTTTAAAATAATGACAGTACAATATATGTAACTTTTTTGCAATACAAAATCCAAAAAAGTACAAAGGAGCACCACTGCCATCTATTGACAAAAGCAGTTATTGCAGCTTGTTGACAACAGGTGGAATAGTTAAATGTTTTTATGTCATGCAGTGTATGTGCTTGTTGCCAGTAAGGAAGTTGATCTTGTTTACACTAACTTATTGAGAACTAGTGAAGTAAGCACCCACATTAGGAGTTTATTAGTAGATCTAGGTGAAATTAAAACCCACCCTCTGCCAATAACCATTCTCACAAATGAATTCTCATTGCGTTATTAACAATTTGCAGTGTTTCACAAATGTTTATAATTATACATTTCATTGTTTTTTAATTAAGACTCTCTTTTGGTTTATATAATTCATTCTTTCTTTTTTTTCAACTTGAATTCATATCCTGAAAGGTATGCAGATGAAATGGGTTGATTTTCACTGTCATGACCACTAATGTAGGATGGGGATGGGAGAGTTAACGTTCACTGCCTCAATCACCAATGCAGAAGGGAAGGGGGTTAACTTTCACTGCCATGACCACCAATGTGGGGGCGGGGGGATAAGTTTCGCTACCAGTGATCACCGATTGGGAAAGGGGGGGGGGGGGTTAATAGAACTGACACAAATGATGAGGACTATTATTGTTGCCAGTGACACCACTGTTGGGGGTTATTATTGCATCCATTGACACCAATGTTGGGGGTTATTATTGCATCCATTGACACCAATGTTGAGGGTTATTATTGTGTACACTGACACAAGTGTTGCAGATTTTTATTGCATCCACTGACACCAATTATGGGGGGGGGGGGGGGTTATTACTGTGTCCACTGATACCAGTGTTGAGGGTTATTATTTCACTCATAGGGGGTTATTTGTGCATCCAGTGGCACCAATGATGGAGGTTGTTGTTGCTGGGGGTTATTTTACTCCAACTTCTTCAATATATTGAGATATGCAGCAGTCTTGACATTTTTGGGTGTTGAGGGGCATTATATGAAGCCAAGATCAAGAACACGGGGACATAACTTCAGACTTGCAGGAGAAATGTTCAAAACTAATGTTAAGCTCCGTACACATGGTATCCGGTAACCGAGCGTCTGATTTTTGTCAAAAGGATCTTGTCTTGCATACTAACAGTACACGATTGTCGTGCAACAAACATGAACGTAGTGACGTACTACGAGGAATTTCAGCTCTTGAGCGCCACCCTTTGGGCCCCTTCTGCTAATTTCCTGTTTGGTGAGCATTGATCCTGAGCATGCGTGTTTGTACTTTTGACTTGTGTGACGGATTTGTGTACTGACCATATGAAAATCTGACAACAGATCGTTGTCCGCCGAAAATTTACTAGCCTGACATCCAACATTTTTTGGCTGAAAGTTGGACAACAATTGTTAAAACGAGCGGTCCGATTTTAGTCAACAGACAATCCCCTGCCAACAATTGTATCGTGTGTACTAGGCTTAAGAGTAGAGTTATTGCTTGGAATAGACTTCCAGCAGAGGTAGCGAGTCAGTCAACAGTAAGTGGATTCAGACGTGCTTGGGACAAACACAGTTCTATACTCAAAAGACAAAAAAAGTAAATAAAAAAACAAATACAAAAATATGTATAAATACAATTAAAAAAAAGGGACAGACTCGATGGGCCACTTTTTTCTGCCATCACATTTTCTATGTTACTATGTAGACCTTTTCTATGTTTCTATGTATGTGTGAAATGCTGTGCATTCCTGACAGTCCCTCTGCTTTCCTATTAAAAACTGACCACACTAGGCATGAGAGCACATCATAGTCAGTTCTCTAGCTGTGCTGGGAGCTCTCCTTCAATGATCAGACCTGTCCTGTCACCCCCCTATGATGAATGCAGATGTCAGATTCCTGCCCTTCTCACCAACCCGTGACAAAGGACTGGCCAATATCCACTCTCAGCTGCACCCTGCACAATATTTTCTAGCTCATAGGACCACAATCTAGGTGCCAGCAGCCTGATTGCGATTGTCACTGGGTTAAGTACCACTGGCCAGGGTTGGGGGGAGGAGACAATGTGTTTTGGGGGGAGCAGAGCCACCTCTGCCCCAAAGCACCCTCCAAGTTGAGCTGCATGCTCAGATTAGGGTCGGGTATGGATTTTGGGGGGCCAATGATCGGCTCTCCTCTACTCGTGTCTGTCAGACGTGAGTGTGCAAAAGCCAATCAATGGCTTTTCCTGTCTACATCGTGATCAGCCATGATTGGACACGACTGGTAAAGAGCCTCTGCCGGAGGCTCTTTACTGAGATCGGTGGAGTGGTGTGTCAGACTGACACGCCGCGCCTCTGATCGCCGTGATGCGCGCCCCCACTGGCGCACGGTGGCTGTTATCCTGAAGGACGTCATATGACACCCAGTCAGGCTAACATAACCACTTCCCGGACCTCAATCTGCTATTGACCAGGTGGGAAATGGTTAAACGAGAGTTTACAACCCCTTTAACTATATTAAAGCGTTTGTTACCCCAACATTTCATACTCCTGATATCTGCCTGCTGTACCATGTACTTGTAGAGAGAAAGTATCCTGTTCTCTTTGTATTGCTTCTTTTGTGTGAAATCCCTGGTGTTCCTGACAGCCCCTTTGCTTTCCTATTTAAAAGCACTTTGTGCTTTAAGCATGAGAGCACACCGTGGTCAGTTATTTAGTTATGCTGGGAACTCGGTTTACTCTCCTCCAATGATAATGCTTGTCCTGACACTCTCCCACTGCACAGCCATTCACTGGGAAGCTCAGTGGGCTGCTGCTTTCTTCTCCCCCCCCCCCCCCAGCTGTTCTGCAGCTAGGAACAGAGAGAATGTGATCACTTATAGAAAAGGGAGAAAAAAAGTATTTATAATGTATTTTTTCCTCTATACAAAAATGTTTTGCCTTTCATTTCATGTTTAATACTGAATGGCTTGTTTTACAAGGTGATCGTTTACAATGACGTCAGGACAGTGCCGTAACTAGAACCTTCAGGGCCCCGATGCAAGAAACCATGAAGGCCCCCCCTGAACCCCAGCCAGGGCCCTTCCCTCCGAGTCCGGCGGTGGAACTCCAGGGCGTGGTCACAGGTATGACCTTTGTGAGACCTGTAGTTCCACCATTGGTATCAGTATTTATTTTTATTTTTTTATTTTTAGGTGCCCCATTGGGGGACTGTCCCTAGGCAGGATGGGGTCACGTCCCCAGAAGAGATGAGGTCCTTTTCTCCAGAGCAGATGAAGTTACTGTCCCCACGTGAGAAGGGGTCCCTGTCCCCAGGGGGAGATGGAGGGGGTATGTAATGGTGTGTAGGGGATGGGGTCCTCTCACTCACCATGACCAAAATGTAGGCCGCGCACTCATCCATGTTGGCCTGGGCTCCATCCAGTGTGCTGGACGGGCAATCAGCAAATCTCCCAGAAAGACCTTTCATCATCTGTGTATGACAGGGGAGGAGGGGGGCTGGCAGACAAGCCTGCAGTGTCCTCCGGGGAGCCAGCTCTCATAGGGCTGCACTGCATCTGTGTGCTTAAAGTTTGTTTACCCAGGAGAATTATGCAGTGCAGTGTGAGCCGGACTCAGGGGGGGGGGGGCGGGACTCTGGCTGGGGAGAACAGACATTGGACTGAGCAGCAATGCATGGAGCAGGAGAGGGGTACTCTGAGGAGCCGGCCGAGGACACAGGTCATGCGGGAAATGCACAACTAAAGAGCAGCCAGTGCGATAGTAGAGCACGGAGCTCTGCTAGTCACCCTCCACCTCCAGCCACCCGTGTGCATGGTGCACTGGTACCCCTAGCTGCCTATGCTGCTGCCGGCCATATGTAGAGGGGGCTGCATGGGCCCCCTGCATGACAGGGCCCAGTTGCGGTCGCGACTGCTGCACCCCCTATAGTTACGCCCCTGCGTCAGGAAACTGGGTCCTCATTCTCCTGCTCAGGATAGGAGAGAACCTTTTGAAGCTTCAGTCTCTGTGATCTACTACAATGAGGCAGACTTGGGGGAGATGCTGGCCAGGAAGTCGGCACTGCACAGCGCTAATCACAGGCAGTGAGACGTTTCCCGATCTCTGCAGACGCAGATCAGGAAATGTCTCACTGCCTGCGATTAGCGCTGTGCCGACTTCCTGGCGGGCTCTGCACGTGCGGGTTGCAAACACGCCTGAGCTCATCCTTAGCTGCCATAGATACTTGTTCACTTCTAACCAACCAGTCTCAGTAGTTTTGCTCACAGATAAGGACTGAGTCCAGGTTAAGGTTAAAAACCAGACAGCTGAAAATCATTTAAAAGGGCGACGCTCCATGTGCAATATAACTCTGTGCTTTGTGTCAAAGAGTTGGTCGGATCCCTGGAGAACCTTGTTAATATAGCCTGAGCAATGAAAGGGTTAGTTAGAGCTTTGTGGGTATCTAAGCACTCGCTAAACGTTGTGGCAAAAACATTTTTTAAAGGTCAAGTCTGATTCTCCTAGCGCTAAGCCTTTTCTGTCCTTTCCAAATCCCCCACCTTTGGGTCCCAAGCCATTAATTAGCAGTTAATGAGCATTCTCTTGCAAGCTGTTTGGCAAGGAAAACAAAAAGCCCACAGTGCCAAAGTGGTGGGGGGTGTTGAGAGCCCCTGATCGTTGCCCGGTTCAGAAATGAGAGAGCTCCTGGCAGGGAGAGCTCTGTAAACAGTTTAATTTAAATCTGTCAGAGAGTGAAGGAGGGTGGAGGGTAGATCCCTGAGGCAAAACATAATTAATTGTATCCTCTATGACCATTACAATGCAGAACTGGCAGCAACTTGGGAATGTATCTGCTTGTGTATAACATTAAATTGTGTCTTTTACGTTCTGCAAGCCTATTTTGACTTTTATTCTTTTTATGGGAGTGGAAAAACAGAAATTACACTTCAGGAAATATTGCGTAAGTATTTTTACATTTGCAAACTGTAATCTTTGTTTAAATTTTATTTTTTATTTTTCCTTAACCATTTCAGGGCTCAGGCCTCCATAAAACCAGTGCTATCAGATCTGAATCCTCTTTTTAAACAGTGTTAGTGAAGAGGAAAAAGGTATGTAACATTCAGATCAGGCTAGTGAGTGAAGCATTCAGAAGTAGGGTTGCCACCTCATCCCTTTAAAACCGACCACTAGGGATGAGCTCAGGCGTGTTCGCATGGACCACGCGCAGAGCCCACCAGGAAGTTGGCGCTGCGCTAATCACATGCAGTGAGACATTGTCCGATCTCTGCAGCCGTGTATCGGGGCAATGTCTTACTGTCTGTGATTAGTGCAGCGCTGCGCCGACTTCCTGGCGGGCTCTGCACGTGGTCCATGTGAACACACCTGAGCTCATACCTACCGAACACATATTAATTACACAAGTTCTGTGGTTGACTAAGGTGGTAATTAAACACACTTGGTGCCCTATCTGCATTAAAGGGATTGTAAAGTAAATTTTTTTATTTTTTTTTAAATAACAAACATGTTATACTTACCTCCACTGTTTAGCTCGTTTTGCACAGAGTGGCCCCGAACCTGCTCCTCTGGGGTCCCTTGGCGGCTGTCTCTGCTTCCTCCCGCAGGTACTTCTCACGTTCATGCGAGTTCCCTCGCATGGTGAGAAGCATCTGCGGGCGCGCTCCCGTGATACAGGCGGCGGCTATAGCCACTCGCTGTATCACGCGGCCCCGCCCCCCGGCGCTCTGCGTCAATGGATGTGATTGACAGTGCGAGCCAATGGCTGCACTGCTTTCCATCCATCCATTCCAGCCAATCAGCGGCCAGGCTGAGCGGTGAAGAGGACGGCGGGGGCGAGCGCGGGATTTTCGAGGGGTCAGGTAAGTAAAATGGGGGGGGGGGGGGGCTGGGGGCGCAGGCACTGTCAGATGTTTTTTCACCTTAATGCATAGAATGCATTAAAGCGGTTCTCCACCCTAAAGTGGAAGTTCCGCTCATCTGATCCCTTCCCCCCTCCGGTGCCACAATCGGCACCTTTCAGGGGGGAGGGGGGTGCAGTTACCTGGATAATCCAGGTATCTGCACCCACTTCTGGGACAGACCGCCGCAGATGCCCCGCCCCCTGTTGTGTTCTGGGAAACACACAGTTCCCAGGACACAGCGGGGACCAGCAGAGATGCGCAACGCAAATCGTGCATGCGCAGTAGGGAACCGGGCAGTGAAGCCGCAAAGCTTCACTTCTCGATTCCCTGACAGAGGATGGCGGCGGAGACAGCAGAGAGATGAGAGATCGCTGGGACAGGTAAGTGTCAATTTATTAAAAGTCAGCAGCTGCAATATTTGTAGCTGCTGGCTTTTAATATTTTTTTTTTTTAGGTGCAGAACCACTTTAAGGTGAAAAAACATTTACCTTTACAACCCCTTTAAATTAGCCTCAGAACCTGTGTAATCATTGTGTTCAGATTTGAAGGGATGAGGTGGCAAACCTATTCAGAAGTATGGAGCATGCAGAGCAGTGTACGGAGGGGAATTGTATGGTGTCTTTAGTGTACACAGTGTATCAGTCTTGTGAATGTAATGTACAGCAAAGTATCCAAATTGGATTGTTTTTTGATCATATGTAATGTACAACACAGCATCCTGCCCAAACTGCATTAGCCATCTCTAGCTCACAGTGTACCTCGTGGACAGCACCTTTCCAGATACTGCTCAGCTTAGCCATTCACCCCACCCCCCTCTTGGAAACATATTTAAGTTTTGCTGCTTTGGCCAGAAATTTGGTCAATTCTTCTTCTGTTTTTCTATTAGGCTGTGCTCCCCATCACCGAAATGCTTTGTCATTTACTGCCATCACTAGGTCTACAGTAATATGGTGGTGGCCAACTGCATCTAACATACATACTGCTTTGTAAAGACAAGCAGGTTATTGCAATTAATTTTGGCTTTAAAAATAGTGTAGGGACATTTTCTCTTTCGTTCGTTTAATTCTTTAATCTTGACTATAGGGTTATTAAGCCACCTTCAGGAGAGGACTAGGCCGAACATGTAATACATGTGAAAAAACAGAACTTTACAGTTCTGCCCAGGGGGCGGTACCTCTGGTAATAACCCCTCAGCCTGCCTCCTGCAGCTCAGTTTTTTTTCTGCCTAGTGAAGGAGATGGACCTAGGCTCCCTGCAGGACTATCGGTCCTGTTTTTTTTTGCTGAATGTTTGCCTTTTGCGCAAGATTTTAAGATCCTGTGATCTGCTATCAACAGCCAGCTGGGTGACAGGCTGGATATTCTAGATCCTTGTAGTCTCTCCAGCCTGGCCATCGAGCGTGTGCAGACCCTAACTGCGAGCTGGGTCGGCCACAACATGCCCCTCAGGCTCCAGGGGCGGCCAGTGAGTGCAACGCTCTGGGGCACACATATGACTGGACTACCGATGTCCTTGTCACAGTGTGCCGTGGCCAGCAGCCACCCCGTACTGCTCGGAGAGTGGGTCTGTGATGGGCTGTCCCCAGCTTGTCCGCATGGTAAGTACAGTTCTCCCTGCCTTCGGCAGGATTGAGCAGCTGGGCATTCCCTGGGAGGTTGATTAGGGGGTCCCTCACTTCTCTCCCTGTCCCTATTTTCCACCCCCCCTCCTGTGGGGGATACTGCATGATTGGCTGCTGAGCAGTGTGTGTACCTGTAGCCAGGGGTCCCCTGGGGGGGCTCTCACCTTAGATTGGGGGCTGCGCTGGGTGTCTGTGTCCCTGTAGTCTCCCTGCTGGGTGTCTGGGGGTCTGCATGTGCTGATCGCCATAGCGCTGTTCTGCCTCCATTTTCTCTGTCCTTTTACTGTGTACAGTTGTTTGTCGGCCATTTTTTGTGTGCCTCAGTGGAAACCATGGTCAGGGGCCATTTTTCTGTAGCTCATTGCCATTTTCCTTGTGATTATGTCCTTTATACAGGGCGGCTGGCGGCCATTTCGTTGTAACCAGCATGGTTTTTATCCACAGCGCTGGTCCCTCCTGCTCAGAACGGTGTGTTTTTTTGCTCAGGACACCTGGGAGCTGATACTAGAGGCAGACACCTGTACCTGAATGCCGCAGCACTCGGTCGGGGTGGTGAGTCCTGCGGTGGGGGCCCCTCAGTCTGCAGCAGCTAGGAGGGTGGGATTGTGCACCTGTCCTAAGTTCCCAAGGGTGGCAGACAGGGTGGGTCAGCATGGCTTCAAAAACTGGTGTTTCTTCCCCGGAACTCCCTGCAATTGCAACCGGCTCCTCTGCAAACAGTGCAGTACCTTTGGATGCTTTGTCCTTGAAACGTTCGTTGCCAGGGTGGAGGCGGTGTGCGGGCACAAAGGTGGTAAAAAGCGGCCCCTGCCCCCCCCCCGTCCTCCAGGGAGAGCTCTGACGCAGACTCGGGCCCCGCTGAGACTGGCGGCCCCTGCTCTGTTGCTTCAGATGACACTGACCAGGACCGATTGGACAGTGAGGATGATTCCCCGTCCGGGTCCGTGCAAGACAAATTGTTGGAGCACTTATCACAGCTGTGCGTGATATCCTGAAAAATCAGGATACAGCAGGTTCCTCTGCTGAAGTAGCGGTCCCTTTTGGGTCTGGTAAGCCAGCCCCTACACCTAAGGTGTTTCCGTATCTGACTTATTTTGATAAGTTCATATACAAGGAATGGGAAAGCCCGCAACAGACCTTCTCGGCCTCTAAAAAAAATGGTGGTTTGAGGAGAGCCTTATTAAAAAATGGTCAGCTCCTCCAGCCGTGGACCCCCCAGTATCCATGTTAAACAAAGTGACCATGATCCAGGTAGAGGGAACTCCTGCATTTAAGGACCCTACTGACAGGAAGGCAGAGACAGTGGCCCATTCCTTGTTTGCGGTTGTGGAGTCAGCAATACAACCAGTACTGGCCACAGCACTTGTGTTGCAGATACTGACTGAATGGGCAAAACTTTTTGCACCACAAATTGGAGAAGCAGCAGGCTACTCTCGTCTGCATGGAACTAGCAGACCAGTTAGTATATTGCCTTAAGTACATTTTTAATGCAGCCCTGGACACGCTTCCTTTGCTGTCCAGGGCTTCAGTGTCAGCAGTGGTGCTGCGGCGCCTGATTTGGCTAAAATGCTGGTCTGCAGACCAGGCATCTAAAAAAGCCTTGATGGACCTACCCTTCCTTGGTGAGTGGCTCTTTGGAGCCTCATTGGATGACATTATTAAGAATGTCACAGGTGGGAAGAGTACCCTGCTCCCACAGGCCAGGAAGACTAAGGAGCCACGCCGCAGGCAAGGGCCCTCATTTTCCGCTCAAAATAGGCTTTTTCTTCCGTCCGGGACTTCGGCTAAATGCTCCCAGTCCAACAGGACAACCTCTGAGGGACAAAAGCGTCCCTGAAACCGCAAGCCTAACAAGCCTGCATGCAAAAGTGGTACCGCATGAAGGCTTGCCCTTGCCCGTCTTTTGGGTGGGGGGGTCACCTTCGGGAGTTTGCAGCCCGGTGGGCCTCTTGGCTATCCGACTGATGGGTCTGCAAACTGATTTCCTCTAGCTACAAGATAGAGTTCCTCTCTTAGCCACCAAACAGATTCTTCCCCTCCAGCTTACTCTTACCTATTGGGGGTGGTAAGGGACCTGCTAAGCAGCGGGGTGATAGTGCCAGTTCCAGGGGTTCTACAGAGGTTCAGAATGGAATCAGTTCACTCAGTAGTTGCTGCACTCCATCAAGGGGACTCCCTGGCATCTTTGGACATCCAGGATGCGTACCCACACATACCCATATGCCTCAGGCATCAGAGGTTTCTGCGATTTGCAGTTGGGGAAGCCCACTACCAGTTTGTGGCTCTCCCTTTTGGCTTGGCATCAGCAGCCGGAGTCTTAACCAAGGTATTGGCTCCAACTTTGGCGTTGTTGCGACAACGCGGGATCGCAATCGTAGGTTACCTAGACAATCTCCTCCTAAGAGCTTCTACCACCTCAGAATTAAAGGAGGATGTGGCGATCACCATCCAAACCCTGCAGGAATTTGGGTGGCTGTTAAACCTAAAAAAGCCGATGCTCATACCAACTCAGCGCTTGGAGTACCTAGGCTTACTGCTGGATTCCATGGAAGCGGGAGTTTTTCTCCCTTCAGACAAACTGCAGACTCTCAGAGCTGCGGTAAAGCTATTGAGGAACTGCAGGTGGTCATCGCTGGGCTTCTGCATGCGAGTTCTGGGCCTCATGGTGGCCTCCTTCGATGCGGTACCGTATGCCCAGTTTTAGTCTTGCAGAAGGAGATATTGACAAAATGGGACAAATCTCCGTTATCCCTGGATCGGCAGATTCGGGTGAGCCAGTCATGGACTCCCTGCTCTGGGGGCTGAGGTCCCTGGCACTTCTGTCCGGGAAGTCGTTCCTACCTCTACATTGGACAGTGATCACAACGGACACCAGCCCGACTGGCTGGGGTGGTGTACTGGGAGTACAATCGACCCAGTGCCTCTGGTCGGGGGAGGAATCCAAGTTGCCGATCAATGTGCTCGTGCTCCGAGCGATCAGGCTATGCCTTTCCACATGGTCGATGAGACTACGAGGGCGTCCGATCAGGATCCAGTCAGACAACGCCACGGCGGTGGCATATGCCAACCATCAAGGAGGAACAAGAAGCTTGGCTGCAGCACGGGAGATTGCTCACATCCTTTAGTGGGCCGAGCGACATGTACTGGGCTTGTCGGCCATTTACATCCCGGGAGTAGAAAACTGGCAGACGGACTACCTAAGTCGCCAGATGCTGGATCCAGGAGAATGGGTGTTGCATCCGGAGGTGTTCAGGCTACTATGCCTGCGGTGGGGCAAACCAGACGTGGATCTCCTGGCCTCCTGTCTCAATCAGAAGGTGCCGAGATTCGTATCCAAGACAAGAGATCCTTGGACAGACACGTCAGACACGCTGGTGGCTCCGTGTGGTCAGTACCGACTGATCTATGCCTTTCCTCCGCTAAAACTGCTACCACGTCTGCTCCACAGAGTGGAGGCGTATGGGATTCCAGTAATACTGATCAGCCTCGGCGCCCCTGGTACCCCAACCTAGTACGCCTGGTTGCAGACACTCCCTGGTGACTACCGTTACGAGAGGACATTCTGTGTCAAGGTCTGATTCTCCATCCTGCTTTACCATCGCTGGTTTTAACAGCATGGTTATTGAGAGCCAGGTGCTAAGGAACTGGGGCCTGTTGGACTCTGTGATTTCAACTATGTTGAGGGCACGAGAATCTTCTTCTTGGAAGATATACAATTGTACCTGGAAGGCCTACATCTCCATGTGTGAGGAGAAAGGGTGGCGTCCACGCACCTATTCCGTTTCCAGGATCCTGCTGTTTCTACAGCGAGGAGTAGACCAGAAATTGGCTTTAAAGAGGGATTCCACCTACAAAAAATATTAAAAGCCAGCAGCTATAAATACTACAGCTGCTGACTTTTAATAAATGGACACTCACCTGTCCCAGGGTCCAGCGATGTCGGCAGCCGAGACCGATCGATCTCTCGGCTGCTGCCGCCGCCATTCTAGGTGAGGGAATCAGGAAGTGAAGTGTTGCGGCTTCACTTCCCGGTTCCCTACTGCGCATACACGAGTCGCACAGCGCAATAGGAATGGTCCGAGCTGTCTCTGGGACCCATGTGTGTCCCAGCAGACAGCACGGCAGGACAGGAAACAGCATAAACTCCCGTGGGAGTCTATGCCCAGAAGTGGGTGCAAATACCTGTCATAGACAGGTATCTGTACTCCCCTCTTCCCTGAAACGTGCCAAATGTGACACCGGAGGGGGGGGGGGTTCCAATGAGCGGAAGTTCCACTTTAGGATGGAACCCCGCTTTAAGCACCATTAAGGGACAAATATCAGCCTTGGCTGTCTTTTTCCAAGGACCCCTGGTGTCTCACTCTCTAGTGAGCACTTTTATTCAAGGGGTCTGGGATGTAGTTGCTCCGGTGCGTCCACCTTTACCCCCATGGGATCTGAACCTGGTGCTATTGGCACTTCAGAAACCGCCGTTTGAGAACATCAGGGAAATACCCTTATTGACTCTCTCAGGAAGTGGTCTCCCTAGTGGCTATTACATCGGCCAGGAGGGTTTCAGAACTAGCGACCTTGTCTTATAAGTCACCCTATCTGGTTATCCATAAGGATAAGGTGGTGTTGTGTCCACAACCTTATTTTCTGCCGAATGTGGTTTCGGCGGTTCACATCAATGAAGACATTGTGCTACCATCTCTGTGTCCCAAACCAACACATCCTAAGAAGGTGGCTCTTCATTCCCTGGACGTGGTCCGGGCTCTAAGGGTGTATTTGTCTGCCGTGGCTCCCTTCCGGAAGCCAGACTCTCTATTCGTTTCGGTAGCTAGTCCATTTCTAGGTGGATCAGACAGATTGTGGTACAGGCCTACACCTTGAAGGAGAAGGTGCCCCCCTTTCCTGTCATGGCCCATTCCACCAGGGCAATTGGAACCTCTTGGGCTTTCTGACATCAAGCATCAGTAGTGCAAGTGTGTAAGGCGGCGACTTGGTCGTCCGTTCACACTTTTACCAAATTCTACAAAGTGGATATAAGCGCATCGTCTGATGCCTGCTTTGGATGCAAAGTTTTGCAGGCGGCCATGTAAAGTTGCAATTCTGCACTCTTTACTCTGTTTTAAAAATACAGTTACTTTGAGTATTAATGCACTGTTGCATTTGTTGACCGCAAATTGTGATGGATAGATAAGATGGTGACTCCCCTGTTATGGAGCACTTCTGGTTGTGGGTGAAGTTTTTATGCTGTTCCCACCCCTCGTTATGACACTGCTTGGGGACGTCCCTACGGTCAAGATTAATGGAGCTGTGTCAGTCAGTGAACGAAAGAGAAAATAGGATTTTTGTACTCGCCGTAAAATACTTTTCTCTGAAGTTCACTGACTGACACAGCATCCTCCCCTCCTATTGATTTACTTTATACTGCTGGTTGACGTACTGAGCTGCAGGAAGCAGGCTGAGGGGTTATTACTAGAGGGACTGCCCCCCCCCCCTGGACAGAACTGTAAATTTCTGTTTTTCACATGTATTACATGTTCTGCCTAGTCCTCTCCTGAAGGTGGCATAATAACCCTACGGTCAAGATTAATGGAGCTGTGTCCATCAATGAACGAAAGAGAAAATGTCCCTATGAACTTCAGAGAAAAGGATTTTACGGTGAGTACAAAAATCCTATTTTTTTTCACGTTACAGTTTCTTTCCATTAAATGCATTTTCACTTGTCTGTGTAGATACATCAGTGGTGGCCTATCCATAAGGGGTGCAGGGGTGCCGCCCCCCCAATCTACATGCAATTTACAAGCAGGGCGCCGGACACATGGATTTCAATGTTTCTTTTTTTTGAAGCACATGATTAGAGCCTGAGGCTCTAATTTACTTAAAAAAAGGGTGGGCTTTTTTTTTCAGCACTGCACCGCGAGCCCACCCAATTGTGAGACAATAGCAAATTAATATTCTTGATTCTCCTCCCGGCCCATCAGGAAGCGGGTCTTGAGACCTGATTGGCCAGACCATCTGTCTCCCGTGGGGTGGAGGTCTTTGGTTTGTCACCCCCCAAAATATTGAGCACCAGCCACCACTGAGATTCATACACACATAATTTGCAGTATAGCTGCTGGGAATGACTATGATGGTATCTTTAAACTTATTGCCCTTTGAAAAGCTACCGCTGCCTCCTGATGCGTGCGTTTTTTCTCTTTCCGGTAATTGGCAAACAGTACTTTTACATTGCAGGGCCATGCCACAGCTGTCAGCCAATCATTTAACTGGTGGTTGTGGTGAGTTTAACAGGTGATGCTGCCTGTCAAACTCTGCATCCCAAGTTAAAAATGCCATGGCTGTGGCAAGTGTACAGGCCTATCAAGCTGTAATGTTAGAATTTGGGTTGCTGGCAGTGAGTGGTAAAAGAACAGCCAAGCCTCCTGTTTTTACACCCCACCCACCCCCCCCCCCCAGAGGAAGAACGTGTCTTGGTAATCATGGATTCTTCTTGCCACGAGAATGCCAAATGTAGGCCCTAAAAAAGAGTAAAGGCGAAGAATCTATGGAGCCATCCAGTACTGAACCGCGCACCCCCCAGGGGTGATAGATTTGGCAGCAAAATGGCTCCCACAGTCTGCCTACAGCTGAAAGCATTGAGTTCAACTACAGAATTAAGAGATCCGATCATGGTCCAAGATGAGCAAGACACCAGGGCAGTCTGCAATTAGAAACTGTACAAAAACCAGTAGACTTTGGGTGAGCAGCAGATTGGAATTATGGTCGGTGTCTAGCAGAGCTATCAATGGATATCAGAAACTGAAACAGGAAATTGGGAGCGGGGTAACAGGAACTGGAGCCTGGTAAGAGAATCCTAGATTAAGGTCTTTGCTGTTTGCTCATAGGGTAATTGTCCACAGTGTGGCTATAGTACGTATTTGTTAATAGGAATATTATCCAACTAAAAGTAAAAGTATATGTAGTAGGTGTCACAGGCTCACATCATTTTTGGAACTCCAAGGTTCTAATGCTTTATTTGGCTATATGGTTGTATTTTTCCATGTATTACACAAGCCTAAATAAACAATCCTCTGCATGTGCTAACTAGTTAATGCAAACTGCCTATTAGGCATGCCAGCACAAAGCTTCATTTAGCAATATCATCTTAAGGTCATATGAACAGGATATAAAAAAAATAAAAAGCAACTGAACTTGTAACGCATATCGATATCTGGAGCAGGAGCTATGTACTGTACAGAGAGGCACTCAACCATTGTCTTGTAAAAGGAGGCAAGCTTTTCCTGGGCATCAAATAAGTCCACTACAAATGCTAGTTTCCAAATGCTAATTTGACTTTTTTCAGGATAATGTCTTCATCAACTAAACACTGTTTGTATAGAAATGCATACCTTCCAACAAAAGTAGTTTTAAAGGCTCCTCAAGTTTTTTTTTATTTTTTTTTTAACTTTCAAGCATTCTACGCATGAAGGTAAAAAACCTGTGCAGCAGCCCCCCCCCCCCCCAATACTTAGCCCCATCTCGATCAAGCGATGTGCACGAGTGCCTCATCTCTCTGGGGACTCCTCATTGGCCAATAGCTCCCGCTGCTGGCAATCACAGCCACTGAGCCAATCAAGAAACAGGGGACTGGGCCAAGCCACGGCTCTGTGTGTGAATGTACACGTGAAGCCACAGCTCAGACATGAGCCTACTTGGGTGCCCCCAGAGCAAGCTCGAGTGCTTTCACGCTGGAGCAGTGCGCTTGCAGGATGGTAAAAAAAGTCCTGCAAGCAGCATCTTTGCACTGCTGCAGGAGCGTTGTACACACCGCTCCTAGTGCGCTACTGCCCATTGAAATCAATGGGCAGGGCCGCCAAACCGCCGCTGTAGCAGCACTTTTTGAGCGGTGTTAACCCTTTTTCAGCTGCTAGCAGGGGTTAATAGCACCCCACTAGGGGCCAAATAGTGCCGCTTAAATGATGGTAAAGCTCCGCTAAAAATAGCGGTGCTTTATCGCCAATGCCCCCAATGTGAAAGTAGCCAAACTACGTGCAGAAAAAAGTGCACAATTATTTTTTTTTTACATATGAAAGCATGCTACAAAAAATATATAACATGGAAAACATGAGCATGTGTGGCCTTCCTACAAAGCCAGGCCTTTTGCCAGCCCTCACACAAAGATATAACTCCCAACAAAGAAGTGTTTGATTGTAACTTGGAATTCAGTGTTGTTATTTCAGACAAACTGACCAACTAAGCCAAGCCCTCATCTACTTCAAATGAGCTGTTATACATGTATATATTCATTCTCCAAGTCTCCCTTGTAGGTTTCCTTGTCTTCACCCAAAAGGGAAAATTACTTTGTTTGGTTCCTTGCCCCCTCCTCTGCCACCTTTGGCAATAAGTGTTTGTGTGTGCGTGTGCGTGTGCGTGTGTGTGTGTGTGTGTGTGTGTGTGTGTGTGTGTGTGTGTGTGTGTGTGTGTGTGGGGGGGGGGTACCTGGTTTTGACAGGTACTCGTTCCCACTCCCCAGGTCACCATGGAAATCTGAGCAGAAGTTTACACACCCCCACCCTTCACGTGCAGCCTTTTTGGTCACATCACATGTCCTATTAGATTGGCGGACCATTCCTCAAGGCTTAAGTTCTAGCATGACCATTCCCCTGTGCACAAAGCCAGATCCATTGTTTGATGAATCTGTTTCAACACAGGAGAAGAAAAGTAAGGCTAGAGTTTAGCTTTAACTATTTCTGGCATTTTTGGTTCTGCCTGAATATCTGCCCCCCCAACTACTAATAGTACATGCAATATGGCACTAACAGATGTATTTAGAAAAGCCTCCAGACATAATACTGAATAAAACGCGTTTTTACTTGGTACTGGATAGAGTGGAGAGTGTTGGAACCTTTTGATCCCATTTGTGTTCTTTCTGGAGAGAATTCCCTTACTTCCTGTCCTCAATACCGCCTATCACATTTCAATGTTTGGCTAAAAAATTGTTGCCTGATGGAGCGTTTTGTCCTCATTTGGTATGCATATGAATAGCACATGAGATGCAGGTGAATCTCTACAACAGGAACTCAGACTGTAATAACAAGCTAACCGTGGTTCCAATGCTTCTCATTATGTTTCACTCCTATCCAGAACAAAATATCTCGACTGCAGGTCTATTATAGTGCTTTTTTCTTCCTATGTTAGTATCTACAAACTTGAAAAATCAGCTGGTGTACAGAAGATTTAGGGAATTACATGTAGAGAAGTTTTCGGAAAATTGCAAATAACTCAATTCAATAAGTATAGTTTAATGTAATTAGAGGCTTTTATTGAGGATTTTTTTCCAGTCTTTGTTTAAATTAAAACTCTGGTAAGTAATTGCATATACAATATATAAACAATGTTTGCATGAATACTGTATTTCACCAACAGTAGAGTGAACGACTCTTATCAGAGACCAGCATCAGAGGTGCACCCAGTAAATAAGACAAAATTGAGTGAGAAAGGCCATTCTCTATTAAAGCTGAAGTGTATGTAACCCTTAAAATTATTATAGCACATATACACTGCCTTGAAAAAGTATTCATACCCCTTGAAATGTTGCACATTTTGTAATGTTACAACCAAAAATGTAAATGTATTTTATTGGGATTTTATGTGATAGACCAACACAAAGTGGCTCATAATTGTGAGGTGGAAGGAAAATTATAAATTTTTTCAAATTGTTTTACAAATAAATATCTGAAAATGGTGGCCTGCATTTGTATTCATCCCCCCTGAATTAATACTTTGTAGAACCAAGTTTCGCTGCAAGCCTTTATTTTTCTATTTTTTTTATAACTTTATTTATTTGTTTTTTCATCCATATAAAAAATAATCGATAGTACATTCAACTCCTTTACAAGCATTTCATACTATTATCTTAATTTATTTTGTTTTATACAGATTTCCTCTAAACCTTAAATACCCTTCTATCTTCCCCCACCCCCCTCCCACACCACCCCCCTCCCCTTCCTGGCTAGTTTCTCATGGGGTTCCAATTAAATTATTATTTATTTGTTTATTTATATCTCTCCGGGTTTGCTTTTCTTTATTGCTGTTGTGTTATTTCCTCCACATATCGCCAAGATTTTTTAAATTTTTCCCATGGTTCCCATTTCCCAACCCTAACCTCCTTTGCGGATAGTTCCTCTCCCCCTTCCTCATAACATTCCAGATGTTGAATTTCGGTTACTCGGGAGATCCACTCCTGTATTTTAGGACTCTCCTTCTCTCGCCATTTTCTCGGGATTAAGCTTTTTGCGGTATCAAGTAATATGGGAACTAACGTGGATCTATATTGTTTTATTGTCTCATCTGTCCCATGGAATAAAACAATCCATGGGTCTTCTCTTATTTCTTTTCCTGTAACCACTTTTATTATATCAATAATCCTCTTCCAATATTCTTTAATTATGGGACAGTCCCACCATATGTGACCCATACTCCCAATTATCTTACATCCCCGCCAACAATCCGAGGATTGTTCATTTCCGAACTTGCTTAGTTTATCAGGGGTGGCATACCACCTTGCTATACATTTATAATTCATCTCTATCAATTTGTTCCCTCCCCCCGTGTAGTGAATTAGGTTAAATATTTTCTTTCTAATTTGGGTGCTACATTGTGCCCCCAGCTCTTTTTCCCATTTTTTGATAAAGGCCGGGTCCTCCCGCTTGTCCCCCTCTGAGAGTATTTTATAGATTAGGCCTATATTTTTTTTTGATTTTACCTTCTGACAAAGCTGTTCAAAAGGTCTAAGCTCTTCTTTGCTTCATATTGGTTGGGGCAGTTTTGCAACAAACTGGCGTAGCTAGAGGAACCGCCATGCATCAATCCTCATAAGCTCTGTGTCCTCCCTTAGTGCTTGATAAGTGCTTAATTTATCCTTTACTAAAATATCTTTTAATTGTGCGTTATTTTTTATTATCCAATTTCCCCCTATTTCTTGTTGTCCCGGTGGAAAATATTCATTTTCTTTCAAAAAAATCAAAGGTGAGTTATACCCCCATTTATTTTGTGTATGTAATCGGTCCCAAATTTTAAATACGTGTCGTGTTATTTCATGTGTGTTAGGACCCAATGTCCTATATTGTGGCGGATTCCATATTAATCTCCCTAATTGTGCTTGACATAATGTGTTTTCTACACTAACCCATCTCTTGTCGTTTACTTCTTTCGCCCATTCCACCACCCGTGAAAGAACCACTGCATTGTAATATCTTTTCAAGTCCGGAGCTGCCAGTCCCCCTTGTTTTTTGCCCCTCCTTAGTACCGCAAACGCAATTCTCGGCTTTTTATATTGCCATATAAACTTCGAGATTATTTTCCTTAATATTACGAAGAAGGTCGCAGGGAGTGCGATGGGTATCATTTGAAACTTATAAATGATCTTCGGGACCAAAATCATTTTGACCACGTTTATCCGTCCTAACCACGAGAGGGGGCTTGATGAGATTTTATTTATTTCTCTCTTTATTTCCTCTAACAATGGGATGTAATTTTTCAAATATATTTTCCTTATAGTATTCGAGAGGAGGATTCCCAAATATTTAATCTCCTTACGCCAGGGGAAATAAAATTCTGCTCGTAGTCTCTCTTCTTCCTGATTACTAATGTTAATATTTAAAACTTCAGATTTACCAAGATTAATCTTCAGATTTGATATTTGTCCGAATTTTTCTAACATCCTTAGCAAGTTCGGGATCGTTATCCGGGGGTTTGTGATGAAGAGCACATCATCCGCGTATGCTGCGAGTTTGTGCTCTTCCTCTCCCACCCTAATCCCCTTAATGTCTGGGTTGTTTCGGATCGAGGCCAACAATAGTTCAAGAGAGATCCCGAACAGCAGGGGCGATAAAGGGAACCCCTGTCTGGTGCCATTTCCCATTTGGAGCAGTGTAGATGATTCTCCGTTAACCCTTACCGTCGCTTGTGGATTGTTATATAAAGCTTTGATCCAATGGATCATCCTCGGACCCACCCCCATCACTTCTAGCATTTCTCGCATGAGTCCCCAGTCTACCCTGTCCAAGGCTTTCTCAGCGTCCATTGACAGGAATAGACCTGGGGACCCATTATTTTTTAATGCCTGGATAAGGAGCATTACCCTTACCCCATTATCCCTTCCCTCTCTCTCGGGTATGAATCCGACTTGGTCCGGGTGTATCAATTCTATCATTTTTTCTTTTAATCTTGCTGCTAATACTTTGGCGTATAACTTTAAATCTGTGTTTAGTAAGGCTATCGGCCTGTAATTGGCGCAGAGTGTATGATCTTTGTCTTCTTTCGGGATCAACGTTATTGCAGCTCGCAGTGCTTCTCCCCCCATATCATATTTTGTTCCTATTCCATTTATATATTTGCAAAATTGGGGGACTAAAATTTCCTTAAATTTTTTATAATAAGAGATCACAAACCCATCTGGGCCTGGACTTTTCCCTGAAGCCATATCTTTCAGAGCCTTATGAATTTCTTCTTCAGAAATGGGTCTATCCATATTCTCCCTATCCCAATCTGGTAATCGTGGTAATTTAGCTTTGTGCAAGAATTCTTTAATTTTCTCCTTTTTCCCTTTACCTTGTTCCCCTTTCTGTCCTACATTGTACAATGCTTCATAATATTGTTTAAATACATCTGCCATTTCCCTAGAAGTATGGGCCATTTTCCCGTTCTTATCCTGTATTTTATCAATAAAATTAATCCCTCTCTTACTTTTCACCTGTCTCGCTAAGCATTTTCCTATTTTATTTTCCCCGTAGTATCTCTCTCTGGCTCTCCCCTCTAGTACCCTTCTTGCTTCCTGGTCCTATATATCTTTAAGCTCCTCCCTCTTATTAATCAGTTGATGAAAGAGGTCTTGTTGTCGACCCCCTTGTTTTTTGTGCTCCTGTTCCAATCTATAGACCTCTCTCATCAAATTCTCCCTTTCCTCTATTCTTTCCTTTTTTTTTCCCGTCCCTATGGAGATGAGGATACCTCTAACATAGGCTTTATGGCCCTCCCACAGGGCAGCGCCCGACGCTTCACCTGTATCATTTATCATGAAATAAAATTCTATTTCTTTCCGTATCGTTTCTGCGGTTTTGTTGTCCCATAGTAGGTCCTCATTTAACCGCCAGGTGAACGGGTGTCTCTGTGTCCCAGGTATCCTCATCTTCATTGTCACCGGGGAGTGATCTGACAAGGATGCTATTTCTATTTTTGTTTCCATTACAGTCTCTAATAATCTATGTTCAACCAATATATAATCTAGCCTGGAGTACGTCCCGTGCACTGGGGAAAAAAAAGTATAATCTTTTATTTTTTCATGCTGTATCCTCCATGCGTCTATCAATTGGCTTTGTCTCAATCGGAGTTTAATTGTTTTTAAACTCTTCCCACTCATCCCCTTTGCACTAGACGTACTGTCATATACTGGGTCCATACAAAAATTAATATCCCCTGCCAATATTACATCTTCTGTTTTAAACTCCGCAAGTCTTCTCAAAATTTGTTTCATGTATCTTACTGGGTTTTTATTTGGGCTGTATACATTTACTAGAGTGAGGGTTCTATCCCCAAGTTTCCCTTTCAGGAACAAATATCTACCCTCTGGGTTGGACACCTTGAATTTTGTACATTTCTCAAACCCAATTGCCACTCCCTTGGCCCTCCTAATTGGCGAGTCTCCGTAGAACCAAGTTGGGTAGTTATCGGAGTACAGTTTCACGTTTGTGTCTTGCGATAAATGGCTCTCTTGTAGGAACACTACTTCTGCTTTATATTGTTGTAGTTCTTTTAAGAGTTTAAATCTCTTATCGGGGGAGTTCAGACCCTTTACATTGTATGACACAAACTTTATCTCTGTCATCCGATACTACCCCGGAAAATTTTAATCTGAACCCTTTGAAATTCCTTTGGACCCCCTCTTCTCTCTCTTTTCCTCCTTTTTTCCCTTTCTTCCCCTCAACTGCCAGGAATATATTTTTTTCCCCCTTTCCCCCCCCCCCCCCGATCCCTCCCTCCCCTCCCCCCTTTCCCTCCCCTCCCCCCTTTCCCTCTCCCACCCTCTGGCCCATTCCTGGCCTTTGCTTTGCATAATGAGATCTACTCCTTTTGCAAGCCCTATCTCCCGGGGTTTGGCCCTAACTGCGGCACCTCTCTTCTTAACCTCCCACTCCCCTTCCCCCCAGGGAACGGGAGTAGCCCTCTCGGGTAATGAGTGAAAAAGCCCAATCCCCCCCTAGTCCCTCCATCCATCCATCCCCTCCTCCGCCCCCCTCTGCCCCCCCCCCCCTCTCCAACAATAGAACAGAAAACTGAGCATAAGCTGAGTTTCATACACTCCCCCCGTCCTCCGCCACCATTATCGTTACACATCCCACGGATCTAAAGGAATCATAGGGGTTGAGATTCCTATTTTATTACAAAAGTCCTCCAGTTCATCTAAAAACTTAAGCCTGAAAGTTCTTCCCTCTTTCTGGACTAAGAGGGCTGCCGGGGAACCCCAGCTATATCTTATGTTTGCACTTCTCATTTGTTCCAATAGAGGTTTTAATCTTCTTCTCCACGCCAAAGTTCCCGAGGACAGATCTAAGAAGACCTGTAACGTTACCCCTTCATATTGAACTGGTGATAGTCCTCTACGTTTACTCCAGGTCTTAGCTTTATCTTCGTAAAACTGGAATTTTATGATTACATCTCTCGGTACCTCTTCCCTTAACCCCGGGGGTTTCCTCACTCTGTGCACACGCTCTATTTTTAACTCTGCACCTTCCTCTTTTCCCAGTATGGGGTTAAATATCTTTCCCATTTTTACACCTAGGTCTTCTCCCTGTTGTTCTGGTAAGGATCTAATCCTCAGGTTTTGGCGTCGATTTTGATTCTCCTGTTCCTCCATCCTATACAGGATCTCCCTGTGTGCTTCCTGCGTTTTCTTTACTTGCGTTTTTAAGTCCAGTATTTCCTTGGCCTGTCTTCCTGTTTGTTCCTCCACTTCCTCTACTCGCCTCAGCAAGTGCCCCAAGTCCGTCCTTACTGTTAGAATCTCAGCTTTAATCGTATTTTCTAATTTCAGAAACATTTCTTGCATTTCACCTTTTGTTGGTATCTGAGGGGCGTCCCCTACCTCCCTTCTTCTGCTCTCCTGGTCTGAGGCCGCGTACACACGGGCGGACTGTTCGTCCAACTTTGTCCGCTGAACAGTGTTTGGGCGGACAGTCCGCTCGTGTGTGGGCTTTCAGCGGACAGTTTCAGCGGACAGTTGGACGGACAAGGTTTTTCGGAAATTCCGTAAAACTGTCCGCTGAAACCTTGTTTCAGCGAACAGTCCGCTCGTGTGTAGGCTTGTTCGTCAAACAAAGTTGCGCGCATGCTCAGAAAGGATTTACACGCCGAAAGTTATAATGCAGTGTATAGGACGTCGTGTTTTTCGTCCCGTTGTACGTGCCGTTCACGTCATCGCGCACGGTTTCAGCAAACTGTTCGTCCGTCGTGTGTGGCCATGTCCGTCCATGCTAAGTTTGAGCGGACTGTTTGCCGAAACTGTTGGACGGACAAAGTTGGGCGAACAGTCCGCGCGTGTGTACGCGGCCTCAGTCCGTCTCCTCTCCGGAGGTGTCTCCCCTTGCCCCCTCTAGTTTTCCAGCCTCTTTCTTCCTCTCTCTCACCCCCTTTTGATTTCTCTCTAGGCCAGGGCTGTTTTGACTTGTTTCCTTCAGGTATTTCTGTATTGAGCTAGTGTTTAAGCTCTCCCTCGAGGTTTTGGGGTCATTCGCTTTGGGGTTTTTCCCCCTCATGTTCTCTTTTATTTTTCTCTTCCCCAGGGTTCCCTTTTTATTGTAAGGGTTCAACGGACAGGACAAAAGGGGAGGGGCTAATTCCTTCTAAAAAGATCTTCCCCGGGAGAACAAAAAAAAGGTATTCAGCTGTTTTTTCTCCGTTTGTGTCCCCCGCTGGTTTTCTACTTCGCAATGTTCAATGCTCAATACTCCACCCTTTATATCCTGAGCTTTTACCCTTTTATATCAGCTTATTCTCTGCTTCAGTACGGCCTGCCGTTAGTATGTTATTTGCCAGATAATAAATCACTGAAATATTGCACACAGGCTCAAAACACTTTGTCATTCACTCCTCTTGATTTTACACCCAAAAGCAAATGGGGGTTTCTCTCTTAACATCAGCACCAGCATTTAACATTGCAGTCTTTTTTATACAATATATAGAACAAATAAGCTGAGATGTAGTAATGTCCCTTTAATAAGCTTCAATGAGCATCAGGGCAGTCCACTGCGGGGGAGAGAAATGACAAGAAAGTAAAAGAGTGTGAGGACCAGAACGCAATATATTTTTTACTCAGCTTCCTGGGTCCAGGCTCCAGATTTCAGGGAATACACCGTTCTCCCTTCTAGTCCTCAGAGATATTATACCTCATATTTCAATAGTCCATTAGACCCTTAATGCATTTGTTCAAGACAAAGAGCCACAAATTGAAATGATCTGACCTTATCTTCAGGCTCCTCAAATTCTTCACCGAAGGGGGGCGCACCACCTAGGAGAGCAGGAGTGGGTTCGTGGGGGGTCCGGGGGAGGCTCCACTGGCTCCGGAAGGTCTCCTCCTTTCAGTCCGCCATCGGATGGCGCTCTCCCATTCACTCTGGTTCCGCTTACTCTGCTGTTTATTCCTGCTTCTCGTCCTGCATGCTGACTGGCAGGCGTGTAAGCCAGCGGGCGGGCCGGCGGTCTGGCGGTTAGACAGGCGGATGGACGATCCGGGGACGGGATCAGCGTGGAAGGGCGAATTTCATTCCGGAGCGAAGCGCTCTCTCACTGCGCTCGTCTCCAGCTGACGCCGCGGGACCTCCTCCATTCACTCACGAGGGCGCCGCCGTCAAGCCCCTCCCCTCTCCTCACATCCGCAACATCATCACATTAACCTCTCTTGTCTGCAAGTCTTTATGGGTATGTCTCTACCAGCTTCGCACATCTAGAGAGTGAAATTTTTGACCATTCTTCTTTGCAAAATAGCTCATTTTCCATTAGATTGGAGAAAGCGCATCTGTGAACAGCAATTTTCAAGTCTTCCCAGAGATTCCTTATTGGATATGGGTCTGGACTTTGACTTGGCCATTTGAACACATTCATTTGCTTTGATCTAAACCATTCCATTGTAGCTCTGGCTGTATGTTTAGGGTCGTTGTCCTGCTGAAAGGTGAACCTCCACTCCAGTCTCAAGTCTTTTGCAGACTCTAAAGCCGCGTACACATGGGCGAACTGTCTGGCCAACTTAGTCCGTCGAAAAACACATTTCAGCGGACAGTCCGCTCGTGTGTGGGCTTCAGCTGACTTTTTCAGCGTGCAGTCTGGCGGACTAAGTATTTCGGAATTTCCGTAATACTGTCCGTCATACTTTGGTTTCAGCGGACAATTCGCTCGTGAGTAGGCTAGTTCGACGGACTAAGTATGGCGCATGCTCAGAAAGGATTTACACGGCGAAAGGTTGCATTGCTGTGTATTGGACTTCCTATTTCTAGTCCCGTCGTACGTGCTGTACACGTCATCGCGCAAGCTTTCGACGGACTGTTTGTGCATCCGTGTGTGGTCAAGTCCGTTCATTCGAAAGTAGGACGGACTGTCTGTCGGATTGTCTGACGGACTAAGTTGGCCATACAGTCCGCTCGTGTGTACCCTGCTTAACAGTTTTTTTTTCCAAGATTGCCTGTATTTAGCCCCATCCATCTTCCCATCAGCTCTGACCAGCTTCCCTGGCCCTGCTGAAGAAAAGCATCTCCACAATATGATGCTGCCATCACCATGTTTCACAGTGGGGATGGTGTGTTCAGGGTGATGTGCAGTGTTAGTTTTCCACCACACCATGTTTTGCTTTTAGGTCAAAAAGTACAATTTTGGTCTCATCTGACTAGAGCACCTTCTTACACATGTTTTCTGTGTGTAAGGGCTTACCTTGGTTGGCGTCCATAGTGCAGAGGTGTATTCTCACCCTTGCAAATACACACAGCCAACGGTAACAAGGTAAAAAGCTACCTGGGCTGTGAATCTGTGCACGGGGGCTTGACAGGGAATTACCAAAGGATTGTCAAGGTAAAGCCTTAGTCAGGGATTCCAGAAGTCAGAGTTAACGATGAACAGAGGCAGGGTCAGAAGCCAGGGTCAGTCTTGGAACACAGGAACCTTTGGCAATACAAGAGATAATAAACTGAACAAGCCCTCAGAGCGAAGCAGTGTTTTATACCCAGCTAATTGGATAAACTGCCTCAGATGAACCAGGAGCGACAGGTACTAATTGCAAAGCCAGATCCAGAGTATAGCCCTCAGTACTTCATGCAGACACTAGGCATAGATGGAAAGCAGGCTAAATAGTTAACTGAGGTGTGGCTCAAAGGCAAAGCAACAGGAGCAATAAACAGCAAGTCATGGGTTCAATACCTCCCTGAGGCACTTGGGGCGTGATCACACCTGGCTGTCTGCATGGCATAGTAGGGACTGTGACAGTTCCCCTCTGAGGAACGCTCTCTCTGTGTGAACTGATAGTCTGTCATAGGCATCCATGCCATACGTACCAACAGTGGTGTTAGAAGACTTTTCCTTATTCCCTTTAGGCATTGTTTCTTTTAAAGTTCTTGCAGGGGAGACATTCGTCACTTGCAAAGCTTTTTCAAACATCTATAGATCCTGCTTGCGGACTATGGTGCCATTCGAGACATATGAGCAGTCAGAAGGTAAAACTTCCTTGACAGGACAGGATGATGTTTCTGCACTTACCACTATGGAGCTTGGGATGACTGCAGGAACTGGTTAGTTGTCAGAAGTTTGTATAGTTGCCTCTAGACCAGATGGTAAGAGCTTCTCGGGGATATTGGTTACGGATTCTTGAGGGACACCGGTATTGTTAACCACAGTAGTCTGGGTACCCACTTGTGTCATTGAACATGGACAGGTCTTACAGCAACCTTGGCAGTTTACAGGCTAAGCAGGGGGTAGCAGGATGGATCCTAATAGTACCTAATTTGAAGTTCCTTTGGCCGAGGTGGGCGAGTTGGGCAGAGAGAAATAAAGTGCCCTCTCCACAATAGAAACAAAGACCACAGCCTCTCCACCGCTCTCTTTCAACTTTAGACAGCTTGGACCGGATGGCCCCGATCTCCATGGGTTCCACATCTTTCAGGGTAGGTGTGTGTATATCCTCAGGAGCATCCAGGCTTTGTGGGTTTAGAACTTCATGGCTTGGCACATACTGGAAATGCCTGGAGTCATATCTGTACAGGGTATTCCTGTCCCTGGGTACCATAGGCCACGTGAACTAGGAGCAGACTTGGGAACCCTGGTTTTCTTTGAAACTGTAATGTGAGAGTCCAGAGCAAACAATGCTCCCCAGCTGTCAAAGACTGGACTCCTTTCCTGTAGTAGCTGATGAGCCCATGTTTTGATTTGCCCAGTGATCAGATTGATAGTAGCGCAAACCTTTATATAATTGGTGGCATATGACCTAGGCTTAAGAGCAAACAACAGCTCGTAATCCAGCCTAAACACAAGAAGAATGCACGACTACCATCAAACCTCTCCGGCATCACAACAAATGGTTCAGGACATGCTGGTTCTGGTGCTAGGTTTACTGTAGTTTGCGGACTCCATGAGGGTCAGTTCATTCTGTAAGGGCTTACCTTGGTTGGAGTCCATAGTGCAGAGATGTATGCTCACCCTTGCAAATACACACAGCCCACGGTAACAAGGTAAAAAGCTACCTGGGCTGTGAAACTGTGCACGGGGGCTTGACAGGGAATCACCAAAGGTTTATCAAGGTGAAGCCGTAGTCAAGGATTCCAGAAGTCTGAGTTAACGATGATCAGAGCCTGGGTCAGAAGCCAGGGTCAGTCTTGGAACACTGCAACAGGAACCTTTGGCAATGCAAGAGACAATGAACTGAACAAGCCCTCAGAGTGAGGCAGTGTTTTATACTCCGCTTTTTAGATAAACTGCCTCAGCTGAACCAGGAGCGACAGGTACTAATTGCAAAGCCAGATCCAGAGTATAGCTCTCAGTACTTCACGCAGACACTAGGCATAGCTGGAAAGAAGACTGAATAACAAACTGAGGTGTGGCTCAGAGGCACAGCAACAGTAGCAGTAAGCAGACAGTCATGGGTTCTATATCTCCCTGAGCCACTTGGGGTGTGGCCACACCTGGTCTCCTGCACGGCATGGTAGGGACTGTGACACTGTATCTTGCAAACAAGACTTCTTATGGCTTTCTTTAAACAATAGCTTTCTTCTTGCCACTCTTCTATAAAGGCCAGATTAGTGGAGTGCACGACTAATAGTTGTCCTGAGGACAGATTCTCCCACCTGAGCTGTGGATCTCTGCCGCTCCTCCACAGTTACCATGGGCCTCTTGGCTGCTTCCCTGATTAATGCTATCCTTGCCTGGCCTGTCAGTTTAGGTGGACGGCCATGTCTTGATAGGCTTGCAGTTGTGCCCTACTCTTTCCATTTTCGGATGTTGGATTGAACAGTGCTCCATGAGATGTTCAAAGCTTGGGATATTTTTTTTATAACCTAACCCTGCTTTAAACTTCTCTACAACGTTGTCCCTGACCTGTCTTGTGTGTTCCGTGGCCTTCATGATGCTGTCTGTTCACCAAGGTTCTCTAACAAAACTCTGAGGGCTTCACAGAACAACTGTATTTGTACTGAGATTAAATTATACATCAGTGAACTCTATTTACTAATTAGGTGACTTCTAAAGCCAATTGGTTCCACTAAATTTTATTTAGGGGCATCAGAGTGAAGGGGGCTGAATACAAATGCATGACACTCTTTTCAGATTTTTATTTGTGAAAAAAATGTAAAAAACATTTATCATTTTCCTTCCAAATCACAATTATGTGCCACTTTGTGTTGGTTTATCACCTAAAACCCCAATAAAATATATTTGCGTTTTTGGTTGTAACATGAGAAAATGTAAAAAATTTCAAGGGGTATGAATACATTTCAAGGCACTGTATGTCCATTGGAGTATATCTTTCTTAGAAAGAGTAGCTTCTTATGTTATAGTATGTGCTTCAGGGACAGATGACTACTGACCTGTCAGTCCCTCTCATTTACATTTCAAAACTGACCATGCTAAGCATGGAAGCACATCCTTGCTAGCATGGTCGGTTTGCTTATAACTAGAGATACAAGCACTCCATGCGTAGGCACATTGAGCCTGTGTCTCTGTAGTCACATCAGCAGACCCTCCCCTTGGCCAGCACTGCTACTGCAAGAAGGCTGTGACCTATCAGCCAATCACAGTCTTATGCAGGGGTGCGGACAACAGAAGATGTACAAAGTGACATACCCTGCTGTGTATGTCACTCACAGCCTGGAGACCAGAAGAGGCAGGTTCCTGGCATGCAACGTGCACAGCAGGGAAAGCACTCCTTGCTGTGTTAGACATCACTAGCAGCCCACCCCTCCTCCAACACTAACATGCACCCCACAGCCCCGGCATACAACTCAGAGGAGGCTTTGTGGTCATGTGGCCACTGAATTAAAAAAAGGAAAAGGTACCAGAATTATTTTTGGGAAAACAAATAAAACAGACACATATTTAATTTACTTTTCACATAGGAGCTTTGCAAAGTGTCGCTTTAGATACACTTTAAAGCTTCAGATCTTGCTTATAATGTTCCTGTTCATCAATTTCTGGAGGGAATTTTTGACCTCTTGATTTCTAAGACTGTAAATCATGGGATTAAGTAAAGGAGTTATAACACTATATAAGAGGGCAATAATCTTATCACTTTGTGGAGAGTGACTTGACTTGGGCCTTAGATACATGAAAGCTCCAGTTCCAAAAAATAGGCATACTGAAGTAATGTGGGAGGTACATGTGGAAAAAGCCTTCTTTCGTCCCGCTGAAGATCGAATATGTAAAATTGCATAGACAATACGGGTATATGAAATTAAGACTATAATAAAGGAGACAATTACAACCATAACAGTGTAGGCAAAAAGGTCAGTTTCTACCATTGAGGTGTCAGTACATGCAAGTGAGATGACTGGAGGTGTATCGCAAAAAAAGTGGTCAATCTCATTTTTTCCACAGTACGGTAAACTGAAGATGTAACTGGTGTTAGCCAAAGAAAGTAGAATTCCACTGATCCACGTCCCTGCTACCATTTTGGTACATGCACTCATGCTCATGATGGCAGAGTAGTGCAGGGGATTACAGATGACAGCATAACGGTCATATGCCATGACAGCAAGAAGGTAACACTCAGCGGTGCCAAGAAAAAGGAAGAAATACATTTGAGTGGCACAGCCAACAAATGAGATGCGATCACTTCCTGAGAAGTAGGCATTCAGTACTGTAGGGATGGTGACAGAGACATAGCACACTTTAATGAAAGAGAGGTTCCTCAGGAAGAAGTACATGGGGCTGTGAAGGTTGGAGTCAGTAAATATGAGAAGCAGGATGAGGACATTTCCTAATAAAGTAACAAGGTATATCAGGAGAAATATGACAGCAATAGCAAGTTGAACTCGAGAAGAGTGTGTGAAGCCAAGAATGATAAATTCTGTTACGATACTTTGGTTTTGTATGTGATAGTTGTCAGGATGTTTCATCTGGAATAACAGAATACAATCTGTTAACGGAGAGTTTCTTGTCACTTTCCTCTTGATTGCAATCTAGCAAATTCAGGAAGACAATTATCAAGTTTTTTTTGCCTGAACATATTAAAACCTATATTTAAAAGTGTTTGAAGGGCAAACTTTTCATACTGCTTATAGCAAGAAAACCAATTCTTCCTTTCATTCTCTTTCACTGTACAGACAGGTGGTTTCATCTGTGTGGTTATTATAATCAGCAATTCATTTTTTTATTCAAATTAGGAGACAAAAGATATTGGCTACTAGCCCGAATGTAGTTCCGTCGTAACAAACTAACGTCATCACGTTCCGAACGATCGGATTTTCCAACAACTTTGTCCGACCGTGTGTATGCAACACCAGTTTCGGACAAAATCCGAAGGAACAAATCTGACAGATTTTGTTGTCGTAATGTCCGACCGTGTGTACAAGGGCTAAGACTGTGTGGAAACCCAAGACAGTGGTGGTATGCCTGTGAATATTGCATATTTACACAATACTAAAGATTTACTACAGGATTTCAAGGCTGTCTAGTGTGTAAGTAAATGTTTGGTGGTTTAGAATATAAAATATTTTTAGTTAATATACACAAAACAGTTTTAACCACTTCAATACAGGGCACTCCCCCCCCCCCCCTTTTTCTGCCCAGGTCGCTTTTTAAATGAAAATCACGCGATCATGCTATACTGTACCCAAACAAAATTTTTATCATTTTGTTCCCAGAAATAGAGCTTTCTTTTGGTTGCATTTGATCACCACTGGGGTTTTTATTTTTTGCTAAACAAATACAAAGAAAATTAATTTTGAAGAAAAAAAAGTTTTTTCTTTATTTCTATTATAAAATTTTGTAAATAAGTAAGTTTTCTCCTTCATTGATGGGCACTGATGAGGCTGTACTGACAGGCAATGATGGGCACTAATATGCAGCACTGATGGGCATTGATAGGCAGCACTGATCGACATTGATATGTGGCACTGGTATGCAGCACTAATGGTCATTGATAGGCGACACTGAAAGGCTGTACTGATGGCTACTTATAGGTGGCACTGATGGGCACTAATAGGCAGCACTAATAGGTGACACTGATAGGCATCACTGATGAGGCACTGGCAGGCATTTATGATGGGCAATGATTGGCATCATTTATGGGCACTGATTGGCATCTTTGGTCATGGGTGGGCATACCTGGTGGTTATGGGTGGGCATCATTGATGGGCATCCCTGGTGGTCCTTGGTGGGCATCTTTGGGGGGAGGGGGCTGCACTGATAATCAGGCTGTGTAAAGAAGGTTGTTTTTAGTTTTTTAGTTTTTATACTCTTAGGGACCTAGTTTTGTAATCGGTAGTTCCCATGGTTCTATTCTGTGTCTGGTACTTTTTTTTTATTATAGCTGTCTCACAATCTATGGAAGATGTTCCAATTTTTAGGCCTGGTTCACACCTATGCAGGTTGCAGTTTGCATATTCTGGGTGCATTTTGCATTTTTCACAACACGTTTTTGGTCCAGCACTGACATAATGATACATGAATTCTGTTTAGTGCTGCAGAGCCCAGGCCAACACAAAGTGGGTTGAATGATGCTGGCCATCATTCAACCCAGTTGGGAAACACTATCTAGTGGTGGAAAGGAATTACTGTGAGGAACAAAGATGGAGTATTGTGGTGAAACATATTTTTTAAGTCAGCAGGGCATCTTATTTATTTATTGGTTTATTTATTTATTTTTCCTAATAATTGGAAATGGAGATTCAACTTTAAGAAACAGAAGACCTCATTTAGCATAATTAAATATAAAATCCAAGTCTGAGCACAAAAGATGTTTTGGAAATGGAAAGAATGCAGAGGGCAGCTTAAAGTGATTGTAAGGGGAAAATATTTTTTAACCTTTAAAGTGATTGTAAAGGATAAAGGTTTTTCTCTAATGCAGTCCCTGTATTAATGTAAAACAATGTTTAAGGTGCAGCTTTCACCCAAGCCCACCGACCCCAAAATACTTATCTGTGCCCGATCTCTGTCCAGTGTTGTGCCCAAAAGCAGTGGCGCTGCTGTCTCTCCCTTCTCTCTGTACTCGGTGAGAGCAGCAGGAACCATTGACTTCTGCTCCTTTCAATCAAATCCAGTGACGAGGGATTAGAGGGTGGGGCTAAGCTACACTGTGTGTGTCAATAGATGCACAGTAGAGCTTGGGAGTGAGCCCGCACAAGTACCCCCCTAGTAAGTGTCTGGCAGGGGACTCCATAAGAGGAGGATCGGGGCTATTCTTTGCAAAAGGATTGCACAGGGCTGGTAAGTATACACTTTTGATAAAATATATATTTTTTAATATCACTTTAATTCATTCTCTGCAATAAGTAAATCTTCCAATAGCAGCAACACACTTTCCTGAGTCCTGTATCAATCCAGTGCTGTGTGTGCCCAGCTTAAGTTCTTTACTCCCCTCTCTCCACTCAGACTTGGCTGAGTGCAGCGGGAGTCATTGGCTCTCGTTGCTATCAATTAGATCATGTGAGGAAGAAGAGGAGGATGGGTCTGAGCTGTACTGTGTGTGTGTCTATGGACATACACAGCCCAGCTCAGGAGTGAGCCCTCAAGTCTGGTCCCATGGCAAATGGCTTTCTAGGGGAGCAAACACAGAAGAGGAGGAGCAGAAAGCGCCAGCGGGAGTTTCCAGAAGAAGTTTCTGGCCACTCTGTGCAAAACTATTGCACAGGGCAGATTAGTATAGCATGTTTGTTATTTTACTAGAAAAAATACTAACCTTTACGACTGCTTAAATTAACAAGGCTCATAGGAGACTTGATCTATAAGAGAAGACCTGTGATTGAGGCAGAATATGATTTCATTATATACTGTAGATGCACAGATGGCATATTGGGGAAACTCTGCGGAAAGCTGTAATTAAACATCAGAAAAAAACATTACGGTACTTTTCGCTGATAAAAGCACAGCGGTTAATTCTCCACTAAGGAAGAACTTGGTGGAGATATTTCTTTTTTTTTTAACGCAACGTAAGAGGGGAAGGTTGCCAAGCCTCTGTTTCTGTTGCAACAGCAGGGAAAATAGGTTAACTTGTCTAAGAAGCTCCTCTATTACAATGCCTAAAGCTTTGTATGAGATAAAAACTCTGGGTTCATTCACATTTTTTCCAGCTAACATGTTAATATGTAAGCAAGCCCATTCACCTGCAGCTACATTTTTAAAGTCTATAAAATGTTTAGCATTACTCATGGAAATACATTCAGGAGCTTGTTCACACTATGGTTCTGATCACTGCAGGCATACCCTGTGTCGTAGCTCTAAATGTGTGCCCATCAAATATGTCTGTGTTCCACGAGCAGGCGCTGGAGTGCGGTGGCCTGAACACTACAACAGTGTTTGGGCCAAAGGTAATTATTGTGTTCTTAGTTCTCTTGATGAGAGCCGTTCATCTGCTTTGCATGTTCTGCATCTGATGCAATGTACACATAGCCTAAATGACTAAAAGAAACCCTTTGACTACTGGGCCGTGTTTTTGCATTGTATTCATCACTAAAGGGATGCAGAGTATAAATGATCTGTTTCCTAGAATTCTTCATAAGAAGCCAACATCTAATATCAGATAGGTAGGAGGCTGCTATAGTTCTGATGACCATGGTGGGCACCAGGTATACCAACAACCAGAGCTGGGATAAGGGGTGGACAGAAGGGACGGTTGCCCTGGGCGCAGTGTGTATTGTACAGATGGGGGCACCACAAGTTCCTTCTACTATAAGGCTGACAAGAGTAGCGACAGTGGCATCACTACTTCTGTCAGCCCAGCGCTTGAAGTGGCAAGGAGAGGAGGAGAGAGCTGGGAGGAGGTGCAGGCTGTGCTCTCTCTCTCCCCCTACTTCCCATAAGCTTGCACATTATGAAAGGGGGGGGGGCAATTTAGCATCTTTGGGCACTGGATGATCTTGTCCCTGCACTGCCCACAAACAATATTAGCTCAAGGATCTGAGCAAACAGTACCAACCTAATAAAAAGCCTGGCCTTCCACACTTCACTATAATACGCAATCCTCCTTTAAAAAGGCAGCATAATCCTTTACCAGTTTTCAATGAGTGTTTTCTCACTAAAGTGGAAACAAATTTCCTCTCTAGCAGTGTCCAGGCTAAAATGATAGTTCATCTTTACAAAAAACCTGCCTGTACAGGTAAATCATGCTTGAAGTGTAAAACAATACCCTTGCTATAGGTGTAGGCCATTTAAATACCTTATGAAGCCTGATTTTAATAATCCCAGGACTGCTAAGTACTCCCAGGAGGCTGCTAAGTGAGGCCTAGTTGTCACTGCTCACCTCCACATCACATGAGTGAGCTCTTTGATCTCTCTGATTCAAACCCCCTCTCTTGCTGTTTCTCTCCCTTGATACTGTAGCTCTGAGCTCGGGCATTTGAGAGTTCACTCCTGTGATGGTGGAGGCTCACCCCTGTGATGGTGGAGGCTCACCCCTTTGATGGTGGAGGCTCACACCTTTGATGGTGGAGGCTCACCCCTTTGATGGTGGAGGCTCACTCCTGTGATGGTGGAGGCTCACTCCTGTGATGGTGGAGGCTCACTCCTGTGATGGTGGAGGATCACCCCTTTGATGGTGGAGGCTCACTCCTGTGATGGTGGAGGTGAGAAGACTGGTGGTATATGTGGTCCAATGTAATGAGGAATGCAAAGACCTGTACTATACATTTCGGAGACAAAACAAACATAGCTTAGCAGTCTTCCTACACCTTAAAGCGGAGTTCTGCTTTGCCCCTTTAAAAATTAAAAGTCAGCAGCTACACATACTGTAGCTGCTGACTTTTAACATTAGGAAACGTACCTGTCCTGAAGTCCAGCAATGTCAGCACCACAGCCAATGTTTACATCAGCTGGTCGGGTACTGCCGCCGCCATTGCAGGTAACGGAGCCCGGCAGTGTAACCTTTTGGCATCACGGCAGGGTTCCTACTGCGCAAGCGCGAAGTGCTCGCTGGCCCGACAGAAGGGGAGGGAGGAGGAGAGGGGCCGAGCTGCGGCTTGGTCTCCCAGATGTCAGGACAGGGTACCTGTAAAAAAACAGATATCCACTTCTGCCAAAAGGTGACAATTGTGGTGCCAAAGGGGGGGGGGGGGGGGATCAGACAAGCGGAAGTTCCGCTTTTGGGTGGAACTTCGCTTTAAGGAAAAGGGACATTCTTTTAAAGACAGAGAGGTACACATTTTACACTGAGAGGGCAGCTGGCTCACAAAAGGCATAAATGAGACTATCCCTAAAACATCCCTAAACAGGAGTGGGGTCTTAACCAACAGCCTGTCAAATTCACACTTTCACCTATGTAACTTGGCCAAAAAACACACGTCCCAGACTGCCTGACACTATGGTGACTGAATTATGGAAACAGAACAGGGTAGTTTCACAAACATTCACACCTCCCATCACGTTTTGGACAATTAACACAGATAGTGGGAATTTTATATATATATATATATATATATATATATATATATATATATATATATATATATATATATATATATATATATATATATAATATATATATATATGGGGTTATGTACGAAAGGTATATCCACTTTGCACTACAAGTGCTTGGTAGTGCAATCGCTGTAGATCTGAGGAGAAGATCTGAAATGAGGGGAAGCTCTGCTGATTTTATCATCCAATTATGTGCTAGCTAAAATGCTGTTTTTTATTTCCCTTGTATGCCCCCCTCAGATCTACAGCGACTGCACTTCCAAGTACACTTTCAGTGCAATTTCAGGTGCACTTTGCACTTGTAGTGCAAAGTGGATTTTCCTTTTGTAAATAACGGTATCTCACAAAAGTGAGTACACCCCTCACATTTTTGTAAATATTTTATTATATATTTTCATGTGACAACACTGAAGAAATTACACTTTGCTACAATGTAGTGAGTGTACAGCTTATATAACAGTGTAAATTATACACACACACACACACACACACAGAATATTTATATAAAAAATTATACATTTTTTTTTTTTAAGTGATCACATAATCTCTGTTCTCAGGTGCATAAGGAACTTAGTGGCAGAGAAACAACAATGCACTGAACTTCCTAGTAAATGGCTGTGCAGGGAGTATGTCAGCACAAGTCGTGGCCATTGAGGACAGGCAGACTATTCTCCCAGCACAGCCATAAAGCTGACCATGCTGGGTTGGGTTGGATGTGCTATCATGCCTAGTGTGGTCAATTTGAAATAGAAAAGCAGGGGGATTGGCAGGAGCAGCAGGTATTTCACACAAAGCAGGGAATACAAAGAGAACAGGATATTTTTCAACATAGTCAACAGACAAATATGAGGAATATGAAATGCTGGGGTAACATATCTTTAACAAAAACCCAGTGTTGATCGCTCTCAGTCTGCTGGCAACTAGATTGTGGTCCTGTGAGATGAAAACTCTTTGTGCAGGTTGAGGCAGAGTGTCATTTTGATGTGTTCCCTGCGTAGTATGAGTTTACCCCACATTCGTCACATATTGGTGGCAGCATGGTGGGATGTGACACTGCTGTTTTTACAGTGACCAGTGGGTCTAAAAATGCTGGGGTATGTTCCCGACACTCATTATTGCTAAAGAACTACTTGAATAAGCAGATACACATCTTTCAACTTTATTTAACAAGTCTAGTTGAATGTCAACTACTACTGCTAGCAATGGATAAGTACATAGTAAGAGAAGGGCTGACCTACTCTGCTTTTCCTGACAGGCAATAGAGACTAACTTTACATTATCCGACAATAACAAAGTTGGACAATGTTGCCATACACCTTTACTGACAATCGGGCTAGCATTATGCATATTTGATATTGAACTAATTTTATAGTTTATCAACTCGGTTTAATGTCAGAAATAGCATCTGAGGCAGTGCTTGACCTGAGAGCTTGATCACCAACCTTTCAAAACTTATGAGATATCCCCCACTGTTTTCATAAGAGGATTAAAGATATTAGTGAGTTAAATCCATCAGGCATATTAGCTGGCTTAAAGTGCAACCAGTCTGCTCATACCAGTGAAGAAAGTAATTAAAGAAGGTGTGTTAAAGTGGAACCTTTCCATATTTGTGCCCAGTTGTATCTGAATGGAAAGATTTCTAAAAGTTGAATGGACTTTTTCTTACTTCACAACTACATTTATATCTGGAAGACAATGAATAAAGTTATAGTTATTATTTTCTGATTGTTTTTGAGGTCATGATGATAAACTGGTCTTATTGTAACCTAAGTGGAAAGTTGATCCATTTTCCAAACCTACTTGTAGTTCTTGGAATTCTATATACAGCTCTAGTGTCTCTTGTTGGAGAGAGATATTACAAAGCTCAAACTGCCAGCTTTATTATAGTGTTGATGGTCCCTCTAGGAAAAGATATCTCCAAGGCAAATGCTGGAACAGGCAGTTAAACATAGGTATCCCTTACCTGGGGGAATAATCTGCAGCAACCAAAAATATATAATAACATTTTATCATTTTAGGAATATGCTATAGCTCTGCAAATTCTCTTGGTAATTTTTTAGACTGCAAAAACACCGATAAGTAAAGAAGACCTAGGGGTTCAATTTTATTTTTTTCCTGTTACTTACATGTATGCTCCGTAATGTGCAATTGTAGAATTTCAGGTATTTATTACCTCTTACATGTTGAAAAAAATGACAATATTACTGTAGTGTATATTGTGACATGTCAAAAATGAAATTATGCAGATTTGTATCATTACTAACCACTTTAATTTATATATTATTATTATTATTCAGGATTTATATAGCGCCAACAGTTTGCGCAGCGCTTTACAATATGAGGGCAGACAGTACACTTACAATACAAATCAATACAGGAGGGATCAGAGGGCCCTGCTCGTTAGAGCTTACAATCTAGAAGGGAGGGTCAAGTTGAAACAAAAGGTAATAACTGTGGGGAGACATATATCACTTAATAATTGTAGAAGTACAGTATATAGAAGATATGCAATTACTACAAGTCCCATGATGCCTTTGCCTCTGGGTGTCCTGCTTGCGGCTGTCAGAGTCTTGTTATGACCCATGGGACTTGTAGTTCTGCAACAGCTGGAGGTCCTCTAATTGCATATCCCTGGTATATAGGGTACATTTATAAAGCAATGATTTCGCTATCCACCAAACATTTGTCATGCATACTGTATTCATTTTTTTTTTTCAGTGGTTAAGAGCTGAACAAAAGAACTTAATTCTGAGAGCTAATTTTATGGATAAATATTATTTTTTCTGCTTTAATAATGAAAATAAGAGTCCATGTTTATGTCACAATTTAAAATTACTATTCTCTATGGCAAAAAGTTTCAATAGCTTCATTGTGCTAAGGCATTACCTCTTCATGAACTTTTATCTTTTTTTTTTTCAATGGTCTTTCATCTAATTACATCTTTGGTTAAGTATATTTATTTATAGTTTGGGAACCCAGGATGTAGGGCTGTCTTAAAGTGATTGTAAACCTATGTTTTTTGTTTTTGTTTTGTTTTTAGATAAACATATCATACTTACCTCCACTGTGCAGTTCATTTTGCAGAGTGTGGCCCCGATCATCATCTTCTGGGGTCCCCTGGTGGCACTTGTGGCTCCTCCTTGCATTGGTAAACTCCCCGGGAGAATTGCTCCCCCTGGGGGTAACCTTGCGGGTGCACTCCTGAGTCCAGCATTTGCGTCCAATGGTTGCTATCAATCTATCCAGTCACGAGCCGTGAACCCCGGGCAGAGAGGAAGAGTGTGTCTCTTCTGAGGGAACAAAAGGCTCAGGTGATTAAAATGGGGGTGGGGGGGGGGGGGCTGGAGGGCCAGTCAGTGTCAGAAGTTTCTTTATCGTACATCACGGGACAAAGAGCAACAGTAATAACTGTATGGGTTATATGGCACCTTCAGGTGATGGACACTGGCACACCCAAAACAGGAAGTTCAATTCAATGTGCTGAACTCCACTGGAATATTGCTTACTGGAGCAAACCATGCAACTGGATCCATTCAAAGTGTCTTTTCCAGACCGAATTGAATGGTACCCGGGCCTCGTGTCCGAACAAACAAGGTTTTACCTGTAACGCTTCTCTTTTTAGAGAGCTGGACCCTGGGATCCAGTATTTGTTTTTTTCAGCCATATTCCTGGCGGGTGCTTTTTACATGCCCAGGGCTGTGGATCCCCCGACAAAAGGGGGCCCCAGTCCCTGACGGGTTTTTAAAGGAGCCCACCATGAGTGGTGAAGATTGGGTCTGTTACCACAGAACCTTGCAGTTGGATAAGGTAAGGGAGATTCCTAAGGAAGTTTTCTAATTCTTGTGGGTTTTCTCCTTTAAGTAAATGTAGTCATGCCTATAGTCACGACCGGGGGCTGTCAAGAGCACGTACCTGTTCCATGCTTGTCAGTCAAGCTCCAGGTAAAGATGTGGGAAAGGGTTTTTTTTCTCCTAGGAATGTCCCCCCACCTGGATAGCTTTACTCCAGGCAGAGGGAGCATGGCATCAGATGGTGGTGTGCAGCACTGCTCCCGCCACCATTATGGCAGTTCCATTCGGCAGCTTTTCTCCACCCCAGTCCTCCTCCATGCTGAGGATCGGAGCCCGCTCGCACGGGAAAACTATCTATTTTAAAATAGATGAAGGGGGCGCGGTGGGTGGTTGGAGGAAGGGGTGGCGGGGGTTTGCGGCATTGGCGTGCTTCAGAGTCCACAACGCGGGCTGTATAGCTATAAAATACACCTTTTTTCAGGTACATACAGCTAAAGGAGGGACACAGAGCGGACGGGTGGTATGTGAGTGGGTGACACAGGCATTCCCAGGCACATTTACTTAAGCATCAGGCTGAGCTTAATAGCAGCTGCAGTTGGTGGACTTTTGCTCAGCAGTGGGTGCATTTTTTTGGTAGTGCCTCTGCGTTTGTGCTCAGCACTATGACCAGAGGAGGTGGTTCAAATGCCACAAAAACCAAGAACACCAAGGGGTCACCCTCAGGTCCTAAGGACCCTCCCTCTGCAACACCATCCCGATCTAAGGAGGCTGGTCAGAGTGAGCCATCAGTGGCTGCAATTGCTTCCGACACTTCAGCCCCGTCTATATAACTGAACAGGCTTTCTCCTCAGCTATGAGTGGTTAAGAGGAAAAAGTAGTGGCTTTAATCACGTCTTCACAGAGTGGAAGAAAATGCATTAGGTCTCCTTCTACCACCCAGCATCCTCAAATGGAGGAACTGTGGGAGGTGGAGATGAATCCCCCTCAGGGGACCGTGAACAGGTTGATGATGGTTGAGGAATCAAGTGGGGAAGGACCTTCTTAAGCTTCACATGCTGAGAAGTTGCTGGTGCATTCTTTTGCTGAAATGGTCCGCTCCACATTTAAAGAGGAAGTAAACCCTGATGGGTTTACTTCCTCTTTTTTTCCCTGCAAAGGTAAAGCATAATGGACTACTATGCATCGCATAGTAGCTCATTATGTGTCACTTACCTGACACAGGAGCCAGCGAAGTCGCCGCTGTCACCTGTAGTCCGCCGCATCCATCTTGGTTGTGGCGTCTCTCGCAGCTCCGACGAATGACAGCGGAGAAGCCGCGATGACGTCACTCCCGCGCATGCGCACGGGAGTCGCGTCTCGGAGCTCCGACGCTGCCATTCGCCGGAGCCGCGATGACGTCACTCCCGCGCATGCGCACGGGAGTAGACAAATTTGGCAAATCCATTCTTGGACTTGCCGCATTTAGTGCGCCTGCGCGCCGCTGTCTACGGCGCATGCGCCGTAGACAGCGGTGCCCATTTTCGGGCAAATATCTCCTAAACCATATAGGTTTAGGAGATATTACTTGGACCTACAGGTAAGCCTTAATCTAGGCTTACCTGTAGGTCAAAGTTGTTTGGAAGGGTTTACTTCCATTTTAAGCTACCCTTAACGGAGTCGGTTGAAGAGCCCACTTCCTGTTTGGGTTCACTAAAGCCTCCACAAGCCTTGCATGCCTTTCCTGTCCATTCATTACTAGAAAAGTTTAGATGTTCTGAGTGAGATCGCCCAGATAAGCACTTTTTCCCTCCTAAAAAGTTTCCAACACTTTATCCTATGAAGGAAAAATTTACTAAGATATGGAGTATACCAGCAATTGACGCTGCTATAATGTCTGTGAATAAAAGTTTGACTTGTTCGGTTGACAATGTACAAATGCTTAGGGATGCAACTGATAAAAAATTTCCTGTTAAACATTTTTTCCCTGGCAGGTTCAGTGGCACAATCTGCAGTGGCAGCAATTAGAGTATGTCAGTCCTTGAGAGACCATTTGAACCAGGTACTCAAGGTGTTCCCTGAACAGCAGGCCCAAGAATTAACTGAGCTGCCAGCGGCTTGTCTTTTGCAAGAGATTCTATTCTTCAAACCTCTCGCCTTACGCTTGGGTTGGTACATATGCGTAGAATCTTATGGTTGAAAAGTTGGTCAGCTGAAGCACCATGCCAAAAGCTCCTGACTGGTTTTCCTTCCCTCGGTGAAAAGCTGTTCGGGGAGGATTTGGACAAATATATCCAAAAAATATCAAGTACCCTTTTGCCAGTTAAGAAAAAAGAGTAAACGTCCCTCATTTAAATGGGCTCTTTTTCCAGTGCCAGGGGCATCAGCCTCCAAGCAGTCTCCACTGTCAGGTTCAAGAGGTAAACCTCAGGGTCAACCCCAGGGACAAAAGAAGTCCTGGGGGAGGAAACCCGCAAGACAGAACGCTAAAGCCTCTTTATAATTGGGTGCCCCCCGCTCATTCAAGTGGGGGGAAGACTTGTTAAGTTCTCAAAGGTTTGGTAGGAGCAATTTTGGGACAGATGAGTGGTCTCCACAATAGCTCTAGGTTATAAACTAGAGTTCTGAGAATTCCCATCTCCTCATTTCCTCAGGTCAAATGTCCCCAAAGATCCAGAGAAAAAGAAGTCTCTCTTTCTAGCGTTAGACCAACTTTTATTGCAAAAAGTGATCATGGTGGTCCCTGTGGATCAGCAGGGGTTGGTGTTTTATTCAAACCTTTTCACGGTACTAAATACATATGGGGATGTCAGACCCATTCTAGATCTCAAAGATCTAAACCAGTTCCTGAAGATTCGCTCTTTTTGCATGGAATCAATCTGATCAGCAGTCTTCATCCCACAAGGGAGAGAGCTTCTGGCATCAATCAACATCAAGTATGCATACCTGCATTTCCCTATTTTCCCCACTCACCAGAAGTATCTGTGTGTGCTACTGCACCTCGGGTGTTTGCAAAACTTCTGGCCTTTCCTCTGGCCAGATTAAGGACTCAAGGTATAACAATAATAGCATACCTGGATGACCTGCTCTTGATAGACTTTATAGGATTTTTTAGAACAGCTTACCTGTAAAATCCTTTTCTTGGCGTACGTCACGGTACACAGAGGTCCCTCCCCTGTTTCTGGTTACACGTGTATTGCTTTGCTAAAAAACTGAGGTATTACCGGTAAGGGGAGGGGTTATATGGGGAATTGAACTTCAGGTGATGGACACTGGCACACCCTAAACAGGAAGGTGCTATATAACCAGTTATTACTGTGGCTCTGTGTCCCGTGATATACTCCAAAAAAAGGATTTTACAGGTAAGCTGTTATAAAAATCCTTGTGAAAAAACACAAGGTTTTACAATCCCTTTAATGGCAAACCTGTTTAATGTGACCCTATGATCAAATTTTAACATGGCTAAATAAGCCTAAAAGGCATCTATCCAATGTTTTTCAACAAACATTGCATCCCCGTGTTTATCAAGCCCAGCAACACACTGACATAGACCTACAATCTAAGTGCAATTAAAATAATCAATTATATGTGGTTCAGTATAAAAGGCATGAAAAAAGACCTGTACATTGGGGAGACAAAAAAACTAAAACAAAGGGTCCAACTGAGGAGTTGTTTAAACACACTGCTCGATTACTTCTGCCTGACTTCCTGGTCAGACTTTAGGTCATGACACAGGAAGGAGTTGACCAGCTGAGAGTAGATGATGTAGGGTATGTGCTAATGAGATCAGTTGGTCAACTCCTTCCTGTGTCTTGACCTAAAGTCTGTCCGGGAGGTAAGCAAAAATAATCGAGCAGTGTGTTTAAACAGCTAGCCTGTGTAGAATTAATGAAAAGCTGTTTTATTTTTGCAAAATAAGTACATTAATGCTATATTTGTACATAGGGAAGCTGGAATTTAGAAAAAAAAAGTGAACAGTGAATATCTCCTAAACTTGCAATATTTAGCAGATATTTGCACAGGATGCAATGCATACTAGCACATTATGACTTAACCCTGCAAGGAGCCCCATTTATTTTTGTGGAGGTTTACTACCACTTTAAAGTGATTGTAAAGGTTATTTTTTTTTTCTTTATAACAGGCAGGTTTATACTTGCCTGCTATGTGCAATGGTTTTGCACAGAGCAGCCTCGATTCTCCTCTTCCGGGGGATCCCTGCTGGTGGTCCTGGCTCCTCCTCTTTTCAGTGTGCCACCATAGGAAGCTGCTCCCTATGGTGGCACACCTGCAGGTTCGCTTCTGAGCCATGCTGCCTATAGACACAGACAGCAAGCCTCAGCCCTGCAATACCAATGACTCCTGCAACTATATACAAGACGGTATATATCACAATGGCTAAATCTGTGTCTGTAGCGCATATTCAAACCTTAATATCATAAATAACATGTCATAACATGTTATTAGATTTTAGTAGATTAAAATGTACTGGACACTAGTTGACTAAAATGGACTGGAGATTTTAGTCCACTAAAATACAACTAAAACATTTGAGATGAATTAAATACGACTAAAACTAAAATGGCATTTTAGTCAAAAGACTATGACCAAAACTAAATCGAAATTTGACGTAAAATCCATATTTACAAGAGGCCACACATTTTTTTGAACTGGTCCTGATGTTTATACTTTCTGAAAATCAATTGCAAAAACCCTAAAACCACTAAATCAACTGTTTTTGAATAAAAAATATTCTATAATCACAAAAGTTGTCCTACATATGTTGGTAAATATTTTTTACACTGCTTTTTAAATATGTTTTTGTCCTTTAACCACTTTCCTACCCGCCCATTGTTATATTACATCCGCAGATGGGATCTCCCATCCTGGGTGAGCGTCATATGATGTCCTCGGCTTCCCGGCGGTATAGGGGCACACGCAAAGCCGATGTGCGTGCCCGGCGGCCACGATGTCCGCCGCCGGGCACTTGCATTCGCACATTACAAAGCAGGAACATGATCCACAGATCCATGTCCTGTCAGGGGAGAGGAGACAGATCATGTGTTCCTAGTATATAGGAACACCGATCGGTCTCTTCCCCTAGTGAGTCCCATCCCCTCACAGTTAGACTCACTCCCTAGGTAACACATTTGACTTCTTGATCACCCTCTGGTGTTAACACCTTCCCTGCCAGTGACATTTATACAGTAATCAGTGCATATTTATAGCACTGATCGGTGTATAAAATGTCAATCGTCCCAAATAATGTCAAAAGGTGTCCGATATGTCTGCCACAATGTCACAGTCACGATAAAAATTGCCACCATTACTAGTAAAAAAATTGTAATAATAAAAATGTCATAAATCTTTCCACTATTTTGTAGGCGCTATAACGCGCTATAACTTTTGCGCAAACCAATACACTTTGACCATTTTTCTTTTTTTTTTTTTTTACCAAAAATATGTGGAAGAATATCTATTGTCCTAAACTGAGGAAGATTTTTTTTTTTTTAATTGGGATACTTATTATAGCAAAATGTAAAACATACTGTGTTTTTTTTTTTTAAACTTGTCGCTCTTCTTTTGTTTAAAGTGCAAAAAATAAAAAATGCAGAGCTGATCAACCACCAAAAGAAAGCTCTTTTGGTGGTATTTGGGGAAAAATTATAAAGAAAATGAATTTGAGTACAGTGTTTCATGACTGTGCAATTGTCATTCAAAATGTTACAGCGCTGAAAATTGGTCTGGGCAGGAAGGGGGTAAAAATGCCCTGTATTATATTGGTTAAACTGTTTTGATAAGTTACACAAGTGTCATTTCGATAAATGAGCATGTGTCCTTTAGCCTTAGTTCCTGAATTAAACAACTCTCATCATTAAAAAAAAAGTAAATGAAATCTAGGCATATGAAACTGCTTTGCTAAAAGAACTGAAAAGGTCAGGTAACACAGAATGTGTGTATGGATGCATAGAGAGTTCAATTACAGACAAAAAGTATAGATAGGGTAAAAAAAGGATATTACTAATTAAACAACTAATTTAGAGCACGGATATTTGAAACGAAAAGTACTGATTAATTTTCCAAGTGTCGAACAATGAAACTCGGACAGAGTAATGTGATGATTCCTGCAAAGCAGCAGAATTATACACATGTGATCTTGACATTTCACATTAAACGACAAGCTCTCTTACACCAAATAAAGACAGGTCTGTTATTATCTTTGTCATGGGGAACATAAACATACAGAAGTCACTTTATTTATTTTCTCTTTTTTATTTGCAGCTCAAAATCACAGCCACTGACCACCAGGCCACGGTAAATGGTGTCAGGCTGCTGAGTGGGAGGAGTTGGCAAAAAAAAAACAATTTCCCGATCGCCTCTGTAAATAATGAACCCAGAAGCAACAAGCATTTTGTCACTTCAGGGTTCAGAGCTGTCATGATCTGCACTTGGTCTAATAGACCCCTGATGTTTCCTTAAAGAATCATCTGCCCATGCTATCACATAGGGAACTTGTTAGCACACTTGCAATAAATTGAAATAAAATAATAATCATTTTTTTTTTTTAGTTTAACCACTTGAGACCCGCGCTATAGCCGAATGACGGCTACAGCGCGGATCTCCTTTGCCGGGACTACGTCTATTGACGTAGTCCCGTGCACGAGCGGCCTGCGCGCCCCCTGAGGGGCGTGCGCGGCGCGCTCTGTGATCGGCGAGTCTAAGAGACTCGCCTGATCACCGATCCGAGCAAGGGGTCGATCCCGACCCCTTATCACGTGATCAGCTGTCAGCCAATGACAGCTGATCATGTGATATAACGGAGCCGTCAATCGGCTATTATTCCTCGCGAGGAGAAAAAAAAAGAGCCGATCACCGGCGGCCGTGATCGGGACATCAGTCCCGATCACGGCCAGCCCTGCCAGTGCCCACCTGCCCCCTGCCAGTGCCCACCTGCCCCCTCATCACTAAGCATAATAAAAAATAAGTGCCCCCCGTCAGTGCCACCCAGCAGTGCCCACAGTGCCACCCAGCAGTGCCCACAGTGCCACCCAGCAGTGCCACCCAGCAGTGCCACCCAGCAGTGCCCACAATCTGCCTCAACAAAGGTGCTGCACCCCAGTGCCACATATCCGTGCCCATCAGTGTCATCTACCAGTGCCCATCAGTGCCCAGCAGTGCCGCCCATCAGTGCCCATCAGTGCCCAGCAGTGCCACCTATCAGAGCCACCTATCAGTGCCACCTATCAGTGCCCATCAGTCCCATCTATCAGTGGTACCTATCAGTGCCCCTTAGAGCCACCCATCTGTGCCACCCATCCGTGCCATCTTATCTGTGCCCATCTTTGCCCATCAGTGCCGCCTTATCTGTGCCCATTGGTGCCGCCTTATCTGTGCCTATTAGTGCAGCCTTAACTATGCCTATCAGTGCCCACCAGTGCAGCCTAACAGTGCCCACCAATGCAGCCTATTAGTGCCCACCAGTGCAGCCTATCAGTGCTGCCTCATCAGCACACTTCAATGAAGGAGAAAAATGACCTGTTTGCAAAATTTTATAACAAACTATTAACTGGTTCCTGACCGCGGCCGTCAAATGATGGCCAGGCGGCGCACCTATTGTGGCGAGAGGCCGTCATATGATGTCCTCCTGTTTAAACAGGGAATGCGCGCGATCGTGCGCACGCATCCCTGTTTCTTCGGTGGCGGCGTGTCACGGAGACACCGCTCGCCACCAAAGGGGGTGAACAGCCATTTGTTATGGCTGTTTACCACGTGATCGGCTGTGATGAAGTCACGGCCGATCACAGATAGTCACACCCCGGCTGTGCACGGCGCATGCTCGCGATCGTGAGCGCGCTGCGCGTGCACGTCGGTGGCGGCGTGTTCCCCGGGAACACTGCTCGTCACCGACGCTGGTAAACGGCCATTGGCCGGCTGTTTACCCACGTGATCGGCTGTGATCCTTTCACAGCCGATCACTAAAATGTAAACAAACCGCGGTAATGAGATGTTACCGGGTTGTTCTCCTCACACACCGATCGTGTGTGAGGAGGAGATTGCGGTAACATCTCATTACCGCCTACAGTGTACACCAATCACACGGATTGCCTGCCTGCCCCCCCAATAAAGAGGACCTGTCACCACCCCTCATAGTACCTGTCAATCACAGTCCATCAGAGTACCTGTCACAGTCCATCAGAGTATTTGAGTACCTGTCACAGCCCATCAGAGTACCCGAGTACCTGTCACAGTTCATCTGAGTACCCGAGTACCTGTCACAGCCCATCAGAGTACCCGAGTACCTGTCCCAGCCCATCTGAGTACCCGAGTACCTGTCACAGTTCATCTGAATACCCGAGTACCTGTCACAGCCCATCTGAGTACCCGAGTACCTGTCCCAGCCCATCTGAGTACCCGAGTACCTGTCCCAGCCCATCTGAGTACCCGAGTACCTGTCCCAGCCCATCAGAGTACCCGAGTACCTGTCACCAGGCCATCAGAGTACCCGAGTACCTGTCACCAGGCCATCAGAGTACCAGAGTACCTATCTCCAGCCCATCAGAGTACCCGAGTACCTATTTGCAGCCCATGTCTCATAGAATATAAGTTGGGGTGTTTGCTTTCCAAAATGGGGTCATTTTGTGGGTAATTTCACTGTCCTGGTGGTCCAGGACCTTCAAAAGTGTGATGGGTAGGAATGAAATGAGATGTGTCATTTATGCTCCTAGAACGCCTGAACGTACTACTTCAATGTTCGGCCTCTCTATGTGGCCAGGCTGTGTAAAAGTCCTACACATGTGGTATCGCCATACTCGGGAGGAGTAGCATAATGTATTTTGGGGTGTAATTTTTGCTATATACATGCTATGTGTTAGAAATATCTTATAAATTGACAATTTTGTGTAAAAAATAATGCGTTTTAATTTTTTTACACATATTCCAAAAACTTCTGGAAAAAAATTAACCATTCAACAGACTCCTATTATGCCTCACAGATTATACGTTGGGGTGTTTGCTTTCCAAAATGGGGTCATTTTATGGGAAATTCCATTGTCCTGGTACTCCAGGGCCTTCAAAAATGTAATAGGTGGTTGAGAAATGAGATGCGTCATTTTTTCTCGTAGAACGTCTGAAGGTACTACATCAATGTTAGTGCTCTGTATGTGGCCAGGCTGTGTAAAAGTCTCACACATGTGGTATCGCCGTACTCGGGAAGAGTAACAGAATGTATTTTGGGGTGTAATTTGTTGTATGCATATGCTGTGTGTGAGAAATAACCTGATAATATGACAATTTTGTAAAAAAAAATAATAATAAAAAAAAAAATCTTTATTTTGAAAAGAATTGTGGGAAAAAATGACAACTTAAAAAAACTCACCATGCTACTTACTTAATACCTTGGAATGTCTACTTTGTAAAAAGGGGTAATTTGGGGGGTATTTGTACTTTCCTGACTTGTTAGTGTCTCAAGAAATGAGGTACACCTGATGTACTGAAGGCCAGATCAGAAGTGATCAATTTTCAGTGATTGGCACCATAGTTTGTAGACTCTATAACTTTCACAAAGACCAAATAATATATACTAATGTGGGTTATTTTTACCAAAGATATGTAGCAGTATAAATTTTGGCCAAAATTTATAAAGAAAAATTACTAAATAGCAAAAATTTATGACAGAAACAAAGAAAAAGGCATTTTTTTCACAAAATTTACGTTTTATTTTATTTATAGCACAAAAAATAAAAAACCCACTAGTGATTAAATACCACTAAAAGAAAGCTCTATTTGTGTGGAAAAAAAGGACGCAAGTTTCATATGGATACAGTGTAGGATGACTGAGTAATTGTCATTCAAACTGTGAGAGCGCTGAAAGCTGAAAATTGGTCTGGTCAGGAAGGGGGTGTAACTGCACTGTATTGAGGTGGTTAAACATGATTTTTTTTTTTTTGCATCTTTTTTTGTTTGTTTAGCAAAAAATAAAACTCCCAGCTATAATTAAATACCACCAAAAGAAAGCTCTATTTGTGGGAAAAAAATGATAAAAATTTCATTTGGGTACAGTGTTGTATTCCCGCGCAATTGTCATTCAAAGTGCATCAGCGCTGAAAGCTGAAAATTGGTCTGGGACTGAGGGGGGTTTAAGTGCCCAGTAAGCAAGTGGTTAAAGCAACCCATCTCCCAATGCATACATATAATTCCAGAGGCACTGACATACTGGGTGAGCACATATATGTAGACAGCAATTGCACCGCACATGTAAGGTATCCCTGTGAACATCAGAGTGAAAGCAGTAATTCTAGGGTCATCATTAGTTGTTAACTCTACACTGATGAGCTGTAAAGGTTATTAAATCATTGCTTATGGACAATTTTGGATAGTATACATTATTATGATATTAACATGCAATATCCAAGGTTAAATGTCATTGGTGGCTTTGGTTTATTACAGTTTGTCCTACTGAATGAATCAATTTACGGTAAGTGCCGGCTTGCAAAACGACATCTGTATAGAAGTCAATGCAAGCCGCTCCAAAGTCGCCCCAAAGTAGTACAGGAACCTTTATCTAAGTCGGAGCAACTTGTGTCTGTCCTATTAGAACGGTTCCATTGCAATGCATGGAGCGTGATTGTTAACGGTTCCATTGCAATGCATGGAGCGTGAGTGTTGATGAGGACAAGGGCTTCATCCCCACAACCCTGGCCAGTGGTTGTGGGGGTCTGCGGGCGGGGGGCTTATCGGAATCTGGAAGCCCCCTTTAACAGGGGGACCCCCAGATCCCACCCCCCGTGTGAAATGGTAAGGGGGTACAAAAGTACCCCTACCAGTTCACAAAAATTGACAAAAATGTAAAAAATGACAAGAGACAGTTTTTGACAATTCCTTTATTAAAGTCTTCTTCTTTCCATCTTCTTCGGGTCTTCTTCCTTCTTCCTTCTTTCATCCTTCGGTTTCTTCCTCCATCTTCTCCTTCCTCTGCTTCTTGTTCCGGTGTTCTCGTCCGGCATCTTCCTCCATGGTGTCTCTTCTTCCTTGCTTCGTTCTCGGGCCGCTCCGCTCAATGGAAGGCTCCTGCTGTGTGACGCTTCTCTTCTTCTGGCACGTATATAACGGAGGACGGCCCACCCGGTGACCCCGCCCCCCTCTGATGCACGGTTCCATTATATAAGTGTCAAAAGAAGAGAAGTGTCACACAGTGGGAGCCTCCCAGTGCATAAATTGACCTTGTGCAGTTCTAAGGCGCAGCAGGCTTGTTCAGAGAAAGTTACTTTCTCATTCTATTTTGCGCATTTTTGTTACTTGGACAGTTATATCTATACTTCCTCACATCACCCCACGTCACCCCCATAATATTGACACTTCCACCTTCTTTAAATTCTGAGATGAAGAATGCGTGCGCCATGTCTATAGCGGTACACCGATCGCCGCCTCCCGTGCGCCGAGAATATAATAGTAAAGGGGGAAGTGCGCTGTGTTACAGGTGCAAATGTTTTGTGAATACGAAAACGTCCGTTGCTCATCGGTGTGCGCTGCAACTCATGGCGCAAACCGTTGCTAAATCAGCCCCCAAGTGTCTTAACAGCATACAAGGAACTCGATTTACAAGTCATGGTTTGGGAAACTTCTGTGCACCTAGGGATCAGTTATAACAGAAAAGTAAAGGTAATTTTACATTTGTTATGCTATAACTGGCTCCTTCCATTATATTGGAAGAAAACCAGCTTTTAAATGTATGTTTTGTTTCATCTATGCAGATAAGACCAGCAGGAACATGCACGGTGCATACTTCTTTTAAAATAGTAGTAATAAAATAATATAATTAAAATAATTAAAATGTGAAATAATTAAAATGTAAAAATATAAAGTGCAGTGCTAAACATTATGCAATTCAAAATTATACAAATGTGTATATAACATATTATAACTATAAAGTTAAAGTGCAAACGTAGCTGTAACTACTATACAATAATGATTTCATGTGTGACCAACACAATGCATAGATGCACACGTTATGGCATGCTGTAAAGTGCAATAACATATAAAGTGCCAAATAATAAATCATTTAACAGTGCAAATGTGAAAAAGTTCATAAATGGCTGGAATTCAATGAAAAAGATCCCACGTAAAATATTGAGCATGGATCAAATACTTGACCGCGTGATACCCATCACCACAGTGAGGTAAAAGGCTAACCAGAAAGCCAGTGTATAATTTTTGGCGCTGCACTTTATATTTTCACATTTTGACTTAGTGCCCAATATCTGGGTTATAGTGTTCAGCTGCTGTTTGTTTAATTTTCATTAAGCGCGGATATTATTTTACACTTATAATAAATGATTATTAGCCTGGATACATTATATGATACTTTTAATCCCGTAAATCGGGTATAATGAGGTATAATTGACGTACCATCAAGAATATCTCCAGGATTTTTTTCTTGGGAAGCTCCCCTTGTAGGGAAAAGCTAACTAGGAAATATGCAAAAGATTGTCTAGATAAAAAGAATCATTTGGGGAAGTTTTCTTTTCCCCCTTCTTACCTCTGCCATCTTTCCTTTCCTTCTCTTCTGTCTCCCTTTCCCTCCCCTCTTTTTTTTTTCTCTTCTCTCCTTTCTGTTTTTTCCCTTTGTTTGTTTTCACTATTCGCTCTTATCTGCTTTCCTGACACTTTTTTTCCCTTGCTTTGACTGGGTTACTCTTCTATATGGGACTTGGGACCTTACTTCCATATGTATTTTTATGCTCCTTACTTCTACTCTAACAGGCGGTCTTCATTCGTTTTCCGGTTTCCATTAGATACGTTTTGACCGTCAGTATACAGCATGCAGGGCTGGAGCAAGGATTTTTTACACCCTAGGCAAAACTTTATTTTGCCGCCCCCCCTGGCTCCACCCCTGACCCTACCCCCTTTTCTCTTCACTTTAATGTGAGCACATTTCCAATGGGTAGCTTGCCTCATTTCCCATGGTATCTGGCGATCGGTGGGTCTGCTGTCATTCGCTGCTCGCTGTCGTCATAGTACGAGGCTGCAGCGGGTCAGTGTTGGAGCGTGCTCCTTCCATCCAGAGACTGTAGTCAGCAGGCCAGCCAAGGCAGCTCACCCATCATTCTTAGCAGACCCACCGACTGCTGGACACCATGGGAAATGAGGCAAGCTACCCGTTGGAAATGTTCTCACATTAAAGTGGGCAGATGGTGACCAGCGATTAAGGAGGATGCTCATTTACACACCTGGCTCATTTACACACCTTGGTCCAGGATCCTCCTTAGACTCCGCAGCGCGACTACTGCTATAAAATATATCCAATAAAAAAATTTTAAAAGTCAAATTTCTTCATCAGTTTGGGCCAATATGTACTCTGCTACATATTTTTGTTAAAAAAAATCCCAATAAGAGTATATTGATTGATTTGCGCAAAAGTTATAGCGTCTAAAAACGATGGGATATTTATTTTGACCTATTTATATATTTTTTTTTATTTTTATTTTTTTTACTAGTAATGGCAGCGATCAGCAACTTATAGCAGGACAGTCGGGATACTAACTGACACTTTTGCCACTTTTTGGGGACCTGTGACACTAATAAAATGGTCAGTGCTAAAAATATCACTGTCACTGTACTAATGACACTGGCAGGGAAGAGGTTAACATCAGGGGCGATCAAAGGGTTAAATGTGTGCCTGACCAGTGCTTTACTATTGTTGGGAAGGTGCTTGTACTAATAGAAGGCATAGATCGGTGCCCCTGCGTCGCAGAGCAGGATTCATGTCTTCTGTAATGACAGAACAGCGATCTGCTTTGTTTACATAGACAGACATCCGTTCTATACCAAAGCATTGGCGGGTGCCAGCGGACATTGAGTCCGCCATACCCGTTATTCAGCTTTCTAATCACCGCGGGAGCAGGTCAGCGGTGGCGCACGCGCATGCCTTGAACCCAAAGGCAGGAGAGTTGCCTTGCCACGGTATATATATATATATATATATATATATATATACACACACTATACAGTTGGCAAGCAGTTAAAATGAGGTGTGTTCTACATATTGTTTAGGCTCAAATGACCAAGAGAGCCTGAATAACATAATTACATTTCCTGCTTTATGTCTTTTTTATTTGGCAAAAGCAATGAAATAAGAGGCCACCAGTTTGAGGTCTTTGCAATACATTTGGAAACATACAAAACATGCAAATCTGCTAAAACTGTTAAAGCTTTACGCCATGAAAGAAAAATTTGCTTATACATTTTCATGTAAGTAGATATGCAGGTAGAACTACTTTTGGAATCCTACCAAGCAATCATTTTCCAAATCAGCATCAGCATATCTCTGCCATGCGAGACACTGTAACTATACTGTTGGAAGTAGAACAAAGGTCCAAAACCTATCTCAGCTTATAAAAGTTCATCAAATACAGTGGTGTGAAAAAGTCTTTGCCCCCTTCCTCATTTCCTGTTCCTTTGCATGTTTGTCACACTTAAGTGTTTCGGAACATCAAACCAATTTAAACAATAGTCAAGGACAACACAAGTAAACACAAAATGCAATTTGTAAATGAAGGTGTTTATTATTAAAGGTGAAAAAAAATCCAAACCATCATGGCCCTGTGTGAAAAAGTGATTGCCCCCCTTGTTAAAACATACTATAACTGTGGTTGTCCACACCTGAGTTCAATTTCTCTAGCCACACCCAGGCCTGATTATTGCCACACCTGTTCACAATCAAGGCATCACTTAAATAGGAGCTGCTTGACACAGTAAGGTCCACCAGAAGATCCTTAAAAGCTACACATCATGCCGAGACCCAAAGAAATTCAGGAACAATTGAGAAAGAAAGTAATTGAGATCTATCAGTCTGGAAAGGGTTATAAAGCCATTTCCAAAGCTTTGGGAATCCAGCGAACCACAGTGAGAGCCATTATCCACAAATGGCGAAGACATGGAACAGTGGTGAACCTTCCCAGGAGTGGCCGGCCGCCCAAAATTACCCCAAGAGCGCAGCGACGACTCATCCAAGAGGTCACAAAAGACCCCACAACAACGTCCAAGGAACTGCAGGCCTCACTTGCCTCAGTTAAGGTCAGCGTTCATGCCTCCACCATCAGGAAAAGACTGGGCAAAAATGGCCTGCATGGCAGAGTTCCAAGGAGAAAACCACTGCTGAGCAAAAAGAACATCAAAGCTCGTCTCAATTTCTCCACAACACATCTTGATGATCCCCAAGACTTTTGGGACAACATTCTGTGGACCGATGAGACAAAAGTGGAACTCTTTGGAAGGTGTGTGTCCAAGTATATCTGGCGTAGAAGGAACACTGCATTTCATAAAAAGAACATTATACCAACAGTAAAATATGGTGGTGGTAGTGTGATGGTCTGGGGCTGTTTTGCTGCTTCAGGACCTGGAAGACTTGCCGTGATAAAAGGAACTATGAATTCTGCTGTCTACCAAGAGATCCTGAAGGAGAATATCCGACCATCTGTTTGTGTACTCAAGCTGAAACGAACTTGGGTTCTGCAGCAGGACAATGATCCTAAACACACCAGCAAGTCCACCACCGAATGGCTGAAGAAAAACAAAATGAAGACTTTGGAGTGGCCTAGCCAAAGTCCTGACCTGAATCCTATTGAGATGTTGTGGTATGACCTTAAAAAGGCTGTTCATGCTCGAAAACCCTCTAATGTAACTGAATTAGGACAATTCTGCAAAGATGAGTGGGCCAAAATTCCTCCAGGACGCTATAAAAGCCTCATTGCACGTTATCGCAAACGCTTGGTTGCAGTTGTTGCTGCTAAGGGTGGCCCAACCAGTTATTAGGTTTAGGGGGCAATCACTTTTTCACACAGGGCCATGATGGTTTGGATTTTTTTTCACCTTTAATAATAAACACCTTCATTTACAAATTGCATTTTGTGTTTACTTGTGTTGTCCTTGACTATTGTTTAAATTGGTTTGATGTTCCGAAACACTTAATTGTGACAAACATGCAAAGGAACAGGAAATGAGGAAGGGGGCAAAGACTTTTTCACACCACTGTATATCTATTGGGAAGTAACCAGAATAATAGTTAAAGAAGCACTAAAGACTCTATAACTTTAAGGCTACTTTCACACTGAGCCGTCCGTCTGTTTGCACTAAAGCGCCGCTCGTTTTAGCGGCGCTTTGGCGCAGTTTAAGCAGTGCTTTTGCACCACATTTCAGCCACTAGTGGGGTGCTTTTTACCCCCAAAAAAGGGTAAAAAGTCCTTTTTTGCGTTTCTTTCAAAGCGCTACTCATTCATTCCAATGGGCAGGGTGTTTTGGGAGAGCTAAATACAACTCTCCCAACCTGCCCCAAAGATGCCTCTTTCAGGACTTTTCGGAACATTCCACAAGAGCACCGCCCTGCTAGGTGCACCGCCCCAGTGTGAAAATACACACTGTAATGAATGGGAGGCAGTTCGCAGGTGCTTTGCAGAGGCTATTTCTAGTGCTAAATTGCCTGAACTGCCCAGTGTGAAAGGGGTCTTACTAATACCAACTCTAGAGACACATCTTCAATCAATAAAACATATCATGCATTACAAGAAATTCCAGCCAGAAAGTGCACTCTTTAAAGATCATTACAATTCACTTGGCCACAGTACTTGGAACTACATTCCCCAGTATCCCAATAAGGCAACTATAGGAAGACCCACCTCTGATCTGCCATCCTTGAAAAAAAAAAACCTTTGGTGATGATGAGACACTGTTGCCTAAGGATGGAGCTATTGTCAATCACATTCCCTGGAAGGGATCCTGTATGCTTGGATCTCAGTTTGCTTGTGCGTTATGGCACAGTCAGCATCCTCATGTGGAAATGTATTCCTAATGCTGGGATCATAGGGTGGCTCCATACGTTCTTGTGAGGAAAGGAGCCACCCTCAAGTATAGAACGTATAAAGGTTTGGACACATAAAGAGGAGGCATGCCAATTAGGTTGTTTTATTCAGCTACTGAACTTGCTAAAAAAAATTGAGGGTTTACTATCACTTTAGGCCTCATGCACACTTGAGCTCAAACACGTTGCTTTTATAGGCGTTTGAGCTTTTTTTTTCCTCTGCCTCTAAATTCCCCTTTATGTTAACCTGTGTGTACATGCACACTATACTGTGCCTTGAAAATGTATTTCTACCCCTTAAAATTGTCCACATTTTGTCATGTTACAACCAAAAATGTAAATGTATTTTATTGGGATTTCATGTGATAGACCAACACAAAGTGGCAAAAATTGTGAAGTGAAAGGAAAATGATAAATAGTTTTAATTTTTTTTACAAATAAATATCTGAAAAGTGTGGCGCACATTTGTATTCAGCCCCCTTTTTCCCTGATACCCCTAATTAATGGAACCAATTGCCTTCAGAAGCCCAATTAGTAAATAGAGTCCACCTGTGTGTAATTTAATCTCGGTATAAATACAGCTGTTCTGTGAAGCCCTCAGAGGTTTGTTAGAGAACCAAGGAACACACCAGACAGGTCAGGGATAAAATTACGAGAAGTTTAAAGCAGGGTTAGGTTATAAAAAAAAGTAGAAGATAACTCTGGCTATAGTAGATAAAGTGCCATCATCCCCAATGTTATACAACAAGAAAAAGCCCTCTAGGGGTGGGACTATATGGTCACTAAAGAAACATCTATTGAGTAAAATATATAATTTATTGGTACAAAAGAATAAAATCTTGAGGGACATACAGAGCATATAGCAATTGTAGTGTGGGTACAAATATGCGTAAACAAGGTAATGACCACTAACGTGTTTCAATTAGTCTTCTTTAGAGATGTCAGAAACACAATGATACAAATAATTGCTCTGAAAGGTAAGTACAGATATAAGTATACATAACCGCAATAATGTGTACATCAAAATTATACAGAATAATACTATACTAACCCCAACACAGAACTTGCATCACATATGTATGTCACTATTTTTAAAACCAGGATTAGAAGGCCACAGGATTGCGCTGGCACTCCTACCCCAACGAACGCCCACCGCTAGGCCGAGCGGGGCCCCACCCAAGTGTCGCACTGCAAAAGATCCCCCAGTATTCGTCAGACCTAGAGAGCACCAAGATGATACAGGATCTGTTGTAAGTGCAGCCAGGGGACATGGTCCATCTATAAAGAGCAACAATAACAAGGATAGTAATGACAGTGAAAATGTCATCTAGATTTCCCATGTATACGCAAATCATCCACAATACATCCGTAAGGGAGAGAAAGGGATCCAGTGACAAAAATAAGATAAACAGAAAAAACATCTTACACTAGCTGTGGCAGTTATAACGATTAGTAGAAACTCTTAAATTAGTATGATGCACCAGATTGCAGATCTGTGGAACCAAAGAGAAGGGTGGATAAGGGAAAAGCCAGCAACAAACAGAGCTGAAGTCACATAGAGGAGTCGAAATAGTAACGCAATTTGGACGGAGTGAGGTCATGTAATGTCTTTACCTAAACTTCTGTAACAATCCACCTACAGGATGTCCGAACGACACACATGGGCATCACAGTTATAAACATAACTGGTTTCAAAACAAACCAATGAAGGACCCTGTCTAGGGGGTCACATGAAACAACCAGCCAATAGAGTGGTCCCCAGTGAGTGAGCTCTGATAGGAGAAGGGGGAGCGTCCGGCCCCCTGGCACATAGCTTAACCCCCGCCTATGGTGCGTGGCGGAGCCACCCACCGAAGGCGCGGCTGGCAGGCCAGGAGACCAATGGGAGGTACTCACTTGGTTGTAAACAACCAGTTCCATGAAAACCGATGGTAAGGGCACACTAGCAGTGGCCCACGCAAAGGGCGGACAAAGGGGAGGAGCAGCAGAGCAAACCATGATGATGGAAAACAAGATGGCATAAGAGGATCCTAGTCCTAAAAAACAGAAACACAAAATAATATGTTAGTCCATTGATAAATGTATAAATAAACAACATTATAAAAAAAAACTAAATTAAAGTGAATCTTCATTGCTAAAACCTTATAATTGACCCTATAGTAAAGAAAAAAAAAGGGAAGAAAGGAATATATATACTATATACAGATGAGGGGTAATGTTATTTGTCCCATCCTCCTGATACATGGCCCTCCAGAAATGGTTCATATGAAAAAAAATTCATTGGACCCCGGAAAGGTAGTGGCTTTTAATTTTGATATCTATCGTAGTTCACTCTGCAAACGTTTTTTAGTCCAGTCTCCACCCCGAGCACAGAATTAGGAAATTAATTTTGGGAAATATTCCACCATGTAGTGAGGTGACCTATCACCCTGAGGGGAGTTTACTATTGGCAGTCATCATGCTGAGGATGTGGTGATATGCACTCTGCCAAAATTCTTGAATTGTCTTGCCAATATAAAAACATTTACATTCACAGATGAGCATTGTAGACTACCCATCAGGTCCTACAATTTGCATTGTGTTCGGCTTTGAACCCCATACCATTGGGCAATGTGGGATTGCGAGTATTGTGCATATATTGGCAGTATCCACATCCTCATGAGAATGTACCGCGATATTTGCAAGGATTTTTCTGGCTTTGTTGCCTTTGCAAGGATCTTTCTGGTCCTGATTGAGTTCACTATGTACAAGATGATCCCATAGGGATTTGGCACATCTAAAAGTAATAGTTGGTGCAATGGGAACAAAAGAACTTATAGTGGGGTCAATAGTGAGAAAATGCCAATGTTTTTGAATAATATTTTGTAATTGGTTATGTTTATTAGAAAATTTTGTGATAAGTCGAGTTATAGTGGTCTGCAAAGGGTTTGTCTTTTTATAGTGTATTGACTGATGCCTAGATTTGGTGAAAGTACGTTTTTATATGCCTTTTTGAGGCACGTTTTGGAGTAAACGATCTCTCAATTAGTCCACCTCAATCTTAAAGGTACGTTCATCAGAACAGTTACGTTTAATGCGCAGATACTGACTATATGGTATCGATCTAATCAGTGATTTGGGGTGGAAGCTTGTAGCATGCAGTATATTCTTGCCAGCTGTGGCTTTATGATAAAGACTACTATAAAGTTTGCAATCCTCATCTTTTAGATATTAATATCCAAAAAAGAGGATAAATTTCTCATCATAGGTCATAGTGAAATTCTAATGCATTCGATTTTGGTTAATCCTACCTAGAAAATCCAGGAGGAGTTTCGTCAGGCCCTCCCATACCATTAATACATTATTGATGTAGCGATACCATAGAGTTACATAATTACCAATGATGGCCATCTCTTCTGATTCAAATGGGGTTTGCTCCCACTCCCCCAGGCACAACATGTCCCCATCACAACCCCCTGCACCTAGAGGAAGTGGGAGCCATTGAAGCCAAAAAAATGATGGTGCAGTGTCAGTCAGAACAAGTGCGTTGTGATAGTACCTTACGGGTACATGCAATGCCCAGATTATGTGGTATGGAGCTATATAGTTCCTCCACGTCTATGGCCACTAGAAGGGCCGATTAGGATACACTGACTCCTTCGAGAATTTGTAGCAAATGAATCATATCCTGTAAGTAGGAAGGGAGACTCAATACATGTTTACGTAGGTATTCATCTACTAAATGGCGAACGTTTTCTGTTAAAGATCCATTACCAGAGACTATAGGTCTACCCAGAGGCACAGTAGCATTCTTATGTAGCTTAGGTAACGGATAGAACGTGGGAACAAAAGGGAAGGCAGTACGGACAAATTCCCATTTATTTTTATTTTTAGAATTCCATTTGGATAGGCCAAGTCAACCAGTTTGTAGAAATCTTTCTGGAATCTATCAATTAATGTGCGAGGAATGACACGATACCATAGCTTGTTAGATACGATTTTTGGCACATGGATACATGTTGACTTCTTCTGCCACCTTGTTTTCCATCATCATGGTTTGCACTGCTGCTCCTCTCCTTTGGTTGCCCTTTATGTGGGCCGCTGCTTGGCTTTTTTCCAGGTTTCCGCCCTGCCCAGCGCACTCAGGCCACCCCTTGTGTGGGGCTAACTGTGCCCTTAGCATCAGTTTCCATGGATCTGGTTGTTTATAGCCAAGCGGGTCCTTCCCATTGGTCGCCTAGCCTACCGGCCATGCCTCTGGTGGGCGGCTCCATCATTGCCACCCTCGATCCATAGCGAGGCTTAGTTTTGTACCAAGCCTCGCTTGTACCTACGCACTAGACACGGGCTTCCTCTTGCTATCCATACTAGGCCTAGTATAGACTGGGGGGGGGAAACAAATGCGTTTTTTTTTCAATATTTTTCAATATTTTTTATCTATATTACCGGGGGCCGACAATACATTACAACTGCAAGCAATTTTAAATGACATTTTTTCCTTTAGAAATTTAATTTAGCTGCAGTACTGTAATAAACATCAGAAAGATGCGCTACTACAGACAAAGGGGACCCCCAAGCACAATATTAATAATAATATTTCATTGTTATTGTTTCACTTTAAGCATTATTAAAATCACTGCTCCTGAAAAAAAAGGTTGTTTTTAAAAACTTTTTTGCATTGATACATGTCCCCTGGGGCAGTACTCGGATTCCCATACACTTTTATGGCAATAACCTGCATATAAGCCTTTAAAATTAGCACTTTTGATTATTCATGTTCGTGTCCCATAGACTTTAAGGGTGTTCACATGTTCGCATACATTTTTTGTCTGTTCGCATGTTCTGGTATGATCCAAACCAGGGGTGGGGTGTTCGGCTCATCCCTCTTGGGTTCCCACTTAGGCCCCACGCCTAATGGGGAAATGCAAAAGTTACTGCATTCAAAAGGAATTCAAAAGGATTCAAAAGGTCCTTCAATGCGCCCCTCAGCCATTTCCTTAAACACCTTATCCCTAACCACCTGAGGAAAAATCTCCACTGATTTGAAATTGCCAACCACTGAATACCCCTTTCCTGAAAAAGAGGGCAATGGAAAGCCATTTTAAAATCCATCAATGAGAAAACAAGCTTTCTCCTTGTTTGGATATACTGTATGACCAGCCACGGGCACATTATTTCCAGCCTTACTGGAGTGCAGGCTTTTCGAAAAAATATAATTCTGCACTTGACTGGATCCCACATTCGCACTCCTCTTAAAGCACTTAACTACTGGATGTGCTCCAGAGCAATAGGCACATTTGTGCCTTTACTTACATGAAGCATTCCAAGGGCACTGATATTCACTGAATGCAAAACAGCCTTTTCTATAGGCTGTATTCAAAGGGTTAACCATGGCTTGCTTAGGCTTGACTTGCTTCTGAGGCAGAATTAAATTTAGCCACATACCCACGTCTTTCATCACCCATTTGAGGGAAGGGTGAATGGACAACTTTTGCCTGAAGGACTCATCGTAATAATAGCACCCCAGTCCTCCAAAATTTGTATATGCTTCCAAAATGTGGTCTAAATTCTTATGGAAGGGAGGGAGAGAAAATATAGCTATAAACTCTCCCTTCCATATTTTCTCCTTAACTGACAAACTTAAGTGATAACCTAGAGGAGAAATCTCACAGGGTTTCTTTCATACAAGATTGAGGGACATTAGACCTGACTGGTGCAGCAGTGTTTAATGGCTCAGGAGATGGCAAATCCTTATGAACACCAACATTAAAAACAGGGATGTGCTGAGCAAACAACTTAGCACAGGGCTAGGGAACCTATGGCTCTCGAGCCAGGTGTGGCTCTTTTGATGGCTGCATCTGGCTCTCACCTCTCAATCCGCGGATTGCGTGGTGTGAGCCAATTGGTAAGGCCGCGGCTTCGGCCTAGCTCCGGAGTTGCGGCCATCTTGGTACACCCGGCGACAGCCTAGGTGAGTGACGCGCTGACATCATCCTCACCCGCCTCAACTGCCCGTGGATTTGCCTGCCTGTGTAGTGGTAAGCAAGCAGACAATCATAGGGGAGATGTGGATATTACAGTTATAATTTAAATTAGTCGATTAATCGATTAAAAAAAATCTAAAATTGTTTTAAACATGTATGGCTCTGGCGGAATTACTGTACATTTTAAAATATGTGGCGTTCATGGCTCTCTCAGCCAAAAAGGTTCCCTACCCCAGAGCCTGAGCTAGCAGGTTGAGAAGTAAGAACAGAGGCAATAGGAGGGTTAATCACTGATGCAGAGACAGGAGCTGAAGCGACAGTGTTAACAGAAGCATGTGACACAGGAGATAGAGATCTAACCAGAAAGGACAGTGAATCTACTAAGCCAGTATAAAGAAAAAATATTGCGCTACCAGTGAAAGGAGTGATAAATAACAAAGTGAAAAAGCTGCCAGCACCAAACAATAAGACCAATTGTAAACAGCAATGTAGAAGAATAAGTGCAGCACTATAACTATGTACAATATCCAAAAGTAAAACTGGATAACGTGAAACAACACTCAGTGATGAATGATGTGAAGAAATAATAAACAATGAAGTGAACATAAAAATCAGTGCATGATGCTTCAGATGGTTATAATGCCAATCAAACATAAAAATGAATACAAAAAATCACAAAATTACAAAATTGCTTAGTGAATAGAGTGTCATTTAAATTTACTTAATCGTGATACAAAGTCCATCCAACGCTAAATACCAGGATGTGCTCTTCCACATGTGTGTCAAAAAGACCATGGGGACAGTAATGTTGCCGTGTTGCATCAACCACTCGGAATATGTGCTTTCACCACCAGGGGAGAGGGGTAGGTACTCTTACCAGAGGAGGTGGACAGACACGCCAGCGGTGCTGAGTCAAACCAGCATGTAAGGATAGCCGAAATCCAAGATGGCGGTCTCCAATGGAGGAAAAGTGCAGGTACACAAGCTAAGCAATTGTGCTCAGAAGAAGGATCAGACAGACAGACCAGGAGACAACCACAAACTCCAGGAGTGGTGTCTATGTATATAGTTCTCCACCAGTGGATCAGAATATTCATAAAATACAAAAATAAGGCTTCCACATGGTGTAGATCAAAAGTGACATGCATTTATTGATAAAAAATACACACATCATTGAGGATGTATGCTAGTAAAAATTGATCATAAAAATAGCACAAAATTTGGTGCAGTGTGCATGGCTCAGCAGGTTGTTGTCTTTTTTGCTTTTGTTTGTTTTGCTTGTTAATATTTTTACACATTTAAGATATATTACTACATTTCAATTTATTTTTAAAAAAGCACTTTATTTAGTTTGTAAATAACTTTGCAGTGCTTTGTACCAGAATTATAATTTTTGTCTCATTTTAGGCAGGACAAGTTACAGAATAAAATGCATACTTTTTATCTGCAGTAACACTATTTTTTATTTTTTTTAACTAACACAGGTCAAACAATGAAAATCGTGTTTTGTTTAGTTTTGTTACATTTAATTGTCAAAGGATTGCAAAAAAATATAAGGCAATAATTACAAAATAAAGAATATTGTTTGTCCTAAAAAAAACGAATATATGTATTAATTTGTTGTCAGAAGTAATGACAAAGTTATTACGGAATAAACAGCTCTATAGCTGTTAGATCTATAATTGTAAAATATGCTCTGGTCCATAGGTGGTGAACAGGTTTGAAGATCGAATTGGTTAAAACATATGCCCTTACATCTTATTGTACCTTCCCCTGGCAGCAACCAACATGAATACTTGCTTTACTTTCTACTCTGCCCCTCAAGTTGGAAGTTATAGACAAAAATAAATTGTCTTGTTAAAACATTTTGCATACATAAGGCCCTTACACATAGGATAGGCCCTATTAGAGTCCACCTGCTCAGAGGGGAATCTCTCGGCTGATCCCCGCTGAGCAGGCGGATGGCTGGTCGGTGCCTGCAAAGCAGGCAAAGACACAGCCCACTCTCCTCTATGGGCAGTCCAATGTAAACGGACCACCTGTCCGTTTACACCCGACTGTCATCCAATCTGATAGATGGATGAGGAATGGATCCCCATCAATCTGTTTTTAGTAGGTAGGATTGGATTGGATGTCAGCGGGTGTCAAAGGATACATGTCTGTTGACACCCACCGATCCATAGGGGAGACTGGTGTGTCTGATTGGGTCCGCCTGAAAAACTGACGGACATGATCGGTCCGTGCGTGTGAAAGGGCACTAAGCCCATTTACATTTATTTTTATCTCTTGGATGTTTAAATATACCGTGGGAAAATTGGTTAAAATTTTGCACTTCCAAGGACAAAGTACACGTGGCAATAATTTGTTTTAGGGGCACATTTATTAAAAAAAAAAAAACTTCAACACAAGGGAGTTATCCTCACAGTAAGCATCTTTCTTCACAAACAAATATTCACAAACACAAACTTAGGACCTTGTTTGTTCCTTCAGACATTACTCAAAACGGTCTATGCACACATTCACCTCTAGTTGCACTGGCTTCCCTCCTGCCCCACTCTCTTCCGAATAGTGCCCTGGCCTGAACTGTTATCAACATATATACTAAAAGGGCTGTGCACACTTACAGACTCAGTGTGCTTTATGCTGGAAAAACATAGACCCATGATTGAAGACTTCGTCCCTGTAAAGTCTTTCTGAAGCCTCCAGGCTTCAGAACCCATACCAGGACTAATGCTGCGCACACGCGACTGGACTTTCTGGCACAAAAGGTCCGACGGTCTTCCCGACAGACTTTCGACTGAGTTACGACAGACCTCTGAACAAATGGACTAACATCAGTTTGAAAGTCCGTTCGTTTTGAACGTGTTGACGTACGACGGGACTAGAAAAAGAAGTTCAATAGCCAGTAGCCAATAGCTGCCCTTGCGTCGAATTTGGTCCATTGGACCAGAATACAGATGATCGGTTTTCCCGTTAGGAATTGAGTCCATCGGACAGATTTAAAACATGTTCTATTTCTAGGTCGGTCTGAATTTTTTTAAAGAAAAACGATCAGATTATCCCACACACAGTTGGACTATCCGACGGAATGATTCCGTTGGACCTATTCTGCCGGAAAGTCCGGTTGTGTGTATGCAGCGTTACTAGTCCTAAAAAACACTGCACAACCAGTTTCTTGGAGCTACTTAACCTGTATAGATGAGAACCCTCAGTGCCACTTAACCCTATTCACACAGTGACAGGATGTCGTACTGTCAAAATACACATTGCAGAAATATGTGCTAATAGCTTATACAGTAATATGCAAAGGCCCAATACAGCTGATTATAGATGGCAACATCCAAAACTTGCATTTTAACAACTAAAGCTGATTGACATGACAGCCAAGACTAAGCAAAATAATGCATGCAGCAATTTTAAAGATATTACTGTAGATTTTCATAGAATACATGTCTTTACTATTTGCTGCTTAGCCTAATAATATATTTTGGTTATTCTGAAGTTTTGTGAATTGATACAAGGTCACATATTTTCAGCAGCACATGCAAGAAACACCATTATTTCTTCTTGAATTCTCTATTCACTTTACAATTATGTAGATATCTGCTACCCTCTATTGTTAGCTGCTAACAGTGTTATGTATTATTATGTATTATCCATTCCTGTCTCTAGGAGGCTGGTTTAATAAACCCTAGAAGAAGGAAGTGGAGAGAGAAAAAGTGTCAGACACATGTCCTGTCCATGTTGCTAACTCAAGACCAGAAGAGACTATTATGCAAGTATTCCTATGTTCTAACAGTTTAACTGCAGCTGCCCATTACTTCTTGAGTGTGTTTCTGAGTTCTAGTGACAGACAAGTCTCTGTTCTATTGTTATTACCTCATATGCACAGTGCCAAATAGTAAGGTCTTTGCTACTATGTAGTGGTCACCTTCCAGTATATTAGTAGACAAACCTATATATTAGTAAACAAACCTCCTAGTATTTTACATAACCCTGTCTCTTCTGGTCTTGGATTCTATAGCTAGTTTTAGCTAAGGGGTTGATAACAAGCATAGGCTACAGCCAGGTTAGGAATTGATGGGCACTTCTAGTAGTTAGAGGTCTGGTTGCATGTCAGATTAGAATATAAGGAGGGGCTAAAGCGCAGCGTAGATAAGATGACTCTGAGTTCTAGTACCACACCACAGTTTCTAAATGTGAGAAGCTATGTTTCAGCCTGGTTGGACAACAGTTGGAGGATCTCCCCACTGATTTTGTCTTCAGGTCTCTGACACAAAGACCAATAGCGCATCATGATAATCCTCTGAAGGCCCTGCAACTGGACTGAGATATCTCTATTATTAACTATATAACCTGGGTTTATGTGTACAATTCCACCAGGAATCCTATCGGGCCCTTTGCTGATAATACCTGTTTGTGCATTATTCATCTTTTTCTATATAAAGGTTGAATTATTTCCATACTGGTGTGCATCTGTATGCTTATGGTTAATGTTATATGCTGGTTTCACTAGTTCCACTGCTACCAATTACTTTGATTCGATTACTAGTTAATTTCCCAGGAAGGGTGCCCCCTCTGTTGACAGAGGCCCTGTCTTGGGTGGAGCTACTGCCAACTTTATTATCAATCCCACTCTTATTTATCTATAGGTTTAGTGCAATATCCTGTTTGTGACGGCCATTTCTCATAACCTCCCCAAAAGTGGGCTACAACTTGAAAAGCTAGTTTCCAAAAACTGAATGAGACAGGTCACCTACAACAGCTAGGAACAGGTTAGCAAAAATCTAGTTGACCACTGCTGACAACACAGTTGACAACAAATTTATCCAGAAGTTATAATCTAGCCCCAATTTAACAAAAGACAGCGTTCAGATTATTAATGTCCTGCTTAGCAAGGCTTAGCAAGGCTTTTTTGATATATTTAAATCTGGCTACCTTTAACCAAGCCTGATACATTAGCTTGTGTAAGGTTTATTTGTGATGCTTGGAAGATACTCAATACTCCTGGCAGTAATGTTGTTGGCTATTAGACAGACTTGTATAGAAAGCATTGGTGTTCATCTGTTGAGGCTTCTAGGCTGAAATACTTACTTTTCTTGCAGAAAGCATTGCTCTGGACTCCCTCCACTGCTTGCAGTATGACCAAATGCCAGGGCATTGTTCACTCCAGAAATGCTACAAAAAATACAGCACAATCTGTGTCTGTGTACAGTCCATTATCAAGTATCAATCAGACTGCTGGAAAATAATCCCCAACATCTAGACATTCATACATTTTTTATTGGGCCAAACATAAACATTTTTCCACACAGAAAACCAAACTGTAAAGCAAATATTTTTATGTGCTATGGTGTGGAATAGTGATCATTCAGGCTAACAATAAAGGTGATAGTTGTATAAATTCTCTAATTTATATAGGCTAGCCCACTGCTCCAAATTCTTACAAAGCGTCACCTCACACAATCTGTCTATACAATCTTTGTACAATCAACTTTAGATTTACTAAACCAATGTAATATGAGGGTCTACCTAACCTATACAATCAATTTGCATCCAATCATACCCAGTGCTGTATTTTGGCCTAGACCGACAAGGCCAAGCCCTAGGGCGGCACTTTGCGGAGGGGGGGGGGGGGGGGCAGCAAAAAAGCAGTCCCCCATGTAAAAAAGCCCCTGCATCCTCCTCCCAGCTCCCGCACGCAGGGCCGTCATCAGGGGATTGCATCTAAATCCAGCGGCATTGCTATGGGGGGTATGGACCGCATCCGGGTGAAACCAGGAAGCAGTTGTAGTGGGTGCAGTCAGCCCCCACTCCCTCCAATTGGCAAAGTGTCAGTCAGCTTGGCAGCGGTGCTGTGGCAGGGAGAGGAGAGCTTCACAGTGTCTGTGTATCTCCCCCACTGTCAGCTGAACAGAAGAAGAGAGAGAGCAACTTAAATTGGGTTCCCCTAAGCTCCCTGCCCGGCGCTAGTACCAGGTTTTTCTTGGGCTCTGGCACATGATAAGGATGGTGACTGGTATGGTGCCTGCTTTACTTTGCTTTGACATAGATTGTAGAGTTCAGAGGTGTGCTATGCACAGAGTGCAGGGATCAGGGGTGTGCTATCCACAGGGTACAGAATTCAACTCTCTTCCATGGCTTCCAACCATTTCACTTCCACCCCTCCTTAGTTCGGATCCCCCCCCCCCCGCCCACTGCCTCATTTTCTCCTTCCATAGAAGCTCCACCAACTTCAACAGATGGGGATCACAGAGAATGCCACCTACCATGACAAACCTTCCTCTGGCTCATGGTCACACTGCACATCGGTCATTCTTGAAATACCATGTATATGATGTAATTGTAACCTCAGTTTTCCCTACAATGGCTTTTAAAATAGGGTATTAAAGAAAGATTGCAGTTATGGTCCTGCTTGGACCAATATAACAATGCATATATCATACCTGTAGGATCCCTCTAAAAGCTGGAGATCGCTACTAGCTTCTGGGTGATTTCCACTAACTTCCTGGTCCCATGCCAAACAACTGCCCTACTGTATTGTGAACATAGGAGATGAGCTACAAGGCAAGGGCACCATTTTTCTGAATAAATGTAATGCATTTTCTGATTAGACAAGGTGGAGAGTGGGATGTCACTGCCCCCCCTCTCCACTTTTTCCAATCAGAGAACACTTTGAATTCATTGGCAAAATCTAAAGCATAGCTCCCAACTGTCCCTGATTTGGAGCAATGTCCCTCTGTCCCTCATTCCTCCTCATTTGCTCCTTCATTTTGGTCTGATCTATTTCGATGTATATAAAATGCACTTTTAATCTATCAAATAGTGTTTTCCAGCGCTAAACCTTTCATCTGATTTCTAAATTGCTGCATTTGTAAATTCCAAAAGCCGATATAAAGGAATAGAAGTGGTAAAAAAGCACATGTGGGTTTAACCAGTCTTGTTTTTTGGTACAATTCTCCTTTAAGGGGGCATGTCTGGGGGTGTGTCCTATGCCTGCATACTTTTGCTGATAGGTGTCCCCCATTCCCATCTCAAAAAGTTGGCGGCAGGGGCGGACTGACCATTGGGCCACTCGGGCATTGCCCGAGGGCCCCGTGCCACTAGGGGGCCCCATCAGGGTTGCCAGCCTCAGTAAAACCAGGGAAAGTATGTAAAAATCTGTGTTTTTTTTTTATATCTGTCTCTGAAATGTCCCTAACCAACATCCTTTTGGTCTGAAAATCACGAGATTATAGCTGCCCCCCCCCCTCTCCAGTACCTTCTCAGCCAATAGAAACATGTCTGTGTATACTGTGTGATTGTATACTGTGTGTGTGTGTTTGTGTATACTGTGTGGCCCCATAATCTCCTATTGCCCGGGGGCCCCATAATCTCCTATTGCCCAGGGGTCCCATCAGTTGTCAGTCTGCCCCTGGTTGGCGGGTATGCTAAAGTAATCTCTGAATAGTACCCATGCGAACAGCTGACCTCCTGTGTTCACAATGCCACAGGGCAGCTGCTCAGCACAGAAAGCCAGAAGCAAGTGAAGGTCACTGATGTAGTGGTGTCTACTACAGTGATTCCCAGCTTCTAAAGGGATCTACAGTTATGGTATAATTATAGTTGTCATAATCATACACAATGCTTTTTTTTAACTAAATGTCATTCAGTTAGGGCTAACATTTTCTTTAAAAAGTAAAATTATCCATAACTCATTGTAGGAAAAATTGCTTTTCGCTATACAGTATAGAATGTACGTTTTAAGTTTATGGCGCAGAAATAAGTAAAAAGACATAATTGTTAAATCCAGAGGGGGGAAGTTTCAGTAACAATGTGAAAATTGTACAGATTTAATGAGCTGTCTGGGGAAATAGACTTCCCAGTAGAAAAGCAGAGCAACTTAAAGATGCCAGGGTTATACTTTTTAAGATGCATCCCCTTTGCTTAGACGCTGTGGGTGCTACATTAACCATAAGAAGACTCATAGCAGAGGTGAGCATGTTCTTTAGAGAAAACAGTTAGATCAGGTAATTCAAGGTTGTCATTTTCTGTTACTGTCTGTTTTTTAAAATACTTTTTTTTCCCATGACATTTTCTTATTTGTAACTGAGACTACACTTTAACTTAGTAAAAATGTAAGATATAAACATATTTAAAAGGTCATTGGTTTTTGGTTTATTACATTATAAACTTGAATGATTATGTTTTAGCGCAAACAGCAAAGGCTTTTTAAATAGAAAATACCAAATTTTAGCCATAAACGAATTAATAATTGTAATGCACAAAATTACTATAAAATAAAGCAAATGTTTTATGGATCATTTTGGTAGAATTAAAGGTGCAATTCTGCAATCAGTAACATAAAATGTTAATATATTTTATTGAGGATTGTACTATTGTACTATTTCTATCACAGGAAGGCAGTGTAGTGTAAAATAAATGCTTTGAGGTGTTTCCCGTATGACTTCTTTCACAAAGACAGAAGGGCCCTTGTCTTTATACTTATATAAACGGTAAGATAATAGGAAGTGTGAATACAATGTATTCCACACAATCCCAATTGTGATCACATAAAGTGATAACAATAAAAGCAATACTAAAACAATAAATCAAAACAATAGGCTTAATTCATAAACATTTTCACGAGGAGATGGATCTTTTTTTTTTTTAACCACGTGATTGAATTTTTAAATCTCAATGGATTCAACTAAAAATAATCCAATTTTTCAAAATAAGAATACTTATCCTCGGGTTTTAGCTTTGCGAATTAAGCCTCACGTCTTTTCTGTGACTTTCCTGCTGCCCTTTTTCAGGGTCTTGTGATCTGCTTTGCCAAACAGTGTCCACTTATTAATGTTCAGGTCTTTTTAACAATATATGGGAGTTACAGATGGATAAGTACAGACAGAAGCCTTTTCACTGTGAATAGAAACAAAAGGCTTAGCCTGTGGTTATCGTGGTAATATCATGGACCTAAGCTTAAAGTGATTGTAAAGGAAATATTTTAATTAAAAAAAACAAAAAAAAGTCATACTTACCTGCTCTGTGCAGTGGTTTTGCACAGAGCAGCCCCGATCCTCCTCTTATGGCGTCCCCCCGCCAGCGCTCTGGACCCACCCCCCTTACTAAGTGCCCCTATAACAGTGGACCCCTGTCCTCAGGACCCACTAACAGGCCACGTTTGCAAGATAACTGAAATACAATCACAGGTGATATCATTTGCTGCTCAGTGATTGCAGTATTCTAGTCTGCATCTCCCCAATGTAATACTTAAAACCTGGCCTGTTAGTGGGTCCTGAGGACAGGAGTTGAAAAACACAGCCCTATAGCAAGCCCCTTGCTGTGGGGGCACTCCTGCATGCTCAATTCCGAGCCACCTTTCTGCGTCCATACGTCACAGAAAGCACAGCTCAGCTCTGCCCCACTGGTGATTGACAGCAGCGGGAGCCAGTGGCTCTTAGCCAATCAGGAGGGAGAGACTCTGGAGAGCCTCAAGTCTCATGCACATCGCTGGATCAAGATCGGGCTTAGGTAAGTATTAGGGGGGCTGAGGGGGGAGCTGCACACTGAAGGTTGCAGAATACATGAAGGTAAAAAAACCTTCAACCATTACAACCACTTTAACACTTTCCATGGAAAAAAAGACATATAATTCTATGTAGTTTTCCAGCAGAACCTCAAGTTTGATAGTTTACTTATACAGTATCTTTGAATTACTTTTGTAGTCTCACAATGTAGAACAACAGGTATTGGTTAACGTGGTTCTAAGAGCCCTTTCACACCGTGCCGCATAGGGAGTCAGCGGCAAAGCGACACTATTTTTAGTGCCGCTTTACCGTCATTTTAGGGGCTGAAAAAGGGTTAAATCCACCTGCAAAAGCATCGGTGCCCCATTGATTTAATTGGGGAGCAGCGGTAGAGGAGCGGTGGAGGAGCAGCGAGTTCACTGCTCCAAAGAAGCTGCTGGCATAACTTTTTCTGACGCCCTGCCAGCGCACCGCTCCAGTGTAAAAGCCCTCGGGCTTTCACACTGGAGTGAATGGAGCCACTTTTTTCAGGCGCTATACAGGCGCTATTTTTAGCACTGTAGTGCCTGAAATACGCTGGCAGTGTGAAAGGGGTCTAAAGGTTCAAAGTTTTTTGCCATCATGCATTCTATGTATGAAGGTAAAAAACCTCCTTTGTGCAGCAGCCCCCTCACACCCCCCCCCCCCCATACTTACCTGAGCCCCATCGCAATTCAGTGATGTCCAAGAGATCCTTGACACTCCAGGGACTCTCGCTCCTCATTGACTGAGGCAGCAGTGATTGGTTCCCGCTGCTCTCAAACACAGCCAATGAGGCAATGAGGACAGAGAGGGAGCAGTGCCGAGGCACAGCTCTGTGTGTGAATGTACATGCAGAGCAGCGGCTCGGAGGCGTACCTGCTTGAGTGCCCCCAGAGCAAGCAGCTTGCTCTAGGGGCACCCAAGTAGGTACGCTCCCAAGGCGCTGCTCTGCATGCCATTCACATTTGGCAGGAGGGAGGGGCCAGGAGCACCACTGGGGGAGCCGAGAAGATTAGGATCTGGGCTGCTCTGTGCAAAAACACTACAGCAGGTGAGTATAACATGTTTGTTATTTAAAGCACTTCCCACCCAAGATACGTCATATGACATCCTGGACTTTGATTGGGGATATCTGAATGATGCCTGCAGCTACAGGCCTCATCCAGATATCATCTTTTTCAGCTGGCGATTCCCTGCACCATAAGAGCAATCATAGCGGCACTTCAGTCGCTTGATAGTTTGTGTGGAAAACTAATCCACCGGCGTTGGAAGTTGAGCATAGAGATTTCCAAGGGACAGATGGTCCCCAGCAATCTCTATGACCTTCCGAGACCCGGCCTGCCGGAAGTAAACATAGCCATAGCTGGAAAGGCCGAGATTGTTTGTTTATTTTTTCTTTTGATCTCGGTCTTTCCGGTTTAACAGACCCCACATCTCTCCATAAAGAAGACCTGTCATGCAATATTCCTATTACAAGGGATGTTTACATTCCTTGTAATAGGAATAAAAGTGATCCAAAATGTTTTATTTCTAAAGGGAAAGTATAAAATAAAATAAAAATTAAAATAAAATAAACAATATATTTTTTTTTTTTTTTTACACCCCTGTGTTCGCACACAGAAGCGAATGTATATGTACATCATGCCCACATATGTAAACTGCGTTCAAACCACAAATATGAGGTATCGCCACGATCATTAGAGCGGGAGTAACAATTTTAGCTCAAGACCTCCACTGTAATTCTAAACAGATAACCTGTAAAAAAAATGAAAGCGTCGCCTATGGAGATTATTAAGTACCGAGTTTGGCACCATTGCACGCAATTTTAAAGCGTGACATGTTAGGTATCTATAATATTTTTTTTTAATTCATGAAACATTTTTTTCCCCAAAAAAACGCGTTTGAAAAATCTTTTCTAGAAAAAAATACATTTTTACATGTAGGAGCGAAGTGCCAGAATTGGCCCACATGGAAAGTGGTTAAAAAAAACAAGCCTTTAATATCTATAGCCTTCTGTGGCAAGTGTAATCCATCAATTCTCCTATTCACAGAGTGGATAGAGAAATCTTCCCAATAGTGGCTGCATCTGATTGGATCTGATCGACCAACATTTTTCCACTTGGCTCCTTTGTTTTTTAGATTTGTTTGTTTATTATTTATTTATTACAGGTACTTGTATAGCACTGGCAATTTACACAGCACTTTACATATATATTGTAATTTCACATCAGTCCCTGCCCTCAAGGAGCATACAATCTAAGGTCCCTAACTCACATTCATACAAACACATACTAGGGCCAGATTAGAGAGGAGCCAAAACCTACCAGCATGTCTTTGGAGTCAGATCAAAGGATGTCAGGCAGGAGTATCTACACAGGGTCACCCATGACTTAACTTTCAGACAGTTCATTAGGAAGTGGCCAGAATTCTCTCTGTGTATATCCAGCTTAACCACTTTAGCTCCAGCTGATTTTACCCCCTTCCTGACCAGAGCACTTTTTGGGATTCGACACTGCATCACTTTAACTGACAATTGCGCGGTCGTGCGATGTTGCACCCAAACAAAATTGATGTCCTTTTTTTACCACAAATAGAGCTTTATTTTGTTGGTATTTGATCACCTCTGTGGTTTTTATTTTTTTCGCTAGAAACAAAAAAATTGCAACAATTTTGAAAAAAAGCAATATTTTTTACTTTTCCTGTAATACATATCCCCCAAAAATATATAAAAAAACAATTTTTGCCCTCAGTTTAGGCCGATATGTATTCTCGATATTTTTGGGAAAAAAAATTTGCAATAATCGTATATTGATTGGTTTGCGCAAAAGGTATTGCGTCTACAAAATAGGGGATAGTTTACGGCATTTTTATTATTCTTTTTTTTTTACTTGTAATGACGGCGATCTGCAAATTTTTATTGGGACTGCGACATTATGGTGGACACTTTGGAAAATTTTTACACATTTTTGAGACCAGTGGCACTTATACAATGATCATTGCTATAAAAAGGCATTGATTACTGTAAAAATGGCACTGGCAGTGAAGGGGTTAATACTAGGGGACGATAAAGGGGTTAATTGTGTTCCCCGGGAGGTGATTCTATCTGAAGGGGGAGGTGACTTTGTAGGGGAGATGACAGATCGCTGTTCATACTCTGTATGAACAGACGATCTGTCTCTTCTCCTCTCAGAGAACTGGAAACTGTGTGTTTACACACACAGATCCTGGTCCTCCATGTGTCAGCTGCGACCGTGGGAGCCTGGCAGTGATCGTGACCGCCGGGCACTTGCGAGTAGCAGGCGTGCGCATGCCTCTGGTGGTGTGCGCCCCCTAGTGGCCACAGGGAGAAGTGACGTTACATAACGTTGCTTCGCCCCGCCCGTGCCATTCTGCCGCAGTGCAACTGTGGCGGCTGGTTGGCAAGTGGTTAAATAAAGTGCCTCCTAACTCCACATTTAAGATGATATGTACAATGTGGAACTACTCAACAAGAGATAAAGCAGATATTAAAGTGGTTGTAAAAGTTCATATTTTTTAAAGAAAAAAATAACAAACATGCATATACTTACCTGCCCTGTGCAGTGGTTTTGCACAGAGCAGCCCCGGTCCTTCTCTTCTGGGGTCCCTCGCCAGCGCTCCAGACCCTTCCTCATCATTGAGTGCCCCCACGGAAAGCCGCATTCCATTGGGGCACCCACGTGGGCTCGCTCCCGAGTCCTTTTGCTGCATCCGTTGATACAGACAGCAGAACGCGGCCACGCCCTCCCGCTTCCATGTCACAGCTTTTGATTGACAGCAGCGGGAGGCTCCCACTGCTATCAATTTGTCCAATGAGGAGAGTGGCAATGGCTGGAGCAGCGCTTGTGCACATCGCTGGATCAGATCAGGCTCAGATAAGGAAAAGGGGGGAGCTGCGACACAGAAGGTTTTTCAACTTAACCTCCCTGGTGGTATGATTATGTCAGATTTTTGCATCTCAAAGCAGTACATTTTTTCGCATGGAAATTTTACATTTTATATTTTAGGGCTGTAATTCTTAGAAATGACTCTCTTAAATCTGTCCAAACAAGAGTCTATTAAAAGTCTGAAACAGGAAATCATAAATTATAATATAGTAAACTACTATAAATAATTATAACAAATAATAATATAATAATAATTAAATTCAATAATGTAATGAAATCAAAAGCACTGAAATTGCTCAGTTGCAGAATTTTCGCTGTCGTTGCTTTCAGTGTTTGATGATGAATTTCCCCACAAATCACTATCGCTCAATTCTGAATTTTATTTTACAATCACTGTTTTCTACCTGGTCTAAAAAACGTTTTTGATATAAAGGGACACTTTTCGGTTGCTATGGACAATCTCAGGTTTTCAGGCAGAAAGAATAGTATATATAATATAAAACTGCATGAAGGGGACTGGACAAAGCACTAGGGGCAAAAGGGATGTGAAATAATTTGATACAGTAATGTAATCTGTAAGATTACAGTGTACTGTATTTGTTTATTTTTTGCAGGGGCGTGGGTTAGTATAGCAGTGACTGACATGTACTTCTGCTCTTGGGCGCCTCCTCTGTTTCCAGGGAGAATGTTCTGGAAAAGGGGCAGGGCAGAGAGCTGGAGTGACATGGGGTGCATGTGAGGAGCTCTGGCCAATCCCCAACTAGGATTGGCAGGGTGCAGGCCTCCTACATATACCTTTGGTCACCCTGCTGGGGGAGGAGTTGTCAGCTGGGTGAACTGGATGATATAGTGTTAGACTGTTGTGTCTGAGGGAACCCCCTTTCTGAGAGGGGGTGTACCTCGGGCAGGGAGCTCGGGAGCTGGGAGGGAGCCTCTCCTTACACGGTCACGAAGAGGTGTCCTGGAACAGGAGTTGGAGGAGACAGTTGGTCCACACGTCCAGAGTAAAGTCATTCAGGAATGATCCAGGGCAGGTGTCGGTGAGTGGAAAGCTCTGGAGGAGGCATGCCAGGGGAGCTGGATGTAGAGCCAGAGGGAGAAACTGTGGGAGTTTGTGTCAAGTCCATGCAGCCAGGAGGGCGGCAGGATTTGCAGTAGTCCATCAAGTACATTTATTCTTCTCAAGTAAATTGTTTGTTGCCACAAAGGGGTACTGCCTACAAAGGGCCATCAAGTAAAGACAATGAGATGTATTCAGAGTGAGGCCTAGTCATGTTCTGATGTTGTGACAGGAGTACTAAAGTTGGACAGTAGTGTGCTGGAGGAAGTGAGCTGGAAAAAGTGTTCTGAGGTAAAAGTCTGTCAAGTTTAGGGTCAGCCATCTTGTTCTTCTGAAAAGTGTGACATAGTTACTTTTTTTCTACAAAGTATAATTTATCCTATGGGCATCCCATATTCCTTCTCCCCAACCAAGTTCAATCCCCTAATAAAAACAACAAAAAACAAGCAAAAGACTGTTCATTGACTGAGAAGGGTGTCTAATGGAGGTCTGGGAGCAGGGTGAAATGTGTGGATGCTGTAACATGTAGCAACCCTCTGGGGTCATTGCTACATAACAATACGATGTTGTACAGCGATCTCCACTGTTATGCTATTGTGTTCTGGCAGAAGCATGGCCTGGCTGAGAGCGCTGATCTGTAGCCGATCAGCAGAACTTTTTTGGTCATGGCCTTTCGACATAAGCTGACCGACTCCTGTCGGACCAACTACAATACACACGGGCCGCATGTCAGCCGGTTTATATTGAAATGCCTGATGCCGCCCAACATCCGGGCCCATGTGTACTAGGCTTAAGGAGGAGAATGTCCCAAAGATCTTCTCTTTCTTTTCCTTTTACAGACAGCAGGATTTTAATTCTTCCCTAATATAAAACTAAAGAAAAAATAAGTTTTAGCTATACATATAGCTTATTCTTAACATACAGCAATCAAAACTGATAGATATTTTTTTTTATTTAATCATAATGCATTTTTATATAAAAACTTTCTGCTTCATTTTGAAATAGATAGGGAGCTAGACTTCCATGTGTGACCTAATCATATTACAGTTAGGCTCCATGCACACTGGAGCTCATAAACTGCAGTTTATTGGAGTTTGGGCGGTTTTTTTTAAAAGCCCATAAACTCCACTCTATGTTAGCCTATGTGTCCATGCACACATGGACGTTTTTTTAGCTTTAACGAGCAGTGGAGTTTATGGGCTTTTTTCTGAACGCCAGAAATTTGCTTTCAAAGTGACGTTTTTCACCACCAAAAACGACAAACGCCAATAAACGCCCATAAACGCTCATAAACACGCGTTAATTAGTGTTCGGCGTTCTATTTTTTTCAAAGCCTTGTGGGAGTTTGGAATGCACTGTGGGATTTTTGGAGTGTGCTCTGTGTAATTAATTAATAAAAACGCCCATAAACGCTAGTACAAAACGCTGTTAAAAGCAGGTTTTTCAACCAGCGTTTTCTGCCAGCAATCTGGCGTCCAGAAAAAGCTTTTTTGAGGTTCAGTGTGCATGGAGCCTTAAGGATCATTATTGAAAGTTATTTTACAACTTTACAAGAGGTACCACCAAGCAATCCAATCACTCAGACCTAACTAACCATTGAAATGCTGAATATCTCTAGTTATGTTTAATATTTTATATTATTCTTGCATTGTATATTTGTACAATCAGTGATATTTTTATTGATATAGTCCAGCACAGTAGTGTATAGTGTAAAATATGTCTGTTGTTGTGGCACCCAGGAGTGACAGCTGCAGGGTATTTTGGCACATAGGACTGCATTACAAACACAGCATGCATTTTTCAAAGCATAAAATTGAACTTTGTGAAAAATACACACTCATGTCTGTGCGCAAGTACACACTGGTGCCATAGGTTATGTGTTCCTGGTGTTTTCTGTAATGCAGTCCTATGGACTAAAATACGCTGCAGCTGTGGCTCCTGAGCACCACAACATAGGGTGACCAGACATCCCCAGTTTCCAGGGACATTCCCCGGATTGAGGACACTGTCCCCGGACCAAGTCTGTCCCCGGTTTTGTCCCCGGATTGGATTTAAACAGGGACTGGGGCAATTTCAAAGACAGTCAGTGCAGAATAAAAAATAAAAAATCAGACTTACACACCTCCGCTCCGCCACTCCTACTAGCTTAGGGGGTGTATTTTTTTCCATTATCTGTGCCCCTTTCTGATTATCATGTGCTGGTCGGAGCGGAGGGAATATTTCTCAAGTTTCGGGTGAATGCCCATTCAGCTCTGCTCGCATGTTCTTCTGCCTTGGCTCTAGTCCCGGCCAGCCGCCTGCCTGCTTATCTCCTTGCCTTCCCTAGCAGAGTGATCTTCCTCTGCTCCCCACTTAGTAGTAGCCGGGGCCTGGAGAGTAAGACACGCTGTGAGGCGGTCGGCGGTGGAGATGGGCAGAGAGTCGCTGATTGGCGCTATTACAAGTAAAAAAAAAATGATTTCATTTTAAAAATCTGGTCACAACAGCAGGCTTAGATGTGTTATAGGCCTAAGTTAATATGTGCTACTGTATTGTTACGACGTATTGTGTACTGCATATTACGTTACAGTTATAGGGTCTAGTATTTTAGTATTTTTGATAATGGGTGTGTAAAGGGTGTGTATCTTTAATTGTATGAAGTCCTTTCAAAACTGCAAATGTGCAGTTGTCCCCCAACCAAATTTCAAACTCATCAAGTTAGGCCAAGATAGGAGGAAGTATGATTGTGGGTCACTGCAATTTATATATATTCTTTATTTTTGAAAGTAGATGCAAACAATATTTGGATGACTTTTATTAAATAATTATGAATCATAAGCAATTTCTATATATATATATATATATATATATATATATATATATATATATATATATATATATATATATATATATATATATATATTAGAAAATACGGTTTTCACTTTTTTCCAAACTGTGCTTTAATTGGAGCAGTGTTAGGGGTTGTTGGACCACCACAGGTATAAGAGGGTCAAAGTCCAAGTCTCCTGCATGGTAATAGCCCTTTCTGCAGTATTTAGCAATGTAAAAAATGGAAAAGAGACCCATAATTCTTACTGTATATGCAGCCTCATACAGTAAGAGGGCTTTTTGGGTTTTAAAAAGATTGAACATGACTGTTCACTTACACTTACATCTAAAGGACTATATGAAAATGTAATAATAAGTAAATATAATGAATCTACACATATATTTCTATTATTTATATAGAACCGCAATATTTGACAGTACTTTTACATAGTAAACATTCCATTCATATTGGTCCCTATTCCCAGAGAGAGAGAGTTTTATAATGTCCTTACCATATTTGACAATTAACTGATCAGTAAGTTGGATTATGAGAAGGAAAACATGTACCTGATTTGTCCACTAAAACGTATTTCAATTATATCTGCCAGTAAAGGGGTATATACATACATACATACATGTGCTCCCCTCCCCCCACTTTCAGAATGACCTGATGATAGATCACTTAGTTGAGAGTTTATCTGGGTACACGGATGTGGTTTCATTGTACATAGTGTCCCATAGCTCACCAGTCATATACTGTAGCTATGTTTTCTTGATGTTATTCTTAGAAGATGATCTGCTAATATCAGGTGTACATCCTGTTTCCTTGCTTTATTTATAGTACATCAGAAGAGATATTAAATTCAGAACCTAGCATTATCCATGACACAGTGTGTTATCATTTAAAGTGGTAAATAAATCCAAAATGACTGTCCGTTTTTTGTTAGATAGTAGATGCGCAAAGGGATTAATACTAACCTCCAGGTAAACAGCCAAATCGTTTAAATATATACACTCACTGGCCACTTTATTAGGTACACCTTACTAGTACCGGGTTGGACCCCCTTTTGCCTTCCAAACTGCCTTAATTCTTCATGGCATAGATTCAACAAGGTGTTGGAAACATTCCTCAGAGATTTTAGTCTATATTGACATGATGGCATCATGCAGTTGCTGCAGATTTGTCGGCTGCACATCCATGATGTGAATCTCCCGTTCCACCATCTGGTGCCTGTGGAGACCATTGGAGTACAGTGATCTCATTGTCATGTTCAAGAAACCAGTGGTGAGATGATTTGATCTTTGTGACATGGTGCATTATCCTGCTGGAAGTAGCCATCGGAAGATGGGTACACTGTAGTCATTAACCACTTCAGCTCCGGACCAATAAACACCTTAAGGACCAGAGGTCTTTTTGCAATTTCGCACTGCGCTGCTTTAACTGGTAATTGCGCGGTCATGCAATATTGCACCCAAACGAAATTTGCATCCTTTTCTTCCCACAAATAGAGCTTTCTTTTGATGGTATTTGATTGCCTCTGCGATTTTTTTTTTTGCGATATAAATGGAAAAAGAGCGAAAATTTTGAAAAAAAAAGATATTTTCTTCTTTTTGTTATAAGAAAAATCGAATAAACTAAATTTTAGTCATACATTGAGGGCAAAATTTATTCAGCCACATGTCTTTAGTAAAAAAAATGTCAATAAGCGTATATTTTTTGGTTTGCGCAAAAGTTATAGCGTCTACAAACTAGAGTACATTTTCTGGAATTTACACAGCTTTTAATTTATGACTGCCGATCTCATTTCTTGAGGTGCTAAAATGGCAGGGCAGTACAAATCCCCCCCAAATGACCCCATTTTGGAAAGTAGACACCCCAAGGAAATTGCTGATGGGTATGTTGAGCCCATTGAATATTTATTTTTTTTGTCCTAAGGGATTGAATAATGACAAAAAAAAATAAAAATTTTTTTTTACAAAAAGTTGTCACTAAATGATATATTGCTCACACATGCCATGGTTATATGTGGAATTGCACCCCAAAATATATTCCGCTACTTCTCCCGAGTATGGCGATACCACGTGTGTGGGACTTTTTGGGAGTCTAGTCGCGCACGGCACCCCGAAAACCAATCACCACCTTCAGGATTTCTAAGGGTGCAAATTTTTGATTTAACTCCTCACTACCTATCACAGTTTCGAAGGCCATAAAATGCCAAAATAGCACAAAACCCCCCAAAATGACCCCATTTTGGAAAGTAGACACCCCAAGCTATTTACTGAGAGGCATGTTGAGTCCATGGAATATTTTATATTTTGCCACAAGTTGCGGGAATATTACAAACTTTTTTTTTTTTGCACCAAGTTGTCACTAAATGATATATTGCTCACACATGCTATGGGCATATGTGAAATGACACCCCAAAATACATTCTGCTGCTTCTCCCGAGTACGGGGATACCACATGTGTGGGACTTTTTGGGAGTCTAGTCGCGCACGGCACCCCGAAAACCAATCACCACCTTCAGGATTTCTAAGGGTGCAAATTTTTGATTTAACTCCTCACTACCTATCACAGTTTCGAAGGCCATAAAATGCCAAAATAGCACAAAACCCCCCCAAATGACCCCATTTTGGAAAGTAGACACCCCAAGCTATTTACTGAGAGGCATGTTGAGTCCATGGAATATTTTATATTTTGCCAAAAGTTGCGGGAATATTACAAACTTTTTTTTTTTTTGCACAAAGTTGTCACTAAATGATATATTGCTCACACATGCTATGGGCAGAAGTCAAATTACACCCCAAAATAAATTCTGCTGCTTCTCCCGAGTACGGGGATACCACATGTGGGGGACTTTTTGGGAGCCTAGCCACGTACGGGACCCCGAAAACCAAGCACTGCCTTCCGGATTTGAATATAAAATGCTATAAAAAACAAACTAACCAGAGTCACCCGTAACACTTATACGGTGATCAGTGGTGAAAGGGTTAACTAGGGGCAATCAGGGGGTTCAAATTTTTATTAGGTAGTATATGGGGGTCCCTGGCGCTATATAAAAACCTGACGGGGAACCTAAATAACTAACTGGCTAACCAGCGTCACCAGTGACACTTATACTGTGATCGCTGGTGAAAGGGGGTGAAAGGGTTAACTAGCAGCAATCAGGGGGTTAAAACCATTATTGGGTAGTATATCGGGGTACCTAGCGCTATAAAAACCTGGCGGTGAACCTAAAAAAATAACTAGCTACCTAGCGACACTAGCGACACTGATGCAGCGTTCAGAAAAATTATCGCTTAGTGACACTGGCAAAAGGGGGTGAAAGGGTTAACTAGCGGAAATCAGGGGGTTAAAACCATTATTGGGTAGTATATCGGGGTACCTAGCGCTATAAAAACCTGGCGGTTTGTGTGCCTGTGTGTACCTACATGTCAGTGTAGTGTTGGTGCACACTTACTTTTACTCTTCTCCTCGTAGTCCGGTCAAAAAGACCGCCCCGAGGAGAATGACATCACTTCCTCCTTCCTGTGTAAACAATACACAGGGGAGGAAGCTTCTCATTGGCCAGGAGCGATCCAGAGGGGGTGGCCGAAAACCAACGGCCATCCCCTCATCACGGAGCGCTCCTGGACCGAATCGGACCGCCGTAAACAGCGGGAGGGGGTCCGATCGGACCCCCCACCCGCTGGAAGGCAATCACGTAGATGTACGTGATTGTGCCTGCCTGTGCCATTGTGCTGACGTACAATGGCAATACGGCGGTCCTCAAGTGGTTAAGGGATGGACATGGTCAGCAACAATACTCCAGTAGGCCGTGGCCTTTTTAATGATGCTCAATTGGTACTAAGGGACTCAAAGTGTGCCAAGAAAATATCCCCCACACCATTACACCACCAGCCTGAACCGTTGATACAACTCAGGATGGATCCATGCTTTCATGTTGTTTATGCCAAATTCTGACCCTACCATCTGAATGTTGCAGCTGAAATCGAGACTCATCAGACCAGGTAAAGTTTTTCCAATCTTCTATTGTCCAATTTTGGTGAGCCTGTGCGAATTGTACCTAAAAAAGCAAGTTTAATCGGCGCAGCCTTCCCTCAACCACAAGTTCAGATCACAATAAAAAAAAACAATTGCTGCTCACACATACAAGTGTTTTAAAGTAGTTGTAAACCCTATTTTTTTAAATTCTTTATTTGCGGATTGCAGGTAATACCGAGACAAACTGTAGAAAACACAAGTCACTCAATTTTCCAAAGCATCGAAATAAACATTTAGTACAACATGGGGGACGGATTATAACTTATCATATTACAGCAGTACTGGCCCTAAATATACTAAGGCCACTACATCATCTCACTTCTTTGAACTGTCCACCAAGTAATCTCCTATTTGCCAAGGCAGCCCTCAAGGTGGCCCTCCTCCAAGCCAACCCTGAGGGGTCTCCATCAATGGCTGACCATATTTCTTAGAAAATAAGGCCCGACCGGGGCCACTCCAAGGGCTGACAATCCCTGGCTGGGAAACTGAGAAAATAGCATGATAAAGCCCTGGCAATCACCAATTATTTTAGTTAGGATTTGGGGGTAGGGGAAAGGAGAGGGGGGGGGGGGGGAGAAGGAGGGTAAAAAGAAAGAAAAAGAAAAGAAAAGAAAGAAAGAGTGGGAAAACAGGGCCAAAAGGCAGTAGAGGTATAAGGAGGAAAGAGTGGACCAGAGTGGTCTATAAGAGGAGAGAGAGACGAAGGGGACTCTAGTGGTTTCCCAAGACCGGGTCTTTCTCTCTGCTCTCTTGCTAATGATCACAAATAGGTTCTGTATTCATCAGAAAACCTGAACAGGCTCCAAGGCATCCATCGAGTGGTGTGTTCCTCCTCCCTATCACCCAGTGCTGACGTGAGCTGTTCCATGCGATAGATGATGCAAACTCTCGCGAACCATTGAGACACTGCCGGGGCGGACTGCTGCTTCCACATGCTAGGTATACATGCCCTGGCTGCATTCAAGAGGTGTTTTAATAGAGACTTATGATACTTCTTACCCGCATGTGGGGTCAGGTTGAGGAAGATCGCCGATGGATTGTTCCTTAGATCAATTGCCGTGAGGTCTTGTATAATCTTGAGGACTTGCCCCCAGAAATGGGTCAATTGTGGACACTCCCAGAAGATATGTAGCAGTGTACCAGCTTGCTCACCGCATCTCCAGCACAATGGGCTGTGCCCAGGAAACATGGCTGCCAGGACTGTGGGGGTCCTGTACCAGCGGGTCAAAATTTTGCAAGTGATTTCCTGGTATTTACTACACAAAGATGATTTGTGCGCAAAGAGAAGTGCACGATTCTTTTGGTCTGTCGAGAACTTGACATTGAGGGCCCGCTCCTACTTTTCGATGAACAACGGGTCACCTTGGGATAGTCGGTCCAACAGGATGCGATACGATTGGGAAAGAGACCCACGGATCGGCCCCGCTCCCGAGCACAACTCCTCAAACGGTGTCAAGGGTCTGCGGAAACCATCCCTATTTGGCAAAGATTTTAGGAAGTGAGAGAGTTGGGCAAGTTTCCACTTGCCCATGGCTGTGCTCTCCAGTGTCCCGTACATAGTCGGGACATTCTTCCATGTCCTCAGGCCTAGAGAGTGAGAGGCTCTTATCAGGTCTTGGTCTGGGCTGAGGCGAAAGGACTTGTCTGCCATACCGGGCTCAAAGTGCGGGTGACCAATAATAGGGGTCATGGGCGAGGGAAAGCTGGGCACACCCGCCAGTGTGAAATATCTGTCTAGTTCTCGTAACTTAGGCTCAATAAGGGGGTGCGCCAGCGTTACCCCTGTCCAGCCAGGTCCACTCCAGGGTAAACCCTCAATAGGGAATGATATTGACTCTCGCTCAAGATGGACCCACAGCTTATCCTTCAGATGTCTGCACCAGTCTACCGCCCTGTTCATATGGACAGTACCATGCCGGGTCCGGGAGTCCAACCCCACCCCTGTTCTTCGGTCTAAGCAGCAAGGCTCGGCTGAGCCTTAGTGGCTTGCCCTGCCACACCTATCGGACAAAGATGGAGTGCAGCGCTTTAAAGAATGATTGGGGAATTTTTACAGGAAAGGCTTGTAAAAGATATAAAAGCCTCGGCATTACATTTATTTTGAGCACATTGCATCTTCCAAAGCAGGAGGTTGCTAAATTTGACTATCTCTCTAGGTCCATGGCGAAAGTTTTCAGGAGGGGCTGGAAATTCAGTTGGAAGACAAGGTGCGGGGAATCTTGGTACCCAGGTATTGTATGGCATGAGATGCCCAGCGAAAGGGGAAGTTAGTACTTAGACGCGCCTGAGCCTTGGAAGACAGAGAGACGTTAAGCGCTTTCGATTTCTGTAAGTTAATTTTGAAATCTGACAATGTTCCATATCGTCTTATTTCCAATAAGAGATTTGGTAGTGTGGTGTGCGGCTCTGAGACATAGAACAAGAGGTCATCTGCAAAGGCAGCGACTTTGTGGTGATGTGACGAGGTTTCCAGCCCCTTAATGTCAGCGTTTAGTCTGATGTGATGGAGTAAGGGCTCAATAGAGAGCACAAACAGAAGGGGGGACAAGGGACATACCTGCCTCATTCCATTGCCAATATTGAAACGAGACGAGGCGATCCCATTGACCCTAACCACCGCCGTCGGCGACGAATAGAGAGCCGTGATCCACGAAAGCATGGGAGGAGGCACTCCAAGGCGTCGCAGGGTGGCTAGTAGAAAAGGCCAACTCACACTGTCAAATGCCTTTTCAGCATCTACAGATAGCAACATAATCGGTACTTTAAGGCGCCTGGCTCGTTCTATGACATTCACAGTCCTTGTAGTGCTGTCTCTGGCTTCCCTGTTACGAATAAACCCCACCTGATCCAAAGGTACCAGGCGTTGAAGAATAGACGCCAGCCGTTCCGCCAGTATTTTGGTGAATAGTTTAAGGTCACAATTCAGTAAGGAGATGGGTCTGTAGCTAGCACAGAGAAGCGGGTCCTTCTCCGGCTTGGGTATGACCGAAATGCTTGCCTGTAAGAGTTCTGGCGGGACGGATTGGCCCTCTAATATGGCGTTGAAGGCCGAAACAAATGGCGTAGCCAACAAGGAAAGGAATGTCTTGTAGTAAGGGACCATAAACCCATCCGGGCCCGGCGCCTTGCCTTTGGGTGAGTCAGCCAGGGCAGCCGACAATTCCTCCGTGGAGATTGGCTGTGAGAGCAACTCCATCTCTTCCGGCGTAAGGGAAGGGAGGTTTGCCGATGTCAGGTATGAGTCAATGGCTGCTGAGCTGGCCTGTAGGGTGTCTACCGGCGTCTGGGGGTGCAAATTGTAGAGGGCCTCATAGAAGGAACGAAAACACTCCACGATACCTCCTGAATCATGAATTTTGGCTCCCATAGGGGAGGAAATGGCCGGAATAAAGGACGCATTTTGTTGCACTCGTAGGGCGTTCGCTAGAGACCTACTGCATTTGTCCCCATACTCATAGTATGATAATCACCAATTCTGTTACAGATAACCACCGCCCCATTAACTGAACAAATACAGGCGCTAACACTAAATTTTGTGCTTGTTTTCTGGTGGCTGTGGAATTTTTTTAGTGTACTTCTATTTAGCAGCTGTTTTAAAAGGGATTTAGATTTAAAACCCCCACAAATGTCATAAAAAAATCTATAAAATGAATCAATGCACCAATAGAAAAAACAGCGTGTAATACTGCGTTTACAATGGGTAATAATGAAGTGCAATCATCTATTCCAAATAAAACATTTATATATAATAATCATGCATTAATCATTAGTGTGCATTCAGTTCATGAAAATGGCACATATATCAAACTTGTAGTTCAACTCAAATGTTCAATGATTCTCCCTTAATGGTCAATCCAAACAGGGAAAAACTCTGCCACAGTTCTTTAGGTATATGGTATATATTGCCCCTCTGCCAGGAATACACCTCCACACGTGAAATGACATACACACAAGTCACGCCGAGGGATATGTGAAAGTGAGAAGATCCCCCTTTGGTATTACTCTTACCAGACTCACCTGGTTTCACAAGCCTTATAATTCACTCTTGCTGGCTCCTAATACAGGGTTCCATCCACGTCATAGACACCAGGTGTTCAGAATCTGTCGGGCACAGCAGCCGGCAGACATGATCGGTGGAGATGGTCGTACACTCGGAGGGTGATCGGTGATCGGAGTGTCCCAGGGTGACCCACACAGCTGTGGGTCTACGAACCCACATAAATCTGTTTTTTGCTTGAAAGAGAGAAAACTCTCTAATTTGCTCTCTAAGGTCTCTCACCTCCACCTCTAGAGCATCAGTCGGCAGGGATTTGTGTCGCTGTTCACACGCATGTAGTTTGGCGATGAGTTGGGAGAGAGCTTCAGTTCTAGCAACTTTGAGTCTATGTCCATGCTTGATAAGAATGCCCCTAATGTAGCATTTATGAGCCGCCCAGACCATGAGAGGGTTGGAGACTGAATCCTGATTGTTTTCAAAGAAACTTTCTATTTCCCGAAGTAAGTCTGAGTGGGTCTCCGGGTCTTTCAGGAGAAACTCATTCAGTCGCCACCAGGACTGGCCATGCAATTCCTGTTGTAGCTTCAGCACCAAAGAAATCAGGGCATGATCGGACAAAGCTATATGTCCTACCCGAGCGTCAGAGACCAGTGGTAGGGCGTTGTGTGCAACTAAGAACATATCTATACGCGAGTAGGAGCCATGAACGGCTGAGAAGAACGTATAGTCCCTCTCCTGCGGGTGGAGGGTACGCCACACGTCTATCAGCCGGTGGGAGTGGAATAATTCTCTTATGTGGGTATGTGTTCTTACAGATAGGGCAGAAGCGCCCATCGATGAGTCTCTGTGAGGGTCCAGGGTAAGGTTAAAGTCCCCCCCAACAATCAAGGTACCTTCCGAGAATGCAGCCAGGGCATCCAAACATGCATCCAGGGCCGGCAGTTGGTCCACATTCGGCATGTATAGGTTAGCAAGAGTAAAGGTTTGCGAGTGGAGTGTACCCTTAAGGAAGAGATACCTCCCTTCACTATCAGTTCGGATGTCTAACAGTCGCCACGGCAAGTTTTTAGCAAGGAGGATACACACTCCTCTCGATTTTGAAATAGAGGAGGTACTATGGTAGGCCATAGAGAAATGTTTACTGTAGAGCCGCGGTATTTGATCTGCCCTAAAATGGGTCTCCTGGGGGAAGACCACCTGGGGCCTCATCCGCCACAATTCTGCTAAGCAGCTGGACCTTTTTTCAGGTATATTCAGCCCTTTTACGTTCCAGGAAACCAGTTTCAGGGCCATGACGACCGCTGTACCTGTCTGGTGATCACCACCAGAGTCCGAGAAAGGGGGAGAGCCCAAGTACAAGGGAAGGGTAGGTAAGGAAAGAAGGGTAGTAGAGAGCTGGGGGAAGCCCCAAACTAGTGGGAAGGGGGGCGATGGTAGGGGTAAGGATGGGTCGGGGAAGTTCTTATGCTCCTATCGGAGAGAACCTGCCGTTTAAGGCAGCGGGGCCTACTGGGGGAAGAGGTAGGGCACTGCAGAGGGAGGAACTCGTCAGTGCAGTACCCCCCCGCAGTCCAGGGTCAATGCAGCCTCAAGCGGGCCTGCATGTGTTTTTTTCGGCATCTCAACAGCAGTTCAAAACACATTATATAACTTCACTTCAGTCAGTATAGAACAGTTAATGACATTAAAACAATGTAAGATCAGATAACCATATTAAACCTTTCAACTCAGAGCGTATACAGCCTTATACCACCCAGGTACCAACCCACCTCCCCCCCTTTATCTCCCCCCCTCCCAGAGGAGGGAGCAGGAGAAGGTAAAAAAAAAAAGGGGGGGGGGGAGTCCTCCCACCCCACTTGGTGGCAAGTGACAGGTCCACAGGTCTCGTGGCTATTCAGATTGGCATCCTGTCTCCCTCAGGGGTCTCCGGGAGGCCAACCAATCCGTAATACCTCTGTCTCTAGGTGACAAGAAGGGGGGCAGGAATGTCTCCAGGGGGCATCCGGGCAACGTGGCGAGTCATCCCTTGGTGGTTTCTGACTCACCCAAGATGTCCTAGGGGGCCTGTAGGTAGACAGTAACTCACAAGTCTTACACAACTTTCTCCAGCTCAGGCCTTCCTCCAGGTGATAGTTCAGGCCCGCTGTCCCCGTCCCCCCCCAGGACCAGGGATGGTGAACTCTGTGAGAGGGGGCTCTGGGTGTCTCTTAGGCATAACAATTAACTAAAGACCCAGTGATTCCAAGAAAGACGGAACCTCCGAGGGGTGTCGCAGTGCATAGGGCCTACCATTTTTGCGCACTATGAGATTAAATGGGTGACCCCACTTGTAGGGGATCCTCTGTTCATTCAGTTTCTCCAGAAGAGGCTGCAGGCAGCGTCACATCTGAAGGGTCCTCTGAGAGACATCTGGCAGTAGGGTGATCTGGGCTCCGTCAAAGTCTATGCTGCCTTTGCGCCATGTTGCTTGCAGGACATCTTCCTTCACTGAGTAGTTTTGAAGACAGCACAGAACGTCACGTGGCCTGTTCTCAGTGGGGCTTCTAGGTCCCAGTGTCCTGTGAACTCTGTCAATGGCAATCTCTGTGTCAGCAGAGCGGTCCAGACAAGTGTTAAAGATGGCCGTGACTGTAGCTTTAAGATCAGCCTGACCAGTAGCTTTGGGCAAGTCTCTGATCCTAATGTTGCGTCTGCGGTTGCGATTTTCAAGGTCATCTACTAATAGTTGCATCTGTGCAACTCTGTCTGTGAGGGTATCTTGTGCATCTTTCAGGCCTGCAACATCAGTGTTCAGAGAAGTCACATCAGTCACCCGTGTGTTTGTGGCTGAAACCTCCCGTTTGACCCCTGCTATTTCATTTCTGAGGGTCGTTTTAATCCTGGCTGCCATGCAGCTAAAGTCCTCTTTAGTGGGAAGGTTTTGGAGTAGGGCCCACATGGTTCTGTCCCCCAAAAGTGCTGTTGGGTGGAGCAGCTGTGTGTCCCTCTGGGTGCCTGAGGTGAATGCAGGCTGACTTCGCGGTTCTGGGGTGAGGGATCCGCTGCGGGAGGGCCCCTGTGACAATTGGGAGCTGTGGGGGAACCAGGGCAGCAGGCCGCTATGTTCCGCGCTGCCCAGGGAAGCCAGGGATAGTGAGCGGGGGAGACATGGAGATAGGTCACTAGGCGGGGAGAACGGAGGCATGTCATGTCCCTGTGCAGCGTTCCTCTCACCTTCCCCTGATGGTACTAGTCCGGGAGCGCAGGAGGCCACGGGCGACATCTTGGCTGGGTCAGGCGTGGAGGCCGGAGGCTGGAGCGGGACCAGGTACTTGTCCATTCCACCGGAGTTGATCCCCGCTGGGCTGAGTTCCGCTGGTGTGCTGTGAGGTCGATGGTGCCGAAATGTGTGGCCAGACTGTGCGATAGGGCTGTGGAGGGGTCACGGACCGGGAGCTCACAAAATGTGTGTCCTCACTCCTCCTTGCCGAGACCACGCCCCTGTAAACCCTATTTTTAAACTTTATGTTACAGGTAAGCCTATATTAAGGCTTACCTGTAGCTAACCAGGATATCTCCTAAACTTTGCAGATTTAGGAGCTATCCCCTGTCCCCTGCATGTGCCAATGATATCGGCACATGTGCACTAGAGCAAACTGACGCAATGGCACCTATGTGCCGCTGCATCAGTCTGCGTGCCGTTACCAGCGTCTCCCACGCACATGCGTGGGAGTGACGTAATCGCGGCTCCTGCCAATCACAGCGCAGGAGCCGCGATACCCAAAAGTAATTCTGGGACCACATGTTGGCGGCTGGAGGGGGAGACGAGGACAGCTTCGGGGGCTTCAATCTGAGGTAAGTAATAATTAATGAGATAGTATGCTATGTATACTAGCTCATTATGCTTTTGTCTTGCAGGTTGTCTTTTTTGGGTTTTTTTTTAACAAGAGTTTACTTCCTCTTTAACTTCACTTATCAAATAAACAAACTACATAAGAACTACAAGAGAAATGCTGGAGCTCTGTCAGAGTGACCATCGGGTTCTTGGTCACCTACCCGACTAAGGCCCTTCTCCGCCAATCGCTCAGTTTGGCCGGGCGGCCCGCTCTAGGAAGGGTCCTGGTGGTTCCAAACCTCTTCCATTTACAGATGATGGAGGCTACTGTGCTCATTGGAACCTTCAATGCTGCAGACATTTTTTCTGTACCCTTCCTCAGATCTGTGCCTTGATACAATCCTGTCTCGGTGGTCTACAGACAATTCCTTGGACTTCATAGCATGGTTTGTGCTCTGACATGCACTGGTAACTGTGGGACCTTATATAGATCAGTGTGTGTACCTTTCCAAATCATGTCCAATCAACTGAATTTACCACAGGTGGACTCCAATCAAGTTGTAGAAACATCTCAAGGATGATCAATGGAAACAGGATGCACCTGAGCTCAATTTTAAGTGTCATGGCAAAG